>NC_080758.1:21936249-22239280 GCF_020826845.1 Diceros bicornis minor
CTCACCAGAGGGTGAGCTCCTGAGGGATGAATGAAAAGACAGGCGCTGCTGAGCAGAGGGGAAATGGTCGCCTTGGGGACCGGGCAGGGCTCCCCGGAGGAGGTGGTCCTGGGAGGATAAACAGGACTTGCAGAAAGGGGATCCCTGCCTGGCAAGGGGAAGAGGATGAGCAAAATCACAGAGGCAGGAAAGCGTGGGAGGCGTCTGAGGCTGGCAGAGTCCCAGCTCCTTCCTCCTTAGACTTCCCCCCGGCTGGCGGGGCTCCTGGCTGCCTCCCCAGAAGGTGAGGGGTGCGATCTGCAGGTCCTGAGGAGCTCGAAGTAGCTGGAGAGGGGGAGACGGCTGGAACAAGAAACCAAGTTCTGGATGAGTCATTGATGGAGTCCATCCCACAATAACAAGGAAGGGCTGGACTGGGAGGAAAAGAGAAACCCCAGGGATGCAGGGCTCAGAGGGGCGGGGGCTAAGGGATGGGCTAGGGGGAGCAGGATGGCCCCTCACTCTGCCTCTTTTGTACCTCCCTCAGGGCTTTGCATGCTCTTCGCTCTGACTGGCATGCTCCGCCCTGACTTTCACTAGTTAATTCTTCCTCTCTCTCACATCTCAGCTTCAGCCTCCAGGGCAGCCTGGAGATTCAACTGGGTTCCTTTGTGCTTTTTTTCCCCTTTTAACAACTGTACCACATTCGTAGGAGGCATTTATTATTAAGATCTGATCCCCTACTACACTGTGAGCTCCAGGAGGGCAGGGGGTCTGTTGTGTTCACCCCGATACCCCCAGCACCCAGCACGCTGTCCCTGGCATAGAGTGGGCGATCAGTAGATGTAGCTCATGGCTCTATCCCTTGCGGGACGTGACAAATGCTCACGTCTCTTGCCTCACAGCAGGCCGGGGAGGGAGGCAAAGCAGAGGTTAATGGTTCCACTGCACAGCTGAGAAAACCGAGGTTGGGAGAATTTAGGCCAACCCCCGTGATCCCTCGGGGAGTCAGTGGGCAGGCTGGGACTTGAACTCAGGGCCCCTACATATAGATCATGGGCTCCTCTACCATGAGCAATTTTAAGAGCAGACTGAGTAGGACAGGCAGTTGTCCTGGATGGGCAGTGTGACACTGCATGAGTCACCTCTCTCTGGGGGGATCTCCCTGCTGTAGATGAGGACAGTTGAACAAAGTAAGTTTTAAGTCTCAGGGGCTCTGAGAGGTTTTGTTCTCATGGGTTGTTTTCATCTCTGTCCTTGCCGCCAGACTGCGGGCATCCTAGGGGGGTGGGGGAGAGTGTGTGAGGTACCTGTGTGTCCACAGGTCTCCTCCACTCCTCTCGCAAGACCTGGTGTCAGGAAGCTCATTTAAACACCTTATTTTCCCCTGCAACAAGAGAAGGTCGTTGAGGGATAAAACTGTGTCTTTTTTCTTCCTCGTGTTTATGAAGTGGGCAAGGATCACCAAAGCTTTTGGTGGCTTACCTGTGTTTCCATCTCCCCCCTTCTGGTTTCTTTGAAGAACTTCTCCCCACTCCATGCAGTCCTGGTAGAGCTACCATCGTGTGCTCCCACCCAGGGGTGGGCACAGAATCTATTCTGGCCAATCAGAATATCCTCCTTACCCTGACCACAGTGATTGGTTCAGGAATAGACATGTGACCCAAGCGAGGCCAACCAGGGTCTTCCCTAGGATTAGTATAGAGATGTGGGAAAAAAAATGTTGTTGTTGTCCTAGGATTGCTGAGCTGAGATCACGTAGGCCTGGAGCTTCTGGAAGCCATCTCCTCTGGCCGTGGGAAAGAAACCACCAGAAGAATGATGACAGAGCTCTGGCACCAGTTCTCACTTTTGTGACCCTACAGTTCCTGTTTTACTTAAGCTAGGTTGAATTGAACTTCTCTCACTTACAATCAAGAGTCTTTGATGGGTAAAGCCAATTTCACACAGGGAAGGCTGTGGGTTATGTTACTCTTTGTCCCCAGCCCACGCAGTAATATCTGTGCCACCCCTTACTCTCACCATCAGAGAAGAGGAGCACACTCCTTTCCAGCCCAGACTTACGTGGCTCAGTGCTGTTAGTTGCATCCTCTGAGAAACAGATGCCAAAGACAGAGTTAGGTGCAAGGGATTCATTGGCATAATCCCTGTGAGGATAAAGGGGAGAGGGAGCAGGAAATGCAAAGGAGAGCCTTCAGACCATGCTGCAGGTCTGATATCTGTGGAAGAAAGAAGGATTGGGTAAAGAGAGCTTCAGACTGTGGTGCAGCACTGAGGAAGTCTAGCCAGCCCATTAGGGAGCTCTGGCACAAAGACTGTTCAGAGAAGAGTCCCACATCGGGCAGAAATGGTAAACCTCGCGCACACTGTGCTCAGCTGGGGGCTGCCCAGGAAGCACGTGGCCTCAGCTCAAAAGCTGTGTCCTGGAGGCATCTGCAGCTCACTGAATTTCCTGCAGCAAGCTCTTTCTTGAAGAGAAATCTGAGCAGCACACTCCATAGCTGACACAGTGCCTCAGCACCTACTCATTATAATAAGGGTCTCCATGGGGTTTTAAGACAAGATCCAAACCCAAGCCTTCTGCCTCCAGAGCCTGTGTCTTCTGCAATGCCAATCTTCCTTATACATTAGGGACAACAGATGACAACCACTGTCTCCAACGCCAACTCATATTGACTGGCAGCAGCTGCCTGGGTTCTGTGTTATGGAGGATTCTGAGGCTGCTTCTAAGTTCAGCAAGAAGTTCCACAATTGATTAATGATGTCTGCCATGGGTAGGATAGGGGTGACTGTACATGTGTGTACCAAGTATCTGCTATCCTTATAGTAGGAACAAATCAGTATTTACTGAATGAATGAATTCTGAATCCCATGACCTTCTGTTTAAACTTGGTTACTCTCTTCCCCCAAGCGAGACTGTCCCCTGGTAAGACGTCCTGGCACGTGGCCCTGGGAATCTCAGAACCACAGGTAGAGCTGCCATTCGCTGGGCACCTATTATATGCCAGGCACTGTGTTAAGCCCTGTCAATGCATTATCTCACTGGATTCTCACAAAAGTCTCACGAAGAGAGGATTATCACCTCCATTTTACACTGAGGAAGCTGTGGCCCCAAGAGGGGAGGGATCTACACAAGGCTGCCCAGCAAATCAGTAGCAGAGTGCATTTCCACATCGCTTCCCTGTTTTCCACTCCACCGTGTGTAAGACCAGTGATGGGTTTTGTTATTTTTCCAAATCTAGCATAGGCATTGGAGCATGAGTCAGTTATTCATTTACCAAAGAGAGAGGAAATGAATACTTCAACAGTCCTTGGAAAAATCCTCGGAAAGCCCCTGAGAGATGAACCGTGTCCAACCCAGCAGTGAAGCCTGTGCATTTGGAGGCTGATTTCACAACCACTGGCTCCTAACATAAACAACACCGTTTCGTGTGTTGTATACTAATTCTGCTGTGTACCAGCCACAGCGCAAAGCACCTCGCATTGATTAACTTATTTATAACCACAGTCATATGAGGAAGTAAATATTACTCTATCTGTCTTACAAAGGATGACTCTGGGGCTCAGAAAGTGAACCTCCTTGAGGTCACACACAGTGTGGGGCCAAACCATACAAGGGTGTATGGACGTGTGTGTTCACACCTTTGCTTGCCTGTGGAGTTGTACCATGCCAGTAGAGAGTCTTTTAGGAAGAACGTGCCTGAGAATAAAGGAACAAAGGATTTCAAGAGCCCCAAGGGGTGGACTTAATGAGCGCCTATTGTTTATAAGCCATTTCAGATCCATTCCCACCCTTCTTTTGCAATCTGATTTCCTTTTGGGTGACCAATTATTCCTGGTATGTTCAGTGTTAGTAGGACCTCGGGCACATGACCCCATTAGAATCTCTCTTTTAAGTCTTTGAATCTAGCAAGGAGTGACACGAGGTCGTGGGACTCATTCAGTTAGCACAGGAAGATGGTTAATAACATAATTTCTGCAAATGGAGAGCCTTGGCCAATTCTGGACTCCACAGTTTACTAGCTGTCCAACATTGGGCAAGCTGCATGACCTCTCTGTGCCTCAGTTGCTTCATCTGCAAAATAGGGATAATAATAGAATCTATCTCACAACTGTTACACACTTAGAGAAGTACCTAACACGTGGAAAGTTCTACTTTGGTGTGTTTGTCTGTCTTGACATAATTCCATCAGTCTTCAAGGGTTTACAATTCATTCCTGCCAATGAGACCCCTGGAGCATCTCCCTTGTCCCTGCACTTTCCAGAGGACGGGTCCCCAGCCTTCTCATTGATTCTGTGAGCACCTGATAACCTGCTGATCCATTATTTCTCTGCTTAGCTAACTCCGGGTCAGTCTCTGTCCCCTGCAACCCCAGAACACCAGATGTCAATTCTGTCTCTCTGCAAAGCTGGGACTTTAGAATCTCCAAGCTACAATCCCCCCAACTCCCAGGGGAATTCTGCACCTGACATCAACAGGTCTGTTCTCTCCCAAATTCGTGTCAGAAGTAGTGATACCAAAACCATCTAGACTGGCTCCCGAAGGTGGGAGAGGGTTTATTTGACTGCTGAATACATAGCATGGAGGGATCCTCTGGGCTGTGTGACACGGTGGAATTATTAGTCCCAAAAATCAATGAGCAAACAGAGGTCCAGGGACGTGAAGAGACTTGTTAAAAGTTACGCAGCAAGATGAGATGTCTCCTAGCTCAGGTTCTCTCTGCTAAAAGACTGATTAAGCTGTGTGGGGTGGGAGATGGGCTGTGAATGAGGCTTGGGCTTTGAACTTAAACCCTTACTACCACACTCTGCCGTTTTCAGTTCTTTGCTTACTCCCAATTTCTTTAAGCTTAATACTACCTCAGGGCCTTTGCACATGCTGTTCCTGCTGCCTGGAACTCTGTTTCTCCCCCCACCCCCTATTCCCATCCTCTACTCGCCATGGAATTCCTTCTCGTCTCTCAGATCTAGTCTTCTCTGCCCCCTTCCTAGACTACCAGCTTTAAGTTGACCCCCCTACAGTTCCCAGTGTCAACAATTGTCTGTTTCCTTTGCAGTTACCACACTCTGTTATTATTTTTTTCTGTTTTTCTGTTTCTTGCTTATCCTCTCCACTAGACTGTACATTACCTGAGGGCAGAGACTTGGACTTGTTCTAGCTTGGTGCTTGGCACAATGTTTGATAAATATACGGACGAATTCCAGAGTCATCTAACCAGAGAACATCTAGTTTCTAGTCTCCCTCCAAAGCTGAGGAACAATGGCTTGGCCAATGTCACAGAGCTAGTCATTATCTGGGAGAAACAGACCAGAACATGCAGACAGCCACCAGCATCTCTACGCCCTGAATTGGGCCGTCATGATGGTGGGTGGGGTGGGCTTCCTGGGGGAAGGGCGTGCAACGGATGCTCACTCCTTCCACCAAATCTAGAGGCAGGTATTACCAGTATTATCATCATCAACATCATCATCCCCATTTTACAGACGAGGAAACTGAGGCTTAGGACAGTTCATGACTTGCTGGAGTCCCCCGACTGGAAAGCGGACGAGGAGGAGCCCCCACCCCAGGTCTGAGTCCGCAGTCGGGTCCGCTGAGCCGGCGGCGCGGCCTGGCTCCGCGGGTCTCTAGGCGGGGGCGGGGGCGGCGGGGCGCCCGGGAGCGGGCGGGGCGGGGCGGGGCCGCCCGGTGCTCGTCACGCGCGGCGGGGGCGGGGGCGGGGGCGAGGCGCCGGCACAAAGGGGCCCTGGGGCAGCCTCCGCCCGCCCCCTGCGGCCGCGCCTCTCGCCGGCTCCGGTGGCCGTCCCGCCCGTGCCCCCGGCACCCCTGTCTCTGCCTCCCCGTCCCCCGGCCTCCCCTCGGAGACGGCGCTGGGCCGGCGCCCCGGGCCCGCCCGCTCCGCTCGCTCCAGCGCCAGGCGGGGCCGGGGCTGCACCCGACAGACCGCCCCGCGGACAGACGGACAGACGGACAGACGCCCGGGACAGGAGCCGCCGCCGCCGCCTGTAGCCCGTCACCATGGTAACGCCTGCCCAGGCCTGGACCACCTCGCTCGGTCCCCTGTCGGCGGGGCACAGCCCTCGAGGGGGTGTCCAGCGCAGACCCCTACCCGTCACGCTGCGTCGACCTCGGTCCCTCGCCGGGGGTCTGCGCTCAGCCGCCCCCACGGGCGGGGGCGGGGGCGGGGGTGCAGGAGCCCGTCCCCGGCCGTGTCCCCGCTCCCCTCTGGGCCCCCGTCTGCCGTGTGTGAAGGGGATGGAGCGGGATGAGAGGACCTGTAAACTGGAATATTGCCCCGACCCGTAGCAGAGATCAGAGCTGGAATCCCAGCTCTCGGGCCGGGGACAAAACTTGGTGTTACATGTTAGACTTGGGGCTGAGGGTCACACATGCCCACTGTCCGCACAGGGGTTTGGATGGGGATGGGGATTCAAGTTTCCTGCCAGCAGGGGCGGGCAGGGCAGGGCGAGGAGGCTTAAGGGTGCCAGTGGAGAGGATGGAGTCACATCAAA
The DNA here is from genome assembly GCF_020826845.1 of Diceros bicornis minor. Lineage (NCBI taxonomy): Eukaryota > Metazoa > Chordata > Mammalia > Perissodactyla > Rhinocerotidae > Diceros > Diceros bicornis. The sequence continues at coordinate 21,942,739 of NC_080758.1, forward strand.
TCTTGGGGCGGGTTTCCTACTTGAGCCTCAGAGCAGGAAAGTCAGATGTGCGCGCAGTGCTGTGAGAGGCCTCCCGTGGAAACCGGGTGAGAGGTGGGCCTGCGGAGGGGCAGAGGGAGGGCAGTTCTCTCACATCGTGGCGTTCTGGACTGGCACCTGGGGGAGGTTGAGGTGCTCTGGGAGAAGTGTGCGTGTGTGTGTGTGTGTGTGTGTTTGCACCAGTATCTGGGAACAGAGAATGAATGAAAAGTCTGTTTTCAGAGAATCCCAGCCCAGCTCCAGACAGGCCCAGGAGCCCGGGGCGGCTTCACAGGAGTGGGGGGGGGGGTGGTCGCGGGGTTGGGGGGGGCGGTTTGGAGAAGAGCAGGGAAGACAGGTCACGGCTGTAACCCCTTGACTGTGACCGACCGTGTTGGATTTTTGTGGGTTTTCACTATGCGCACGTTTATACGCAGAGTTCTATATAGAGACGTGTTCATACACACACATGCACAGAGCACGCCAGAGCATGCTCCCCCTGACTCACACAGCTGAACACACGTGCCCTCTCACACACACAAGCCTTGTCCGCCTGTCCTCCCATACTGCAAACTGTGGGCGTACACCTGCATACACACCACACACGTGTCGCAAAGCCAGGCTCCTAGAGCCGTTCTCTAGCAGGGCAGGCATACACACACGTGCTCTTGGAGCCGTTTCACAGAAACCATCGTAAGCTAACAGTTATTCACCTCTCACGCCAGGCAGGCTCTGTGCTAGGTGATTGACGTGCGGGAGCTCGTGTGACTCACACCAGCTCTGAGAGTAGACCTGCTGGTGTCTCCACCCCACAGATGGAGACATGGGGCTCTGGGAGCTTAAGTAGCTGCCCAAGGTCACCCTACCGGGAAGTAAGAGTTAGGACGGCCTGAGTTCTGAACCTACACTCAGCTGTCATGCACACCCCAGAGCCGCAACGTGCACCAAGTGGTGTTTGCCAAATTTTGCCTGGTTTTGGACCTAACCCAGTTATTAGTTTTAGAATCCAGAAACTCCTTTGCTGAACCCCAGACTCTCACAGCAAGGGTCAGGCATTGGGCACCTCCTCTCAGAGGATAAGCAAGTCTCTCCTGAATAGGAATGATGGGCGGATTTTCCTCCCACCTCTGTCTTTAAATAGTAAAGGTTGTCACCTGCCCATCTCTCTGGCCTCACCTCTGTACTCCAGCTACTCTAACCTGGGTTCAGAGCCTCTTATGTTTCGTGGTCCCTCCTGCCACAGGGCCTTTGCACATGCTGTTCCTGTTGGGTGGAACACCTTCCCCTAAGGAATTCCTATTCATCCTGTAAATCTCCACCCAAACGTCACCTCCTCAGGAAAGCTTTTCGTGATTTCCCCAACTCTCACTCTAGCATGCCATATATCACTCCTTCATGGCACCCATCACAATTGTATTTTTCATGGGGTGATGTGATTAATGGCTATCTAGTGTTCTGGGGCAGCCCAGTGTCAGAGCACTTATGACAAAGGGGATTAGGGTTTATCCAGTCCCACATTCCCCAAATTTTAGTATCATCAGAACAATGTTTGCATATCATGGGTAAGTTATTTTAAGGAAATAAGAAAATCTACTACTTATTATTTGTTTAGTATTTTTCTTTAAATCAACTTTCGTTTTTTTGTGTGTGGAGAAGATCAGCCCTGTGCTAACATCTGCCAATCCTCCTCTTTTTTTGCTGAGGAAGACTGGCCCTGGGCTAACATCGGTGCCCGTCTTCCTCTACTTTATATGGGACGACGCCACAGCATGGCTTGACAAGCGGTGTGTCGATGCGCGCCCGGGATCCGAACCGGCGATCCCCAGGCCGCCGCAGTGGAGCGCGCGCACCTAACCACTTGTGCCACCGGGCCGGCCCCTAAGTCAACTTTCTTTATAAACTTAAGAATTTATTTAAATAGGAAATTTCATATCATGACCATGAAGAATCAATGTCCCTTGTCATAAACAGAAAGTAACTGTGAAAATATATACAACAAAGGCAAATTCGTGTTAGTAAATTCTGGCTGGATGAGATTAGCTGTGGACGATTCCAAACCCTAGAACTGCTTTCTTTTTGTTAAAAGGAGTAGTGACGAGGTGTCGGAGAGGTGTTTAAGATACACGGGCACTGAACTGAGACTTTCTCTTTGGTGTCATCAGAAGGACTGGAAGAGAGTTGGAGTAACTTCCTTACTGTGGTTTCACGTCGGGCTCATGTCTCCCCAAGTCGTCTTGCGGGTGCCCTGTCATCCCATCCCAGGCTTTGAGAAAAGCTGGTTGTGTCCAGTTCAGTTCATTCAACATCTCCAAAGTACCTACTTCCTGGCGGTCCCCCAAAGCACCTACTACGTGCCAGGCCCTGTGTAGGGACCTGAGGTAGGGGTGAGTCAGCCCTGGTTCCTGCCTTGGGGGCCTGCAGTGCGTGGGGAAGGCATGCCCACTCAGGGATTTCTGGGCTGTGTGATGAGCGGTGGGAGTCCGTCCCTTTGTCGTGTCGTGAAAAGAAAAGAGATGCAGCTAGAACCGGGCTCTGAAGGGTGGGAAGGAGCGCGCCCAGTCTGGGGAGGGGCGCAGTGTGCGTTCAGGCGATGCTTCCCCAAGTGGGGCCCCCACCATGGGTCCTAGGAGGGGAGACTTGCAATGGCGCATAGATGAACACTTTTTACTTTAGAGCTTTTCATCTTAGGGAGTGTTATGAAGTGATTTAAACAGCATAAACACATGATAATAAATAGAAATAAATTTAAGTTGAAAATGAATTGACAAAAAAGAAGAATGTGAAGTAAATAATCAATATTAAGTAAACAATAAATTAGGATATGTGACCAGCAAGAAAAACTCATGCATGCAGCACATGGGTGATAGGGAAGCCCTGGGCTAGAGCATAAAGTGTGTTAGAAGAAGGAGGAAAGGTACGCTGGGTGTAGACTGATGGGCCACTAAGGCAGTGGGGGAGCCACTCCAGGTTGTTGAGCAGTGGAGGGTCATCGTGGGATCTGGGTGTTAGAAAGGCTGTTGCAGTGGGCAGAGGGGAGCCTGGTCTGGTGGTAGGGAGCCCCGGGCAGGGGCAGAAGAGCTGGTAGTTATGTGTGTGGTTCATACCCCAGCTCTACCATTTACTGGTGGCAGAGCCTTGGGCTCAGTTTTTTAATCTGTAAAATGGGAATAAAAATACCCATCCCATAGAATTGTTGGGAAGATGAAATAAAATAGTGTATGGAAAGGGCTTAGGATAAGGCCTGATACAGAGGGCTTGCTCAGTAAGAAGCAGCTCTGGTTATAATTATCATCATTATGTGGTTTGGGTGGGAGATGGTGAACCCCAAGGCAGAGGCAAAGGGGACAGGGAGAGAAAAGGACAAACACAAATCTAAGGCCCAGAGAGGTGAAGTCACTTGCTCATGGTCACACAGATGATACATGACAGAGCTGGACTTGAACGTGGGTCTTCTAACGCCCACTTGCTTCGCAGTTCACTGCCTCTAAGCTGTTTTTCCCGTTTCTGAAAGGTTTTTTTATAAGGAGCCAATTCTCACTCATACCTCCACCCACACAAGAATCAAAAGGATTTAAAGAAAAAGAAGTTTTGGTTGGATGTGAGCAACAACTTCTTGGCAGCCAGAGCAACAGAATGCTGCTTTTAGAATCTTCAGCCTGGAGGAGTTCAAGAGGAGTGACCCAGGCAGTTGAGCCTGGGGATCACGACCTGACAGCCACAGGGCTGTGTCTGGCTCACAGAGGTGTTTGGTTTGGCCAGCCTTTAAAAGATTGGGAGGTTCTACTAAAATATCAGTAGATCAGGCAGCGCTGGGCGAAGGCAGCACTCGGCTGGAGCTGATGAGATGGGGCATGTGCCTCAGGCCCCACTACTCCTTATCGCTTCCCTGACACTGAGGCTGACTGTCGGGGGCCACTCACCAAGGGGCTGGAGGGGTTATTTTCTCACGCTCGGCCCACTTCAGGCTTCCATATCACCTGCCAGGCCTCTGTGGTAGGCATTTGCATCTGTGGCTGCTGGTTTAGATTCTCCTTGGGCCTGAGTAGGGAGATGGGTGAAACAGATCTTTTAAAACGTTCTCACCACCTGAGGATTAATGGATCCCATTTGGGAACCACATCCCAGCTGCAAACCTTCCTGAACCTGATTATACCGTGAATTCTAGAATGGCCCCACTGGAAGGGCCCTTGGAGATAGATAAGCCCAGTGCCCCCATTTTACAGATGGAGAAACTGAGGCCAAGATCATCCAGTGAGTCAAGGGCAGAATCTCACCTTCCCTGGGCATTTTTGCCATGGAGGAGAGCAGGGGTTGAAGGTGGCCCCAGGACGCTGCCTACCTCAGCTGTTTTCAGTCCTCTCTCTTCCCAAGCCAGGAGGTGCCGATGCTAAGTGACACTAAAATCTTTGCTTGTTGGAGTAAGTGGATAAATCTGGACCTTTAAGAAGAGTTTACCCACATCTCAGAAGGTCCAACTAACATCTGGTGAGACCATTTAAAAAGGGAGCCAGCCTTAAAATACACACAATCCCACTTTTATTCCTCCCCCCACCCCCATTATGAAAGCTATACAAGCTGGTTACAGAACGTTTGGAAAATCCAGCAAACTATGAGGAGAATTAAAACGGTGCCTTACAAGGCCTGCCCCTCTCAGCCCTCGGGGGGCACTGCAGTTAGCACTGCATTTCATGGCCTCGTGGCTTACACTCGTTTTTACACAGTGGGGATCACACTGCACAGGAATTTTTCTTTAAAAGACTTCCTATAGTTGAAAGACTATTGTCTGGGAGGGGGCCTCCTTCTGGGGTGGTGGGAATCTTGTGTATTGATCTGGGTAGTGGTTACAGGGGTACGTACACAGGGGAAAATGCATCAACCTGAGCACTTTAAATTGATTTTACTTTATAAAGATAATACTTAAGATCACAATAATAATAGAGGCTCATTGCAAAGACGTAGAAACAGAAGTATTTGTTCCTCCCCCTCCTCCTGGGTCCAGATGGGACCCCCGGGAACAGACACTTTTCTCTGTCCTTTGGCACCGTACAGGGTTCCCCGTGTCAGTCCAGAAGGTCCGTGAGCATCGTTTAGATGCAGCCCTGCGGGCCGGGTTCTGCCGGTCCCCTTGGTGGGCTCCTTCTCTGGCCTGGGCTGCAGGGGAGGGGCCGGGGGCTGCAGACTCACTCGGGCTTGTCTCGCCTTCTTCCTTTCCAGCTCCACGCTGTCTCCCGCCTCGGCTCCCGCCGAGGAACGGTTACAGGCCCCGCCGGGCTTCGCTCACTGGGAAGGAATGGAAACAGGTCGATTAGGTTTCACGGAAATCATTTGGAGGGGCCCACGTCTGGCCGAAGGTGTTTGGGTTGCTGTGGTCCCGGGCTGGGCTGCCCGGCTGACTGTGAGTGAAGAGTGGCCAGCCTCCCTCCCTGCAGCCGCCTGGGCCCCTTCCCCGTGTGCTTCCCCCAATACTTGGACAGCTTACGAGCCCCTGGGGTTCAGGCCTGTGGCAGGTAACGCTCTGGCCAAGAGCTCGGAGTCCCGTTCACTTGGAACATTCTTCCTTTTTCCTGGCTGCTCCTTAAATGGTCACAGTACGCGGCCAGCTGAGCCAATTTGTGAAAGCCGGAGGCGTCCAGTCTGCGAGCCTGAGTCTGCGAGAGGTAAACAGCTTCTTTAGGCCCCAGTTGAAATATCACAGGACAGGCAGCTGGGAGGTCACCCCCAAGGCTGGTGGCGGCTGGTGGCCCCAAGGCAGACGAGGCACCAGGAGACAGGGGCACAGGGCGGATGCGACCAGCCCAGACCTGGGTTGGATCCCGGCTCTGTCTTTCTCCTCCTCCCTGTGATCTTGGGCAAGGTCAGCCTCAGTTTCCTTACCTGCAAAATGGGGCGTTCCTGCTGTGCCCTTAGGATCGGTGTGTGGCTAAGCAGGAGAATGTGAGTAGAGGGCCTGGTGCCCAGCAGGTGCCTGGAAACTGCTGTTATCCTTGGGCTGAAGGTGGTGGATTCAGGAAGGCACCGGGACAGGGAAGATGTCTTCATGCAGAGGCTGGGCCTTGAGCTTTGTCTGCCAGGATGAGTAAAAATAAATAACAATAACCACAGCAGCAACGCCTTTTACTTTTCCCTACATCCGTTATCTCCTTCTATCTCCAGAACAGTCATCTGAGCGAGACAGGATGGGAACTAGAATCCCTGTTTACAGATGGGGAAACTGAGGCACGTCAAGGACGAGATGGTTTAGCTCATTGTTTCCCAGAGGTGGGGATGCAGACACAGTTGGGACACAGGCTGTCACAGCCTGGGACTAAATAACATGGAATCGTATGGTGAGGAGGTTGGGCCCTTTTGAATTCTCCTCTCATCTTCTGAGGACCCAGAGAGAAAGCCTCTGTCTGGTGATGAGGTGTCTTTAATGTCTTCCTCGTGCATGGAAGAGAGAAGACCTCCTGAACCGTCGGGAGGTGACCAGATGTCCCTAGAATGTAGTGGCAATATTTGTTTTCATTGTTTACTTTTTCATTTAGAAAATAGCTTATTGTTGGGGCCGGCCCAGTGGCCTAGTGGTTAAGTTCAGTGTGCTCTGCGTCAGCGGCCCAGGTGTGGTTCCCAGGCGTGGACCTACACCACTTGGCGGGGGCCATGCTGTGGCAGCAACCCACATACAAGATAGAGGAAGACTGGCACAGATGTTAGCTCAGGGCTAATCTTCCTCAGCAGAAAAGCGAAAAGCTTATTATTATAGAAATAGAACAGTAAAAATAAAGTATATTTTTATAATAAGTGTGTATTATATAGTTATATATTATATTATTTATATAAATATATACTTATATGAGATGTATACTATAGCTATTATAATAATAAATATATAGAATAAATATAAATATATTTATATAAATAAAATAATATAAAAACCACCCAATGCATCATTGATTTATTTTTGGAGTTACATTCTGCTTATGCCAGTTGGTACTGATTTTTCCACTTACAGTGGTGATGTAATAATAACTATAATATGACCACAAAAATAGCATGGATGGCTGTTGCTCAATGAGTGTCTGCTACGTGCTCGTCCTGTGCAGAGAACCTACGTGAATTATGTTGCTTGCTCTCGCTCAGCTCTGTGGGGCAGGTGCGGTTACAGCCTCCAGTTTTACAGACGAGGGCATTGAGGCAGAGAGGGTTGGGTAACTGGCCAGGTCGCATGACCAGTATGTGGCAGAGGCAGAATTGGAACTCAGGTGGTCCACTGCATTCTCATAACCAATATGGTGACATAGAGTCTCCATTTAAAAGGCAATTATGTAAATTTTTAAAAAGTGAGTGGATTTAAAGAAAAACTAATAGTACAGATATTACTAGGATATGTTAAAATTCATGCAGGTGACAGGGAATGACTAAATTTCCAAAAACAAAACAAAATGAACCTCGCCCAGCTCTGTATGTGCACGAGGAAACAGGCCCAGAGAGGGAAGGCACCTACTCCAGGCGGCACAGGGAAGCAGAACCCAGGCGAGCCAAGGCCCAGGAGAGGCTGGGTGGAGCGGGGAGGGTACGTGGCAGGGGAGGGGCGCTGGCCTAATGGACTTAGTGTGTCTGCGTGTTCACGGATGTCGGATGGGGTCCTCTAACTCTCTGTCCCCGTTCCCACTGCTGTCCTCAGAAGTGCATGGCTGGGGGCGGGGGGCGGGCAGTAACTATTGGGGTTTGGCCTTGCTTGGAGGGGAGGCGCTGGAAGAGGTTACTAGGCCAGATGAGCCTTTCCCTGTTCTGCCAATTGAGGACCCCTCCCCCCTCAGTGTGAAAACAGCCCCTCCTGGGCACGTGCACTTTCGACCTCAAGTACCTGTGGGACATTGTCCCCGCTGAGCTTACCGCCACGACAGTGCCAGGACGCTCTTTCCTTCAGAATGGAGGCTGTAGACATCCATTCATTCATTCTACAAATGGTGGTGGCGGGCCTACCCTGTGCCCAGCACGGTGTGGGTGCTGGGGACTCAGCGGTGACACTGGCGTTTGTCTACATGCCCTGGGCTAGCGTCCCCTGCTTTACAGCCTGCTGGCGTTGGAGTCTTGCTGGATCAAGAAGTGCCATCTCCCACCTCCTTGAAGTCTGTATTTTATTTCCGTGTCTCTAGAGTCTTGTTTATAAAAATGATTCTTCTGTCCTAAATAAGCTCCCTTTATGTTGGATTCTTATTTATTCTCATCTTCCTTTACATCTCTAGTGACGCATGGACTCAGAGCTTGCGCCCAGCCTGGGGCACCCAGAATGGCTTCCGTTGGGTTTTTTAAGTGTTAAAGATCATAACCCATGGATTCTATTACTGTACCTGGCTGCGAACATTTGGCTTTGTCCGACTTGCCTGTTTTACAGATGGAAAAACTGTGGTTCAGAGAGGGACATATTATTCATCCTGACACAGCAGTCACTGGGTACCTACTTCGTGCCAGGTGCTGAGGACCGTAGGGGACTAGGAGCCAGTGCCTGCTGTTTTTGTTTCTATTGCTGCTGAAACAAATGATCACACATTTAGTAGTTTAAAGCAACATAAATTTATTATCTTGCAGTTCTGTAGATCACAAATCCAAGAGGGCCTCACTGGGCTCAAATCAAGGTGTTGGCAGGCAGGAGACCCTCAGGGAGAATCCGTTTGCTTGCCTTTTCCAGCTTCTAGGAGGCGCCCATATTCCTTGGCTCTTCCTCCATTTTCAAAGCCCGCAGCATCGCATCCCTCTGTCCTTCCTCCATAGTCACAGTGCCCTCTGGCTCTTGCCTCTTCTGCGTCCTCTTCCACTTTTGAGGACTCTTGTGATTGGACTGGGTCCAGCTGGATAATCCAGGATAATCTCCCTATTTTGAAGCCGGCCGATTAGCAAGCTTCATTCCATCCACAACCTTAATTCCTCTTTGCCATGTAAGGTAACATATTCAGAGGTTCTAGAGCTGAGGACGTGGGCATCTTTGGGGGCCATTATTATGCTTAGCACTCCTGTTCTCAGGGAGCCCGGAGTCCATTGAGGGAGACAGCAGTTAGTGCGGAAACCGCTATGATGGGGACACCGTAGAAGCCCAGAGAAGGGGACACCTGGTCCAGTTGGGGTGGGGGAGGGAGGTCAGAGAAAATCTCCTGGGAGAGAAGAGTGCTGACCTGAATCTTGAAGAATGAGAAGGAGTTAGCCAGATGGAGAGGGAGTGGAAGGGGAAGGAACAGCATGTGCCAAGACCTAGAGGTAAAAAAGAGAATGCAGGTGTCATCTTGGCGGAAGCACGGAGAGAGGCAGTGAGGCTGGAGGTGAGGCTGGCGAGGTCCCAGGGATCTGAATGCCTGGAGGCCGGATGCTTTAAGGCAATGGGGCGCCTTTGAGGGCTTGAGCTGGAGACTGATGAGGTCAGGTTTGCATTTGAGAAAGGGCACTCTAGGGTCATGTGGAGAATGGCTGGAGGTGAGGCAGACTAGAGGTTGGAAACCAATGAGGAGGTGATTCACTAGAAGAGATGGTGGTGGCCTGCATCCTGGCGGGAACAGAGCAGAGCGAGTAGGTTGAGGAGCTATTGGAGGGGAGGAGACTATATAGGGCATGGCTGAGGGTGGTTTGTGGGCAGGGAAGGCAGGAAGAGGGGGCAAGATGATGAGGAGATTTCTGACCTAGGAATCTGATGGGATGGTGGGGCCATCACTGAGGTAGGGACATGGCAGGAGGAGCAGGTTGAAGAGGGTATTCAGTTGGGTTTCATGTGTTGATGGTCTTTGCCTGAGAGACATCTAGGGGAGGCATCCAAGAGGCTGCTGGATATATGAGTCTGAAGCTCACGTGGCAATTATATATCATATAATTATATATCATACATCAGTCAACTTGTATCAATTAGTTATTGCTGTGTCACAAACCACGCCAAAACTCAGTGGTGGAAAACAGTAATCACTTATCGCTCATGAACCTGCATGTTGACTGGGGCTTGTCTGATCTAGGCTGGGCTTCACTGAAGGCTCAGCTTCAAATTGCAGGTCTACAGCTCAGCCAGGTGGTGGGATCTGGGGAGGCCACCCTCCCCTTTCCCTCTGGCCCTGACCTGGATGCCTTCCCGCGTTCCCCCACTCCACCTTGGACCCATGGATGACATTTGAGCAAAGATCTACAGAGGTGAAGGACTGAGGATGTCTTAAGGAAGAGTATTCTAGGCTGAGAGAACAGTCAGTGCAAAGGCCCTGAGGTGGGATTGTGGCTAGTGTGGTTGAAGAACAGGAAAGAAGGCCACTGTGGCTGGAGGGGGTATGTGAGGGGGAGGGGGAGGGGAGGAGATGAGAGAGTTAGCAGGGGCCTTAGTCATATGAGGCCAGGGAGGTCATGGGGAGTGGCCACTACCCTTCTTATTACTGCTACTATCACTTTTCATCCTCTCCTCTTGTCCCCACAGGACCCCCCTTCCCTGGACACAGCCATCCAGCACACCCTGGCGGGCCTCTATCCCCCTTTTGAGGCCACGGCACCAACCGTCCTGGGTCAAGTGTTCCGTCTCCTGGATTCTGACTTCCGGGGAGATGGACTGAGCTTCCTCCTGGATTTCCTGATCCCTGCCAAGCGCCTGTGTGAGCAAGTGCGCGAAGCAGCCTGTGTAAGTCAGAAGGGACGCAGGGCCAGGGGACGAGCTCTCCCAGAAGGCCATGGGGCTGGAGGTGAGCAGAGAAGGAAGTGGGCTGGTGTGTGTCTTGTCTCAGAGCAGGAGCTGAGGGCATGGGGTGGTGTTCCAGGTATCACTACTTGCCTAAAGGGAGACTTCAGCCCCTCAAATGGAGCAGGAAGGTCATTTGGCCCTTTCCCCTCTGACATCTAGGAGTCAATCACTTTTGCACTGTCACTAGCAGGGAGGAAGGCCTGGATAAAAGGCATCATGGTGGGCTCCCTGGCCCCTGGGAGTCTGCCCCGGGGCTGGCATTGTGGGCATTGTCAGGCTGCCTTGGCTGAAGTGGGGCAGCTTCAGTGGAAATAGCAGAGAATGTTCCAGACCTGCCCTTGAGACCTCAGGACTCTCGCTTTCTTCCCGGGAGACCCCTTCAAACCAGATCTCAGGGAGGACCCTCCTGAGGCAAAGTAGAAAGAAGTGTTTTCGGCAGAGTCACTGGCTGCAAATGGCAGATCCTTCCTCAGACCAGGACAGGGTGATCTGGCCTCAGGCCCTAGTTGATCCACCGATCAGACCCCATGAGGACTCTTTCTGTCTCTTGTCTCTGCTTCTGCTGCTTGCCAGCATCATTCTTACAGGCTAGGTGTTCCCACACGGCTGAAGCCCAGGGCAGCCCTGGGATCAAATCCTGCCCTGGAGAGGAAAATGAACTCTTCCCCATCAGCTACAGATAGAAAAATCACAAGGAAGGATCCTGATTGGCCAGGCTTGGGTCCTGTGTCCATCCCTGGACCAACCACTGTGGCCAGAGGAGTGTGGTCCAGGATTGGCCAGGCTTGAGTCATATGACTACCTCTATGGCCAGAGGATAGAGTCTGTTTTAAGAAAAGACAGGAGAGAGGCATGAGGAGACCAACCCTCAGTTGCCCCCTGCTGGAACTTTCCCGCATCCTTCACAGGGTTGCCACCTGTGCCCTGCTCTGCTGTTATTTAACGCCCACCCCCTGCCACCCCAGCCTTGAGAATCACGAAGAGGCTCTTAGGCCCCACCGGCCTTTCTTGAGTTGCTCATACCTGTCAGGGACATGGTACCTCAGGAGCAAAAAGCAAGGGTGGGGACCATGTGCGTCACTTCCGTGGTAGAAAGAAACCGAATGTGGCAGCTCAGAGTTCAGGCTTAGGAGCCGGCATTAGAGATGGTTGGAACTGGAAGGAAACAGACTATTCATTTAACATGCTTAGCACAATGCCTGATGCGTGGAAGTAGCCCTGTACACCTTGGTTGTTATTACAGGAGAAGGAAGACTCTCATGGAAACCTTTGTGGCGGACTTCCACATATCTGCATTGACCTTATTTCATGCACATCCTTCCCCGTCCGTATTTCTCCTCTCTGACAAGCTATACAATTGCCCACTCCCTTTGTTTGGCAACTAAAACTGCATTTGCACTGTCCTCTTCCCCATTTCTCCCAGGGACAGGGGTCACAGCCTTTCTACTTCTTTATTTTTAATTATAGACAACTTTAATTCAATTGTACTTAGAGGTGAATTCATGTCACCTCAGAGCGGAGGGTGCTAGCGTGGGATTAACAGTGTGGCCTCGGGGCCATGTGAACCCCAGGTTCAAATCCAGGCTCCGTCACTGTGAACTCGGGGAGTCCACGTCACGTCTCTGAGCTTTGGCTTCCTTGTGTGGAAAGTAGGAATGTTGACACACAGCACCCACCTGGCAGAGCTGATGCACACAGCCTAGCACAGGCCTGGCAGGCAGTGAGTGCTCGGTAGAATGTGCCAGCCTCAAAGTCTGCTTATGCAACCTCCAGCACCCAGAGGCAGCGACCCTCAGATGAAGTCTACTGGATATTAAAGACAGTCACAGCTGACTCCTAATGTGAAGGTCTAGACACAATTCCTGCTTTTGCCGCTTATCAGCTGTGTGACTATAAGCCAATTCTTTGACCTCTCTGAGCCTATTTCCTCCTCTGTAAAGTGAGAATAATAATGCCTGAACTGCCTGCCCCACTGAGTTACTGTGAGTATCAAATAAGATGATCGTAACTGTCATCTCTGTCGTGCTTTGCTGTTTGCAGAATACTACTGGGCTGTTCTGTCTCCTTCAATGAGAAAGTGAGGGAAAGCATGCTGTAAACAGCAGAGGGTTCAGTGAAAGGGGTGGAATAACTCACAGACTCATGGGGTTATGGATACGAAGCTTCTCTGAGGCAGCCAGATCTACAGCGTAAATGATATGAACTAGTTTATCAGCTTGGGGTACAAGTATGGTCATTATTTCCCCAATTAATAATTCCAGGAAACACATGCTTAATTAGCAGGAAGTTAAGTGTCTCCCACATACACATCCAAATTATGTAAGATTATCTGCGGCTTACTCAGTCTACAGGAATCAGACTGTTCCAAAAGCCAGCTAGAGAAAGACCTGTTGTTAGCCCAGTGGAGCTGTTGTTCCTGTGGTTGCCACATGGTGTCACTGTTGAACACTGGTCCCACACAGCCCAGTGGAGAGGCTCAAATAAGAGGGATGGTCGACCCCATGATGACTTGCTGTGTCTGCCGGTATGGAGAATTGCTAGCACTTGCTGTTTAAAAAAAATTTTTTTTAAGTTTTGCCTCACCTGCCATGTTGTTACCACCAATGGGAAATAAATAAATAAATAATAAAGAAACAAACAAGTAAATAATAAACATACAGGCACAGAATAGTGGAATGACTTTTTCAAGGTCATCCAGCAAGTTAGTGGCAGGGTCAGATTTCCTGACTTCCCACTGAGTATTGTTTCTACTTCACTCTGTAATCTCTCTACTTAAAAATTAGAGAATGGTATAAAAGCAGTAAATGACCTTTTTATTTTTTAATTGAAAATCCCCACAATTTTTCAAAGAGTAATTGTTGTCAAAGGGAGAGGAAATGAGTATTTATTTTACATCTACCTATTATGTGCTAGGCATTGTGGTGTTTTTTCTTTTTTCTTCATGTGTATATATATATAGACTCACTTAATCCTCATAGCAACCCAGTAATACCAATATGTGTCATTATTCCTATTTGCAGATAGGGAAATTGAGGCTCAAAGAAATTAAGTAATTTGCACATATTAGTGATTCAGATCTGGGAACCCATGTCTCCCTGGCTTTAAAGTAGAGGACTCAGGCGTGAGCTGGGTTGCGAGAAGTTTTGGATGGACGGGGAGAAGAGAGCAGGAGCCAGCAGGATGAACCTCATGGGGAAGGTGCTCGCTCAGCTAACTTGTACTCAGAGCCTTTCTCCTGGGCCAGTAGGCTAGCAAGTATTTTCAAGGTCAGGGTGGGACTGGGGTGAGACAAGAGGCACTGAAGGCACAGCCTTTAAGGAGGCGCTCGCTCTCGGGGCCATGCGACTTGCAGGACGCTATGAGTGGGGCCTCCTTAAATGCTGCGTCCTCTCTTGCCTCACCCCAGCCCCCCTGTGCAAGGTTCCATCTGGGAGAGGGATGGAGGGGGCACTTTCAGGGAAGAGTCTCTGACGCCATCCCCTCTGTCCACAGGCCCCCTACTCACACCGCCTCTTCCTGCACGAGGGCTGGCCGCTGTGCCTGCGGGATGCGGTCGTGGTCCACCTGGCACCCCTCAGTCCCCTCTTACTGCGCCAGGGCGACTTCTACCTCCAAGCTGAGCCCCGGGAGGAGCAGTCCGCCTGCATCACCGTCAAGTGCCTCTCCTCGGACCTCCGCACAGTGGACACAAAGCCTGTTCCTGTGTCGTCCTACCCTCTTCTCTTCACCCAGGCGTGGCTGGAGGCCATCAACAGTGACTTCAAGGGCAGTCCCCTATGCAACTGTCTGGTGGCTTCAGAGGATGGGATTGTCCCTGTGCCCTGGACCAAGATAGCCAGTCCAAAGTTTGTCGATGACAGACCCCAAGCAGTGACTGTCCTCTCCCAGGCCTGGGGGTCCCTCCAATTAGAGGCATTGGATTTGAGCAGCTCTCAAGGGCCACACCAGGCCAGGTCCCCAGGCAGCCAGGCGCTGCTTGCCCGGAGCTTGGCCAAGGGTAAGGACGGGACATATGAGAACAAGTACCCGGGACTCATCAAGGTGGAGCAAGCCGGGCCTGGGGAGGTGGCCTTCAGGATGGACAATGCGGCCAGCCAGGACGTGGAGGGAGACTATGTGGCCCTCCTGGACTTTTCCCCAGAGAGCAGAGCAGGGTCTCCCAGTACGGAGGTGGAGGCATCCCCTGGGTGTCCTTTCGGGGCCCTGGAGGAGCCGTCTGGAACTAAGGAAATCCCTGTCTCTCAAAGACTGCTGCTGCTCTCAGGGGCCAGTGGGGGACCTTCTTTGGAAAGATGGGCTTGCGCAAAGCCAGCAAGCTCGGAGGAGGAGCCGCGCGTTTTGGGCTTGAGGAGAAAGGTCAACCATAAAGCCCTCACCCACCACTCAGAACGCCAGTCCCAAGAGCCCTACCTCAACGTCCTTTGGGACCCACTGCACTCTGGCTTTGGGACAGGTGTCTCAGAAGAGCCAGCTGTCTCCAAGATGCAGGGACCTCTAGGAAACCCAGAGAATGTGGTCCAGCTCAGGCCTGGACCAAAACAAGCATCCTCTCCCCGGCTGAGCCCCGCTTCTCCTCCTGCTGCTTCAGCCCCTGAAACCAAGATGGAACAGGGGGCCAAACAGGGAAACGGGAGACTTCTCAAGCCCGTGACCAGCCCCAGTCGAAACACCTCTTCCCGATCCCCCAGTCCTGGGCTCAAATTCTCGTTCTTGAAGGGGCAGAGGCAAGCCCCCGTGCTCCCGGAGAAAGCCTCGCTCCGGCATGATGGGGCTTGGAAGGTCTTGTGTTCGCTCTACTCGCCCAAACCCAACAGAGCCAAGGGCTCGGGGAAAGGTAAGGTGCCCCCTCGCACAGCTGGACAGGGGCACTGTCGTCTGGATGTGATCAGGTGACAAGGTGACACAGATTGTCGGGGACAGAGACCCACCTGGGCTGGCTCAGTCTCAGGGGTGTAGTGCACGGGTTGACATGTCAAGAGGCTTCAAGTCTCCTGGTTCTGGAACTGAGCAAGGCGCTGTGACTCTCTTAAGACAGACTGAGTCCACGCCCCAGCTCGCCGTGCACTGGCTGAGTGACCTTGGTCAAGGACTTGACCTCTCTAAGTCCAGGCCTCTCTCTCTATGCTGTGGGGCCCGCACCTGCCTCATAGAGTTGTTTTGAGGTTCAAAGAGACACCAGAAGTAAGGAGCTTAGCACAATGCCTGGCACACCATAGGAGATCAATAGGTGTAAGCTGTTATTATTAGTCAGAAGGTGAGAGAGAAGACATTTCCCCTGGGAAAAGCCATCTTCTGCTGCCACACCCTTTTCCTGTTGCTTTTCCCCAGCTGGAACAACTCAGACCGAAACATCTGGCTCAGCTGCTGACTCGGCCTCACTGACCAGGGAGAAGTCTGCCTTCTCAGAAGCTTCTGCAGGCCCTCCAGAAAGAGGCCCTCCACTGGATGCAGAGCCTGAGCCCGGGATTGGGGCTCTGAGTGTGGAGATCTTCCGTTCCGGGATAGCGTGCCTGCCAGGTCCTCGGGGGTTCTGGGGCAGGTGGAGGTGGAGGGGAAGGGGCTGGGGGCAGGGGGCCCCTGAGCATCCTCAGATGCTGGGGGATGTGGGAGAGGCAGGGAAGGTCCTAGAGGCCTGTGTTCTGGACCAAGCTTCCCTGGGACTCAGGTTCCTCATCTTCCCAATGAAGGAGCTCGATTATATGAAAAGCAGTTTCTAGGTATCCATTCATCCATCCGTCCATCTGTCCATCCATCCTACTTTTGGTGAGGCAGCCAAGGTGGGTGTCTTACTTAGGTCAGGGTCCCTAGAAAAGAGCCAGAGACAGGGATCCTTGGGAAAGGGATTTATTTTATTGAAGGTTGCTCTCAGGAGAAGGGGAGTGAGGGAAGCCGGGCAGGGGAGGAACTAGGCAAGGATGAGGCTGACCCACGGGGGCTCTGGAGCATGAATGACACCACAGAGCCGTTCCCCTTACATGCAGGGGGCTGGCCTTTTGTACACCTGGGTCTGTCAGTCAACTGCAGGCTGGTCCTGGAAGGGGATGGGGGTGAGCCCGGGATCCAGTGCAGCCCAGGGCGATTCTTCTGAGAAGGGCCGTCTGTGGGGCAATTACAGCCAAGACTTACAGCCTCTGGGGGACGGGTGCCCTGGCCTGATGACGGGGTCTGGGTGGGGCGTTAACAGCATCCAAAACTGAGGGCGTTATCACCCCTGTTTGATATTTATTCATCTTTGCAATGAGTATTTATTGAGCACCTGCTGTGTGCCAGGCCCTGGGCTCAGCCCTGAGGATTCAGGAGGGAACAAGTCTGATGTGTTCTCTGCTCTCAGGAAGTCTATTCTAGTGGTGAAGAAAATCCAACGGGTTATTACAACAGGTTATTACAATCCAGTGTAAAAAAGATGTAACCATGGGGCAGTACAGGTCGCTGTGGGAGGACAGATGAAGTCCCTGGCTCAGGCTTGGGGTAGGGGAGAGGTCAGGGAAGACTTTCTGGAGGAAGTAATATAAAGCTCAGTCCTATAGCAGGAGTAGGCATTATCCATGTGAAAGGGTGGGAACAGTGTTCCAGACAGGGAACAGCATGTGCAAAGGTCTGGGGGCAAGAGAAACCTCTGTGTTTTCTGGGACCTCACTGTCCTCAGATGCTGTTTTGCTTCAGAGACTTCTACATCTCTGCAGGACCGTGGACACTGCTCTGTCTTTTTGCAACTCCTGGAGGCATCGTCCATTGTCTTCCTGGTCATCTTTGCTGAAGCTCGTGCTATTCGTTCCCATCTTAGTTGTACACAAAAGGTCTCACGATCCTTTTAGGGCTGTCATGTTCCAAGAGCTCAGATTTTATCCATCAAAGGGCCCTGTCCTGGGAGGCAGGAGACCTTCATTCTAGTTTCAGTTCTAGCCCCAGCTCCCTGTGTGACCTGGGAGGAGTCACGTGCCCTCTCTGGGCCTCAGGCTCCTCCCTGTGTAAGAGGAGGAGGATAGGAAGCAGACTGGGCTTGGCTCACCATCGCTCTTTACACAATTACTCTCTTGTAATTGTTTTGGCTTGCCACATGACTGATGGGCCCCAAGAGACCTGGAGCAGTGTCTGGCACATGACAGGTGCTCAGAAAGTGTTTGTCGAGTGAATGAACGTTCTCCACGTGGATGCTCCTTCCGTTCCCTTCCTTGACCTCCTCTTCTTCAGTGATCTTGTCCTCGTTCCCCAGCTGTTCGCCCATCACTACCTGCTCCTCCCTCGTTACACTGCCTCGCTTCCCAGCTCACCCACCACCACAATGGTAGTAACCTTTTTGTCCCCCAGAACCGTCAACCTATTGATCCCACCACCTTTTCACTGTCCCTCCCCACGCTCCCTCATGTCCCCACTTCCTCCTTCCCGGCTTAGATTCCGTGGCTCATCGTCATAATCACTTCCTTTCAAACACTCTCAGCTCCCGGCCTTTCTCTTCCACCGCCATCCTCTCCTGGAGAAATCCCAACCTCGGTTCAATCCAGTCACCACCTCCTCCCCACTTGTACCCTCACCGCTGAGCAAAGCCGGAAGGTCTGCCCAACCACATTGACTGGTCGCGCGTTAGACACCAGACCACTGACCTCCAGTGGGTCCCAATGGTGCCTGTGGATTCTGTCGCTTCCGGGGTCCTAAAGGGTCCCCCACTGTCCTGAATGATGATTTCACACCTTCTCTCCCCTGACCTTCAACACCGCCTCCCTCAGCCTTACTCTCAGCTGACGACCTTCCTTCTTGTCTCACTGAGCAAATAGAAGCAATCAGAAGGAAAACCTACAAACTCCTGCCACCACATTTACCTGTCTACCTGCATCTGTACCCGCACACACAGCATTCTGTTACAGAGGACCCATCCATGACAGTGGAACCGACCCCTCCGCTGGTACACGGGTCCTCCTCACCTGCTCAAAGACATCCCCATGGAGAGATTCTCCTCTCTTCCCTACATGATCCCCTCCCCTCTGTGGAGCCATTCCACCAGCGTAAGAGCGTGCTGTAATATGGCCCAGCCTGAAATGACTGTTCTAGGCTCACACACCCCTGTTCTTATCTTTCTTTTACTTCAAAACCCCACATAGGAGTTGTCTGTGCTCGCATCTCGGCACCTCCTCTCCTCTCCCTCGCTCTTCAACTCACTCTAATCAGAACTCCTTCCCCACCTTGACACGGGGACCGGTCTTTTCAAGGTGACCCATGACTCCCATGTTTCCAGACCCAGTGGTCAGCTCCCAGTCCTCGTTGTCCTGCAGCCCTCAGCAGCCTTGACACCAATGACTGCTCCCTGCTTGCTGACGTGCCTTCTTCGCTTGCCTGGTTTTCCTGGCAACTCCCACCTGGTTTTCCTCCCCGCTCACCAGCCGCACCTTCTCAGCCTCCTTTCCTGCCTTCTCCTCATCTCTCAACCTGTAGACCTTGGAGGGCCCCCAGAGCTCAGTGCTTGGACCCTTTCTCCTCTCCGTCTACACTTGCTTCCTTAGTGACCTCATCCAGGCTCACGGTTGAATACTTGTTTTATTTTATCATTATTATTTTTTTTTTGGTGAAAAAGATTGGCCCTAAGCTAACATCTGTTGCCAATCTTCCTCTTTTTTGCCGAGGAAGATTAGCCCTGAGCTAGTATCTGTGCCCATCTTCCTCTATTTTGTATATGGGATGCCGCCACAGCACGGCTTGATGAGTGGTGTGTTGGTCTGCACCTGGGATCTGAACCAGCGAACCCTGGGCCGCCGAAGCAGAGCGCTCGAACTTAACCACTACGCCACCAGGCCGGCCCCTGAGTACTTGTTTTAAATGCTGTCTCTACACTGACAACCCCCACACTCACTTTTCCAGCCTGGACCCTGCCCATCAACTCCTTAATCATTCATCCAACTGTCTACTTGATGTCTCTATGTCTATGTCTAACTTAATGTCCAAAAGTGGGCTCCTGATTTCACACCCCCTCCACCCTTCCCAACCTTCTAGTCTTTCTTCATGACAGTAAAAGGTGGCAGCTCTGTCCTTGATTGCTCTCTTTCCCTTACAGCCCACATCCAGTTAGATGGCAAATCCTGTCAACTCTTCATCAGATTGCATGCAGAATCTGACGACTTCACACCACCTGGGTCCAAACCAGCATAGTCTCTGGCCTGTTGTAGTCTCCTCGCTGGTCTCTCTGCCTCCCCTGGAGTTCCCTTGTAGCCCAAACAGTCCCCGAAATCTGTGTTCCAAGCTCGGGCTCTGCTCCCGGCCAGCCCTTGTCTCCCCTGTCAGGATCTCCTCGTCACCTCCTTTCTTCTCCTCAGGTTGTTGAGCTCCAGACTTTCCATAGAGATCTGTTCTCAGGGAAGAGACTGACCAGCGCTAAGGAGTGAATGGCTGCTCCCGAGCTGGGGGCGGGGTTGTGTTTTAATCGGCACTGTGTGAGTTTCCTACTGTGGGCAGAGCAAATACCACAAACTCAGTGGCTTAAAACGACACAAATTTTGTATCTTACAGTTCCGTAGGTTAGAGGTCTGACACAGGTCAGACTAAAATCAGGTTGTCGGCAGGGCTGCATTCTTTTCTGGACACTCTAGGGGAGAATCTGTATCTTGTCTTTCCAGCTTCTAGAAGCTGCCTGCATTCCTTGGCTTGTGGCCCCTCCCTCCATCTTCAAAGCTGGCAACATCACGTCTCTCTGACCCTTCTTCTGTCTTGACACCTTTCTCTGATTGACTGAAGCCAGGAAAGGTTTTCTGCTTTTAAGGATCATGTGCTTAGATTGGCCCCACCCAGAAAATCCAGGCTAATCCCCCATTCCCAGGTCCTACCTTAATCACATCTGCAAAGTCCCTTTGCTGGGTCAGGCTTGGGATTAGGACGTGGACATCTTTGGAGCCATAACTCTGCCTTCACAGGCACAAGGCCTTAGGAGAGGGTTTCTCAGACTTTACCCTGAAAACCCCAGTGCAGACAAGAGTGAACCGGGTCCCAGGGGAGAGGTCGCCCTGAGCTCTCAGCTGCTTTGTACATATCTTTGAAATCTTTTTTGTCTTTAAATTTCTATAGATTTTGTATCCTACTTAAGCATACATTCATATTTGTTTCAATATAAAAAACGCTCTAAATTGTTTGTCAGTTAAATCACTTACCATTTCCCCCCAAACTGGGAGTGAATAGTGCTGCAGGAAGGAGTGACAGTTTTTTGACGGCTTTTGGTGACTCTCACCCACTCCCCCGGCACCTCCCAACCTGCCATCTCCATGTCCACCTGAGACTCATAGCCCAGTGTGAACAGCCCAGCTTCAGGCCACGGCTCTGAGGTGCTGATGACGGCATTTCTGGCACCAGCTGTCAGATGAGGGTGGCATCTGGGGCAAAGGGGCCTCCCAGCTGAAGGCAGTCAGGGGGACAGCGGTCCCTTGCTCCGGTGGCCTCAGCCAGCGTCTGCGCGCTCAGCCGGCTCTGGCCGTTTGCAGAGCCCCGTTCCAGGCAGAGCGGAGTGGGGGACCAGACACATGAACCCATCACGGTGTCCCAGTATGGAATGTCCTGAGTGCTGAACTCCTGTGCTACTCAGAGTGTGGTCTGGGGACCAACTACACGGGCCTCACCATGGAGCTAGGGAGAGAGCAGAATCTCAGGCCTGCGGAAGCAGAATCTGCCTTCTAGCAAGATCCCCAGGCACATGGAAGTTTGTCATCCGCTCATTCGTGCGTTAATCACGGACACTGATTATCTGCTGCGGGCCTGTGCTCAGCGCCAGGGTACAGTGAATCCGAGCCAGCAAGCACCGTGAGGGCCCTCAGCCTGGCAGGAATAAGAGGCCTCCGTTTGCTGTGGGAGCAGGGCTTCTGCAGAGGGCAGGAGGATGTCTTCCTGGAGGAGGTGGCATCTCAGCTGGGCTTTGAACGATGAGGAGGGTTTCACAGATGGAGATAGGAAGGAAGCGAATCCCTGGCAGAAGGAACCGTGTGAACGGGGGAGGCAGGAAATGGTCAGGCTCATTTAGGCAATGACAGATGGGACCCACTGTGGCTGGGCCATGGTGACAAGGGGAGACACCGGGCATTAGCTTGTTAGGGCCGCCATAACAAAGTGCCACAGACTGGGGGGCTGAAACGACAGACATTTATTTCTCACGGTTCTGGAGGCTGGGAGTCTGAGATCAAGGTGTCGGCAGTGTTGGTTCTTCTGAGGCCTCTCTCCTTGGCTTGTAGGTGGCCGTCTTCTCCTTATGTCTCCCTCTGTACTGTGTCCAAATTTCCTCTTCTTATAAGGACACCAGTCACATTGGATTAGGACCCACTCTTATCACCTCATTTTATCCAGATCACCTCTTTAAAGACCCTGTCTCTGATACAGTCACATTCTGAGGCCCTAGGGGTTAGGACTTCAACATCTGAATTTGGGCGGGGAGGGAACACAATTCAGCACATAACACAGAGTGTATACAATGAGGCTGGAAGAGTGTGCAGATCCTGGGGAGACTTAAGTGCCAGGTCGAGGAGCTTGCACTTTCTCCTCGAGGCCATGAGGAGCCTTGGAAAGTTTTAGAGCAGGGAGTAGCACCCCTAGAGCTGTCACAGAGCTCCAGCCATCAGGTTTACAGCAGACAAAACTCATCTCTCAGTGTGGCCCAGGGTCAAGGGCTGAATCAGGCATGATCCCCACCCTTGCCGGCAAGTTGGGGACCTGGGTCTGTGGGAGCCTGGGAAGCTGCTTCCCCTCTCCAGGCCTCAGTTTCCTCATCCGTAAAATGGGCCCAAGGGCATGATGTAGCATTTCCTGACCTGAGGGACCCATGGCTGTGCGAGGATTTCAGAGGGACATGGGCAAACATCTCCAACTTTGCAAGTTATGCAATTTTTCATGGTTTAATTATTTCACTTTTTTTGGACTTTCTATTATGAGCAATTTCACACATACAGAAAAATAGAGATTATAGTATAATGAACACCCTTCTACTCATTACTTAGATTTAATGAATCTTAACAATTTGGCATATTTCATCTTTTTTTTTCCTAAAATATTTTAAAGTAAATTACAGAGCTTCATATTTTACCCCTAAGTACTTCAGCCTGCGTCTCTTAACTGTAAGGACATTTTCCCCAGTAATCATAATGTCATCAGCACACCTAATAATATTAAAAATAATTCCTAATGCTATTCAATACGCAGCTCGTATTCAAATTTCCCATATTGTCCTCAACAAAATGTTTTTCCTTTTGAGATTTAAAATAAATATTAGGAAAAATCAAACCCATGATATCAAGAGGATACAAAGTTTATATATATACAAATACAAATAGTACTGTGTATATTTGTGTATAAAAATATATATCAATGTAGATTTTTTTAATTTTTAAATTATGTCAGGGCTGGCCCCGTGGATTAGTGGTTAAGTGCGCGCGCTCCGCTGCTGGCGGCCCGGGTTCAATCCCGGGCGCGCACCGATGCACCGCTTCTCCAGCCATGCTGAGGCCGCGTCCCACATACAGCAACTAGAAGGATGTGCAGCTATGACATACAACTATCTACTGGGGCTTTGGGGGAAAAAATAAATAAATAAAATTATAAAAAAAAAAAATTATGTCAAATTTTCAAACATATGTGAAAGAAAGAATGTTCCAGATGGTTGCCCCCTGTGTGAGGCAGCAATTGTGAAGGCGGTTAAGGTTGTCTGAGGCTTCATGAGCTATAAAGGGTCTTACAAACTTACACACTGTGGAGGGCTGTGCCCACATGAGTAGGTGGGGGTCACTGCAGAGTGGCCCTGAGTGAGGTGACCCTGGAGGGCAGGGCTCTGAGCCCCGGGCGCAGGACAGGACGGGTTTGCAGAGGCCTGGGCCTCTTCCCCCTGCTGTACTCCCCCATCCCCCCAGTGTAGACGGGCTGTGCTGACCCCCTGGGCCTCGGACTCAGCCCTGTGGGGAGAGTGGGGCACACAGGCCTGTTTCCTGGATCAGGAAATAGTCTGGGGAACCCATAGCTGACCATCTGCACAGTAGGTAGTGAGCTGGCGGCCAGGCTGCACGCTCACCATGTGGGGGGCTGGAGACAGGGACAGAGATGATGACTGTTGTAACAACTGCTGTTCTTTAAGCTCTTGCCGTGCGGTCAGTGCCTCTCAGGAACTGGTTCATTTAGTCCTCGAAATAACCTAATAAGCTCCATATTTTATTCTCCCCATTTAACAGATAGGAAACTGAGGTTCAGAGACACATGGACTTGCCCAAGGACACATAGTGAGTCAGTGCAGAGCTGGGACTTGAACCCCCCTCTCTGTGTCCCCAAGGCTCATTCCATGAGCTTCACTTCCCAGGGAGCACAGAGGAGGGTGAGGCCACCTCTGCGTGGAGGAGGGTTTCAGGGACGGTTTTTCTGAGGAAGTGGCTTTTGAGCCGTGTCTTAAAGGATGAATAGGAGTTCGGAGTTCACAGGGGAGCAAAGAAAGGGCATTCTGGGCAGAGAGACCATTATGGGCAAAGGCCTGGAGGCCCCAGGGCGTGCTCCCCCTGTAGAGAGGGCTCCACCAACGTTCTCACTCCTCACGTGCGTCCTCTCTCCTCCAGGCGGTCGGGACAGGGCGGGGCGGCCCTTGCTTCTGATGTCAACCACTGAGGGGGCCTGGGAGGCACCATGGTGCACGGCCTCAGAGGTCGCCAAACTGCTCTCCTATCTGTGCACTGTCCCCAGGTAAGGGGCTGGGCCAGCTGGCCACTCCATCCCCCTCGACCTCTCGACGCAGAGCCCAGGACCAGGTACGGAACGGAGAGACACCATAGCCTTCCATCCAGGTGTCTGTTCCCAGAGCCAGTCCCGAGCCAGACGCCGGGGGGCAAGCAGGACACTCAGTCCCCACCGTCGAGGGGTTCCCAGGCTGTGGGGGAGATGGCCGGTGTGCAAGAAACAGCCCACGGACAAGCAACCCTCAGGAGAGCTAGTGTGGAGAAGGAAACAGAGGGATGCTGTAGATCAGTGGTTCTCAAACTCCAGCATGCATCTGAATCACCCGGAGGGCTGTCAAAACAGATCACTGAGCCCACCCCTAGAGTTTCGGATTCAGTAGGTCTGGGGTGGGGCCTGAGAATTTGCATTTCTAACAAGTTTCCTGGTGGTACTGATGCTGCTGGGCCAGAGACACATTTTGAGAGCCACTGTTGTACTGAGAAGGGTGGGGGGACTCATTTCAATTGGAAAATCAGGGAAGGCTTCCCTGAGGAGGTGATAACTGAGCTGGCTTCTGAATTATAAGTATTTGTTGAACAAATGAAGAAGAGGGTGAACTAGTGAATGAATGAGTGAGTGAGAGAGTGAAAGCAAGAATGAGTGAGGAAGTGAGTGAATGATGAGGCTCATTTCTAACACCCTCCTCCCCCCCATTCAGAATTCATGTTGGACTGATGGGGAAGAGGCACCATCCTCTCCTCTGAGCCCCAGCCCCCAGCCAGGGCATGGAGGTGGTTTGGACTGTAGCTTTAGATCCCAATCCAATCTAGAGGTTCTGCCCCCAGGGGAGGGGTGGGAGGGACTGATGGAACCCTTTGGAACCTTCTCCATTTGCTCCACCCCACGGGAGCCATCACTGCCACCTGCTGGCCACTGAGAGTTTTCTTCCTGTTGTCCAAGGGGGAGTGGCTTTTCCGGCCTGAGGGGGAGATGGAAGCCCCTTTTCTGTGCTGGGAAGTGGCCAGCGTGGGAGACAGAACCCTGCAGTCCCACCAACCTGCTGTCTGACCTTGGGCTGGTAACCTGCCCTCTCTGAGGGTCACCTGAGCAAAGGAGGTGACCAAGTGGGCTCTGAGGACCACGTGTGGTCACGAGAGGTGGGGCACGGTGTAGTGTAAACTATGGAGTGTGGTGCACAGGGGGTCTTGTCTGCTGGGCTTTTGCTTTTCCACTCCTGCATGAACCAACGTTGCCGGGCACTTGCTCCAGGCCTGGCTTTATGCTGGGCCACGCTAGGGACCCAGACGCTCCTCACGTGGGGCCCTGACCCCTAGGGGCCTCCAGGCTGGTGGCGGAGCAGGTGTGGAAGCAAACCTCTCTCCCAGCCTGGGCACGGCCAGAGGCTGGTGAGGAGCGGGACGTGAAGCCAGAGACCCGGCATCACCTCCGAGAGCCTCCTCTCACTGTCTGCCAGGTCACCGCTCCGTGCCTCAGTTTCCCCGTCTAGGATTGTAATAATAGCAGGCATTCGTATCCCTCCTACTCTTTGCAGCCACTGAGCGCTTCACGTGGTGAATTCATCAGTCCTCACCACAGCCCCATCTACAGATGGGAAAGTGACTTCCAGCAGGATGAAGCCACGTCCCCAGGTGACAGATACCGTGGCAGAGCCACAGCTCCACCCCCACGCCGGCCGCCACGGGTTTTGTCTATGAACTGGTGGTTGTAAGGATTGAAGGCAGTTGGGGGTCATTTTCCCCACCTGCCTGATCATCAGGATCGCTTG
Source organism: Diceros bicornis minor (assembly GCF_020826845.1). NCBI lineage: Eukaryota > Metazoa > Chordata > Mammalia > Perissodactyla > Rhinocerotidae > Diceros > Diceros bicornis. The sequence goes on from NC_080758.1 coordinate 21,968,871, forward strand.
GAACTGCACAGATGCCCCGGCCCCACCCCGGCCCTTCTGGCCAGATGTCTGGGGGGATGGGGTGGGGAAGGGGTGAGGAATCGTATTTTAACAATTCCTGACGATCTGGCCAGTTTGGAAAATCCTAGGGTAATCACTGAAAAGTGCACCGTGAACCAGTGAGGGTGTTTTGGCTGCAAGTAACCAATTCCAATTCAACATGTCTTGTGTGACAAGGAAATTTATCATTCTGTGTCTCGGCCTTGAATCTCTCTGTAAGAACTTTTTAAAGGAGAGACTGTCTTTCCCAGAAGTCCCCCAGCAAATTTCCCCTCACATCTTATTGGCCAGAAATGTGTCACATGACCCCTATCTAAATCAATCATTAGCCAGGGGAATTGGGTCCTTGCTGTTGGCCTCAACCAATCATAAACCAGTTCCGGGTCTGGCACCGGGGAGGGGGGCACATAGTTATATGGGGGGAGTTGGATTCTTGAGTAAAATGAGCCTTCTGCCAGCACAAAAGGGGTGGGTGAATGCTGGGTGACTAGCCCACTGCAACTGGGATAGTGGCATATAGTTTATGGTTATCAGGGTGTAAGAGAGGGCCATGTGAGGTACTGTGGGAGCACCGAAGAGGGAGCAATGGACTCTGCCTGGAGGAGAATCAAGGAGGGCTTCCTGGAAGAGGGAGGGCACTGGAACTTTGTCTTACAGGATGAAGAGTTCACCAGTAAATCAAGGCTTCTAGCAGCCAGTTTCCCTCACCTTCCACTAGGTTCTTCCCCAGGGAGAGCCCCAGTTCACCCAGCAAGACTGCCAATTCTGTTTACCACCCACAGGCCTGAAGAGAAAGCCAAGGGCCTGGTGGTCGTGATTGACGCCAGGAAACAGCCCCCGCATCCTGGTCTGGTCAGTGCCCTGCAGGCCACCCAGGTGAGTGGGAGGTGGACAGCCTCAGCCTGGCAAGTCTTGGGAACACCAGGGGCCTTGTGACATCCACGGAGCCCAGGACTCTCGGAGCTGGGAGCCGGACCCCAGGCAGGGTCTCTTAGTTGCAGATAACAGAAACCCAGCCGAAGAGGCCTAAAGACAAAGGTCGTTCGTTGGTTCACACGACTCGACAGTCCAGGGGTTAAATCCACCTTCAAGTATGGCTTGATTCAGGGGCTCAAATATTGTCACCAAGATCTGGTTCCTCTCTCTCCGTCCCTGGCCCTTTTCTCCGAGGAGAGTGCCATTCTCAGCCAGGCTCTCTCTCAGTGGCAGTCTGGCTCCCAGCAGCTCTAACTTCAGATGGTCTTTCATTTAAGTCCAGTAGGAAATAGCAAGAGATTCTTTTTCCAGAAGTCCCAGCAAAACTTTCTTTGTGTCTCCTTAGCCCCGATTGTCTCAGGTGTCCATCCATCAACCAATCTCTGTGGCCAGAGGAATGGGACACACGGATTGGCTTAGACTTAGCTCACACGAGCCTCCTGGACTGAGACTGGGGGAGGGAGAGATTCCTAATGAGCCGGCTGGGCAGCAGAGTAAATGCAAGTCTGGCATCTGCTCACCTCGTGGTCTGACCTCCCCTGTCCCTTCTTCCTCCTCCTTCCTTTATAAATGGGGAAACCGAGTCCCAGAGCGGGGAGGGTATCTAGGAAGTTTGCAACACAGCTTGGACTTGCTGCTCTCTTGACTTCCAGTGACTCACCCTCTAAACATACCACATAAGGGTCCCAGCCACGGGGACCCCCACACCCCCACCCCTGGTCCCCGTGGCCCCTTTGCCTGCATCTTAGTGGGGAGGCTCAGTGAAGGCAGAGCAGCCCTGAAATAGTTCTCTCCGACAGGGTCTGGTCCCAGCCTCCATCCGGGCCCTGCTCTTCCTCGGGGAGAAGGAGGCGGCTCTCCAGCTGGAGACGTTACCTGACATCCAGGTGAGGGGGAGGCAGCGTCCCCCAAGGCGGAGAGGACTTGCTGGGCTGGAGCTGAGCTGGGGTGAAGAATTGCAGAGTTCACGAGCTAGGGGAGGTCCTGAAATAATCTAGTGTAGGTCCATCGATACAAGGCCCGGATGCTACATCCCTCCAGCCCTGCCCCAGGGCAGGCGTTGCCAAATCAGCCACAGAACTATTTCTCTCTGGCAGTCCTGGCAACTGCTGGTGGGCACTGCCACGTGGTTGAGAGCTGCACGTGGTATGAAACCTATTTGAAAAGCTTCATCTAGCCAGCCCCCTCCCTCCTCTCTTTTCACATGGGGAAACTGAGGCCCAAGGCCACACAGCAAGCTGGAGGCAGAGGTGCCTTTTCCACACCCTGATCTTCCTGTATTTCTCTCCCTAGTTTCTCTCAGCATCTCCAACTCAGATGCTGAGTTGATTCGGGCCCTTGCAGGAAAGAACCCTGCGGCTCCCTTTAATTAGAGCCATATACCACAGTCATGAGCGTGGGCTCCCCCACGCAGTTCAGGAGATGATTTGAAAGGTCTCCTTCTTCCTCCTGAATAGTAAAGAGGCACATTGTGAGCTAGAGATGTGCTGTTCAGGCTTTTATGTGCTATGAGTCACTTGGGGATCTCGTCCAAGAGCGGGTTCTGATTAAGTAGTTTTGATTCTGCGTTCCTAACATGCTCCTGGGTGATGCTGACGCTGCTGGCCCGGGGACCAGCTGTGAGTACCAGGCATAACAGATGGGTCCAAAAACCCACAAAATCCACCCAATCCCAAGCCTAGGGATCTGGAGCTGTTCCTGGCTTAAGCCTCAAACTTCCCTGCGTGGGTGAAGCGGACGCCTAGTCCCTCCTCCATGTCTCGGGAGACACTGTTAGGATTTGGTGACCTTTCTCAACAGCCTCAAGGAGGAGACAGCACCTTGGTGGGTCACCAGAGAACAGTACAAGGATTACAAAGAACGTACATGACAGGGGCCGGCTTCAATCAGTTTGTTTGATTTCCTGGAAGGCTGTGCTGGGAAGGAGTCCAGCTCGGAGGGAACAAGTACTGTGATTGATTAGTGATGTCTGCCTGTGGCACGGTCTTGGAGAGTGGCAGGCCGAGCGCTATTTGCCATTCCTTACCCAGGTTCTGGTTCTGAATTTTGATTTGTCAGAGTTTCCAGAGAAGACCTATTGCCCAGAAGAAAGCATCTCTTAAAGCCAGGTCCAGCCTTACCTATGGGAGGCAGAGGGGGCAGGGGCGGGATCTGGGCAGGACCTTCTCAAACACCTCTCCCCAGACTGAGTCCCCGGTGCTCCTGACTCTTCTTTTGTCTGCAGGTGGAGGTCCTGACCTCCCTGAAGGCCCTCAGCCACCACGTGGACCCCAGTCAGCTGCCCGCAGCCCTGGAAGGCCCCCTCCCCTACTGCCACAGCGAGTGGGTGCAGTTCTTCCAGGTGCCCCCATCATAGCCTTTACCCTCCAACTCTTATCCTTCTCTTCCTCCTTTCACTGTCCTGCCCCATGGATCCACTGACCCTGTCAGGTTCAAAAATAGTCGTTCAACAAACGTGTATAATGAGGGTGCAGAGTCGAGTGATGAAGAGCTCAGGCCCTGGGGCTAAACTGCCTGGGTTCCAATCCTAGCTCTGCTGTGTGACCTTGGGGAAGTTAGGTGCCTCCTCTGAGCCCTTTTCCTCATCTGCTTCCTGATAGTACCGCCCTGTGGGGCTGTGGGAGGATTAAGTGAGTTAATGTGGGTGAAGAGCTTGGGAGAGTGTCTGGCATGTGCTAAGAGCCATGACTGTGTTCACTGAAAATACATGTACAGACATCTGCTCCGTGGAGCCGCACAACTCGGGGAGCCGGGGCCTGGCGGGGAGGCAGATGCACTCCCTCCCCTGAGAGGCAGGAAGTAGGGAAAGCGCGGGCGCGGGGCTCCTTTCCCGGGTGACCTCAGCCCCTCCTCGCCACAAGCCTGCGAGGGGCATTTCACGCCCGGGCTACCCCGTGAGGACACGCAGGATGGGGGACTTGCACAACAGTGCGGAAGATTATAGCTCAACTGCACTGAAACCCGTGCCCGTAAACACCACCTGGGGCTGTCCCCAGACGGGGCTGCCAGACCTCAGCGACGCTCAGGTTTGGGGCCGGATGATTCTTGCCTGGGGAGCTGTCTTGTAGCGTGATTAGCACCATCCTTGGCCTCTGCCTGCTCTGACAGTAGCACGCCACAAATTATGTCAACCAAGAATGTCTCCAGACATTGCCAGTGGCCCCCCTGGGGTGTGGGGGAGTCACGCTCTGCTGAGAACCACCCGTCTACACCCGCAGGCTGACATGGGGTTTGCTTATCTGCTTTTGGCCCAGTGTTCTCCTTTTTAAAATCGTGTCTGTTTTTGAATAGGCGGTATGTTCAAAATTCAAAGGGTATAAAGGGTATACACTGAGAAATCTTTCCTCCTGGGCCCCCAGGCCCCCAGTTCTCCTCTCTAGAGGCCTCTGATTAAGCCAGTGGCTTTGAAACTACATTTTCACTTTAAAACTTTCCCTTTAAGTGAAATCTTACCTATAGACCTGGAAAATAAAACTGATAATGACGGTGACTAACACTGTGCACTGGGTGCTATTCTAAGTCCTTGCACACATGAACCGTCACACAGCCTGGAAGGCAGGAACTCCTGTGATCCCATTATACAGGGAGGAAGAGGAGGCGCAGAGAGGTTGAGTAACTTGCCCAAGGTCTCACAGCTACTAAGTGGTGGGGCTGGGCTGACATGAGACCTAGCAGAGGGTGTCCCCTTACCTCCACCCTCTCCCCCCCCTTTCCCCCAAGGTGTCCCCACTGGCCTGGGGGTAGCTCAGGCCTATCTTCTTTCTTCTCCGTCTCTCAGTCCTAGCACCAGTGGTTCTCAAACTGTGGTCCCCGGACCAGCAGCATCAGCATCACCAGGGAACTTGTTAGAAATGCAGATTCTCAGGCCCCACCCCAGGGGAACAAGCCAGAAACTCAGGAGTGGGGATCAGCAGTCTGATTTTCAACTGGCTCTCCAGGTCATTCTGATGCAGCTAAAGTTTGAGAAGCATCACCTCCTGCCCCCTACTTTGTCCTCCTGGGTGGGGGAGGCGCCCCCCTCACCGGCCCAGACTGACACCCCTGCTCTGGCCTTCCATCCTGCAGAAGTTGGACCCTTTCCTGACTGGCCTCCGCCAGGCCTCCTCCCTGCTGCAGGCCTCCATCAAGGAGTTTGAGAAGGGCGACCCCCCTGGAGGGGTGCAGGTGAGCCAGGAGCACGCGGCGGGGAAGCCACACTACACCCCAGATTCCAGGGACCAAGGGCTCCGTGAAGGGGACAGCCAGGGTGGGTGCCACCATCCCTGCTTTTCATTCATTCATTTGACTAATATCTGTTGGGCACCCACTATATGTCACACCCTGGAGAGCCAGCCTGGTGCAAACCGACTTGTCCCTGGTCTCATAGGGTTTACGGTGCAGTGGTGGAGGGAGTCATTAGAAAAGTAAACAAAGAAATGGATGTGTAGTTCCAGATTGTGCCAAATGCCGCGAAAGTAACAGTGAGAATAATGGGGAAGGAGGGAGGCCTCCTTAAAGAGCTGGTATTTAAGTTGAGGCCTGAAGGATGAGAAGGAGGTTGCCATGGGGATAGGAGGGAGACTGAGCTCCAGGCAGAGGGCAGACACGTGCCAAGGCCCTGAGGTGGGATTATGCTTGGTATGTTCAGGAAGCATGGAGGCCAATGTAGAACAGAGTTGGGGGTGGGGAGGAGAAGGAGAGAAGAACTTGAGGAACTTCCACCTCCATTGGGGGCTGTATCAGGAGGAGTTGGGTTGGGATTTGGTTCTTTTTTTTGTTTTGTTTTGTGAGGAAGATCAGCCCTGAGCTAACATCCGATGCTGATCCTCCTCTTTTTGCTGAGGAAGATTGGCCCTGGGCTAACATCCGTGCCCATCTTCCTCTACTTTATATGGGATGCCGCCGCAGCATGGCCTGACAAGCGGTGCGTCGGTGCATGCCCAAGATCCGAACCCGCGAACCTCGGGCCGCCACAGCCGAACGCACGCACTTAACTGCTTGCGCCACCAGGCCAGCCCTGGGATTTGGTTCTAAGCTGGCGGGGAAGGCACTGGAGAGTTTTAAGCAGGGAGATGATCAGATTGGCGCTTTGAGATCCTTCCAGCTGCTGCGTGGAGAACAGACTGCAGGGGGAGCCAGAGTGCAGCAGGGAGACCAGTGAAGAGGCTGGGAGGGGTGTCCCAACAGGAGATGATGGCGCTGGGACCAGCGAGGTTGCCATGGTGATGAGAGGAGAAGTGGCTTGAGGAGATGTTTTAGAGAGAGAAAGGATAGACTTTCTATAGGACCTTGAATGGCAAGCTGGGGGAGTCGAGTGTGATCTGGGTGTGGGGAACCCTGGACGGTTACAGAGGGAGAGTGGGGCTTGGGCCTCAGGCCACCTCCCTACACTGGCAGGAGGCCTCCAGGTGTCTGAGCAAGTCCAAGGAGCTGATGGAGGCTGTGCTGAGGGATCCAGGCCTGCTGGGCCTCCAGCGGGAAGGCGGAGCCACCCTGGCCAGGCTGCAGCAGGAGGCCAGCAGGCTGGACTTCAACCCTGACGTCAGGTACAGACACCTCGGCTTTTCCTTCCCCACCCCCCACCCCATTCCCCGCTGGGGAGCTTGGAGCTGGGGCCACCCCACCCCACTACGTGTGAGGGGACACATAGGGCCCATATCCTGGACTGAGGCCTTGGCAAGTTCCTGGTCTCTTCTCTGCCGCCCCTTTTTCAGCCCCAGCCATCTTCAGCCTGGGGTGGGCATCGGAGGACAGCCTCTGCCTGTTTTGGGTCACCCCCATGGACCGAGCACTTTCTCTGACCCAGACACAGGGCTGAGCCTGGCCGAGAGAACCTCATAGAGTGTCGGGGTCTTGGAGCCACAGAACTAGTAATATACATTCCTGGAAAGTACCCATTTTCTTAAATTTAGGGGTGGGGGAGAAATCAGTGAGTAAATCAGTCAGTAATTGAAAATATTTTCTTTCCATTAGAACAAACACAATTACAAAATTTGCATAAGCTTCTAAGAACAATTTGTTTATTTAACCAACACTTAAGTAGCACTGAGTATGTACACAGCATTGTTCTAAGGACTTTACAAATATTAACTCACTCAATTGCCACCCATGAGGGAGATCCTAGTGTTATCCTCGTTTTACAGTGGAGGAGCCTGAGGCTCAGAGAGGTTAAGTGACTTGCCCAGGGTCACACAGCTGGGATGTGGTGGAGCCAGGACTTGAACCCAGGCAGCCTGGCCCAGAATCTTGAACACACCCCCTGAGCTGCACCCACAGACGGATCCACGCTGATGTGAGCGCTGGGCAGCAGTGGGCCCTGGAGTGGGGTGTGGAGTCATCTCCTTGCTCCCCTCTCACGGCCTGGTGGGGCTGGCACTGTCTCTCCCAGCATGTCCCCGCCTCGCTGGCTGGGCCCCCAGCCTGCCTTGTCCACTGTAGGTCCCTCCAGACCATTGGCCACCGGCAGCTCCACCAGGGGGCGCTGTGGTCCCTCGTGAGTCACTACGTGTGCTCTTTCTGCATGTTGGTCTCTGCCTAGCTGTGCCTGCCTGCCTCCCTCCACCAGGGAGGCTAGTATTTTCTATCCTGTGAACACGCCCTGGGCCCTCACTCCTTCTCTGGAAGGGCAGGCACCCATCGGGAGTGGCGGTCAGATTTCCAGAGCAAGGCTGTCCCCAGGAAAGCAGATTTTCTCCCATCTCCTCTTTCTCCTTTTCCTTCTGAAGTAAGACCCCCAGGGCAGAGGAGGGGGGGATGGGATTTGAGGGGTGATGGAAAGCCCGAGAGTCCTCCCTTCACCCAAGTGTCGCCACGCCTGGAGTCCCATCCACACCCCTTCATTTATGTCTTGTTGGCTTTGACCATTTTTTAAAATTATGCACAGAAAAAGCCGTGGACTGGGTTCCGGTCCAGACTGCCTTGCTTGAGTCAGTTCCTCTCTCTGGACCTCCGTTTTCCCGACTGTGAAATGGGGCAGAGTGGGAGGCGTGTTACAGCCGCTCACCACCACTGCAGTAGAAATAACAGGCGCTAACAGACACTGTGCCAGGCGCCGTGTTCAGGGTTGTGAATGCGTGGGGGCCGGTTCTCAGCCCTGGCCGCCCCCAGAAACCTGAGGGGCTCTGGGAAGCGCTCATGTCCAGGCCACACTAAGAGCCCGACTCAGTCGGCTTGGGGTGGGCCTGGGCATCGAGATTTTTAAAGCTCCCAGGCAGGTTCTCACATGCAGCCAGGGCTGAGAGCCAAGGCATTAGATCATTTAATCCTCAAGATCATTAGATCATTTAATCATTTATACCCACTCTGTGAAGTGGGTTCTGTTATCCCACTTTTTACAGATGAAAAAAATGGAGACACAGAAACGTTGAGAAATTTGCACGAGGCCTCATCATTAGAAGATAGCAGGGCTGAGATTTGAACGCAGATCTGTCCAGCTCAGTTCATACGCTCCTAGGGAAAGAAGGGTCATTTGGTTTCCTGCTGTGTCCTCTGGTCCTCCAAAAGCCATGGAAGGCCAAGGCTGAGGCCCAGAGAGGTGTAGGGACCTATCCAAAGTCACACAGCAAGTCATCAGCTGGAATACCCAGGCCGGGGCCACAGAGTTGGTGGGAGTTGGGGGGCAGGCCTCTGCTGGGCAGGAGTACTGGGAGGGACACATCTTAGGCCTCCTCTCTCCCTCCTCCACCTCCCAGGAACCATCTGGCTGAAGCCGCCGCTCTGTACAGCCTCATGGACGAGCAGCTGCATGTCCTGGTCACTGCGTCCAACCACCTCCTGGGGAGGCTGGAGCTCCGCGTCCGCCTGGGCCACCTGGAAGCTGCCATCCGCCAGGTGAGAGGAGAGGCCTGCCTGGGGGAGGCGGGGCTTCTGCCTGGCCACCCTCCACAGGAAAGGCCCTGCTCCAGGCCGTGCCCCAGCCAGGCACTTTGCTCTGGTGTCAGGACACGAGGTTGGCAGTTCTCCAAGGGCCAGGCAGGCATCCTTGGGACATGGCACATGACGTGACTCTCAATAAGTGCTTCATGGGTAAAGACCTAACCCCAGGGCCGGCCCCGTGGCGTAGTGGTTAAGTGCGCACGCTCCGCTGCTGGCGGCCTGGGTTCGGATCCCGGGTGCGCACCGAGGCACCGCTTGTCAAGCTATGCTGTGGCCGCATCCCATATGAAGTGGAGGAAGATGGGCACAGATGTTAGCCCAGGGCCAGTCTTCCTCAGCAAAAAAAGAGAGGAGGATTAGCATGGATGTTAGCTCAGGGCTGATCTTCCTCACAAAAAAAAAAAGACCTCACCCAAAGCTGCGCTTATTGAATACCAACTGTGTACCGAGGCTGGGCCAGCGCCTTTGCTGAACAGATCTGGGTTGAAATCTCAGAAGATGCGTACATCGTCGCTTTCCAGCCCTCCCTTACCAGCAATGTGGGAAAGGTGCCAGGATTTCCCCTACTCCCAGATGAGAAAACCAGGGCCGGAGACCTTCATGACGTCACCTGCCAGGGCCGCACACCTGGGGGCCTGATCTTGGAGCCACACCTGGCACCACTTGTCTGATGCCTACAACAGCGCATCCCTTCCTGTTGGGCCTGTGGAGCACGGTGCGCTCTGGAGCCAAGTGGCCTGGTTCTGGTCTTGGCTCCGGCACTTGCTGGCAGTGTGACCGTAGACAAGTAATTCGACTATTCGGTGCCTCGGTTTCCTCACCTGTTAAATGGGGGATAATATTAGTGCCCGCCACACTGGGCTTTGTGAGGATGAAGTGAGTGAATACACGCTCTGTAAGAGAGAGCCCAGAACAAGAAGGGGCTTCTGCTCGTGGGTCAAGAGCCGTTTTGCACCGTCTGTCCCTCACTGAACCCTCACGTCTACCCCATTTTGCCACTGAATGAACTGAGGCCCAGAAAGGGGAAGTGGCTTGCCCAGTTCACGGTGAGTTCATGGCAGGCCCATGCACCTTCCTCTACAGCGGGCAGCTTTTCTCCAGCCCTGTTTGCACGCCCCCAGGGACGAGGAGCTCATCACTCCTGAGGCTGCCCCTTTTATGATTGGTGGCACTGCGTGGGTAGAGTGAGCTGAAATTTGCCTCCCTGTGACTCATTCAGGCAAGCGTGCACTGAAGGCCTACTGTGTGCGGGGCACTTGCTGGCCAGGCCAGGTGCCCCCGGGGGTCCACTCGGGGAGCCCTCTCCCGTTTGGATATTTGAAGAACGTGACAGAGCCCTCCCCAGGTTGTGTCTTCTCCCCCAGACCTGGGAGGGTTTCCATCCAGGCCAATGGCTCAGGCCCAGCCACGGAGTGACTGAGACAAGAAGACCCCAGCCTCCCCGGAAGGCAGGGAGCTGGCCAGGGACGTCTCCCAGCAGCCCCCTCATGTCCAAACTCCTCTCCCCCACCCCAGGTCAGCCACTGGATGGAGCAGGAAGGAGGCCGGTGCCTGCATGCGCTGACCCCCCAGGACGGAAGCTTGGAGATGGTGGAGAAAGCCCACGCCGAGTTTGAGGACTTCTTCCTGCAGGCTGCAGTGTGTTCCTGAGACTGAGGAGCAGGACTGGAGCAGATGGAGGGGGTGTAGAGGGGGCAGTGGAGAGGGCGGCTGCCTAGGACGGCACTGCAGAGGTGGGAAAGTGCGAGGAAGCTTCCAGAGACAGCGAGGAGACCAGCTTGGATCACAGAGGGTTCAGCTTACATGTGACCTTCTCCAGGAAGCCTTCCTGGACCACCATGTCCAAAGATGACCAATCTCAGAGTCTCTGGAGGGCTTCTTAAAATGCAGATTCCAGGGTCCCACCCTGGACCTGTTAAGTCAGCCTCACGGACCAGGGGCAGGGAATCTGCATCCTTGACATGTTGGGCCCTGGGACACGGTGGTTCAGCTTCCATTTCAGCCCTCAGGGGACTCCCAGGCCAGTGGGGGATGGGGGCGGGGGACAAACAAGGAAACAAAGGGAGAGCTGTGGGGACAGGAAGACTTTGGGGTCAGGGGAGTTTTCAGAAAGAAGTGAAACTAAGCAGAGTCCCAGCTAGAGAAAGTGAACAGCCTGGGCAAAGGCCTGGGACCCCATTGTAAATGGGGAAACTGAGGCTCAGAAGTCTCATAACTCAGCAGCGGGGCAGCGGGCGGTTCCTGACCTCTGGGGGAGGCCTCGGCTGAGGCAGGAACTGAGTGGACACCCCCCTCCCCACTCAGGCCCAGTACCGCCGCGGCCTGGAGCTGTCCAAGCAGGCGGCCCAGCTGGGAGCTGCTGCTGGAGGGGCGGGAGAGGCAGCGGGACCAGAGTTCCCGGAGCTGACAGCCTTCGCCGCCACCCAGCGGGCCTTCCAGGCCAAGCTGACCCACTTCTACATGGCGGCCGAGCGGCAGCGCACAGACCTGGAGACGCTGCTGCACCTGCGCCGCTTCTGCAGGAAGGTGAGCCTCGTGGCGCACCTGCACAGACACCCCACCCCCACGGGCTCCGCAGGCCGGGGTGGGGGCAGGGAGCGGCCTGGACACGGCACTCTGCTCGTTGCATGGTTCATTCCCACAGTCCCGTCACGGGGAGAAGGCATTACCCACATTTTCCAGAAGGGAAACAAGGTTTGAGAGGTTAAGTCAGCCTCCTAACCAGGTCCGGCTGACCCTTGACCCCAGCTTGACCAGGCAGCCTCCCAGTGACCCAGATTTCAGCCCTCAATGGACCCTCAGGAATCACCTGCGTCTTAAACTTTGGAGTTAGGGGAAGGAGCCTGGGGATTTCTTAGGATCCGATGAAAGCCGTGGACTTGCTCTCCACACACAGATCTCTGTGGCAACTTCAGACCAGGCTAAGAACCTTGATCTCGTCCCGCCCAGCTGTTGCGGGGTTGGAGAAAAAGGATCAGAGAAGGGCTGTCACTTTGACAAGGTCACACAGCAAGCCCATGGCACCATGCGAGTGCTCTTTCCCGTCCTCACCTTGCCCTGCACAGGGTGGGGGAGCTGGGGAAGGAGGGCACAGTGGGCTGAGGGTGGGCCCAGCGGCTGCTCTGAGCACCCTCAGAACAGAGGCCTCACTCTTCGTGGGAACCCAGAGTTTGGCCAGGAGGCAGGAGGAGGGGGTAGCGCTACTGTGTGTGTATGTGGGGGGTGAGCGCAGAGTTGGAGGGAGAGGCAGGAGGAACTGCATTACTTTGCATCCTCTGTCTCCCGGCAACCCAGTGTGGCGAGGTTGATCAGCCCTATTCTACAGATGCGGAAACTGAGGCCCAGAGATGGGAAGGACATTGCCCAAGGCCACACAGAGAGCTGGGAGTTGAACACAGAGGTGTCCATGCCCCATAACATGCCCTATATTTTTCTCCAGAGGTTAGGGGGGATGGCAGCCAATTCCCATGTCCGAGCAGCATGGGGATGGTGAAGGTTACGTGACTTTTCTGAGGGCAGCCCATGTATCGACTGTGTCCTCCATGGCAGGCCCTCCTATAAGCGCTTCACAAACCTTGCCTGACTTAATTCTCACCATATCTTTATGAGGGAGGGGTGCCAACATGGTTTCCATTTTACAGATGAGGAAACTGAGGCCCCAAGAGGAAAGTGGTTCGCAGGAGGTTCCCCAGAGAGTCTGTGGTCCTGCAAGATTTCACTGAAGAGCCCCCACCCTTCCTAAACCCATGTGGCTCAAACTCCTCATTTTTCCGATGGGGAAACTGAGGCCTAAAGGGACCAGGGAGCGGCCTGTGAGAGCTGTAACCCAGCCGGGGCAAGAACCCACGTCTCTGGCCCTGGCCCAGTGCCCTCAGCTGCCCCTCACACTCACCACCAAGGAAAGAGCTGGGAAGAGCCTGACCTAGCACACAGGGCACAGAGAACACAGGAGGCTTCAGAGGGCAGCGGGAGGGACCCCGGTCAGCTCACGCCTGGGGCGGTGGAAGGACAAGCCACTTTCTATCTCTCTGGGGTGGCGGGCAAAGGGGACAGATGTGGGCAGTGACAGTGGAGGATCCCCCACTCCCAGCGGTACAGCGGAGAGCGAGGTGGTGGCCAGATGTGAGATTTAGAGTCAAGGGTGACTTATGCCTGCAGGGGCTGTGTGACCTCAACCACAGTCCTCACTGCTCTGGGCCTCGGCTCCTCATCAATAACAACGATAATGATAATAATAACAACCAATGCTTACAGAGCTCTTGTTATGCACCGGGCCCTGTTCCAGTCATTTCACATATCATTTTGTCATGTCAACCCTATGAGGCAGGGTTTATTATGCCCATTTTACACACGAGGAAACACAGAGAGGTCAAATAACTCACCCAGGGTCACACAGCCAGGAAGTGGCAGAGCTGAGATTCAAACCCAGATCATCTGGCTCTGTGCAGCCTTGCCAGGTAGGGAGAGAATTAATTTACATGTAACTAACCCCTGGCTTTGCTCAAATTTGGAATTATTATTATTGACATCCATATCATTATTATCATTAGTAGTAGTGGGAGTGCTGGTAATGCCTCATGGGCTAAGGGTGACCGGAAGCTTCTCTGCCTTGCTTACTAATTGCAGCCCCATTGGGGGCTTTGCACTTGCTGTTCCCTCAGCCGGGAACGCTCTTCCCTGCTAGCGGCTGGCTTCGTGTCTTTCTTCAGTGCTCGGCTCGCACGTCCCCTCCTCCCCGAGCTGACAGCAGTGCCTGCCCCCACTCTCTCTTATCGCCCTGTGTTTATCACTTCCTGGTGCCCTTTGTGATCTGAAACTGTGCTGCTGCTTCGTCACTTGCTTGTCCCTTGTCTGTCACCTGTGGGGTGAGCTCCCCGAGGCAGCAGCAGGGGCTGACGGGTCCTGGTCCTGTCCACAGTGCCCGGCACGGGGCCGGCACCCAGGGGGGCTCAGTAAAGCTGCGGATGACTGGCCCAGTGAAGGGAGGAAGAGAAGGCGTTAGGAGAGGAAGGCAGGCTGGGGTGCGTGTGAGAAGGTGGAGTCTGACCCACACCTAGAAATGGCGCAGGAGGTGGCAGGCCGACCCTGAGGCCCACGGTGGCCATCTCCCGCTGTTTGCCCCAGGCAGGCCCCTTCTCCTCTCCAGCCCGGAATTTTAATCCGCACAGCAGGGGGTTGGGCAAGATGATTTCTGAGGTGCTGTCCATCTCTGTCTAGCTCGGCTTGGAAGATCGAGTCCCAGACACACACACACACAGGACAGCCCAGCGCTGGGCTCAGCCCCTGGCGGAGGGCACGTGGGCAGCAGCTTTGGCACTAAATAATAATAACACGATTGTGCCGCTCACGGAGATTTATGGAGCCCTTTCCCAGCCATGAGCTCCGTGTGCTTCCTCAAATATGAAGCCATTTATCTCAAGACAATTCCCTTAATCCGCGGAAAGATGGTTTCCTCGGAGAAAATGGTTCTCCAATACCACAGCCTAACAGCTCGCTGTCGGCTCCTAAATTAATGGAGAGAAAGATTATGTTTTTTACAAGCTGCTGGGAACGTGTTGACTCCTTTGCAGCCTGCAGACGTTTTGTGGGTGACCTAGGGACAGGCGGAATCCCAAAATGGGGCACAGGGGCTGGAGTGAGGGGCCTCAGGGCCTGGGTGGCTGACTGTCGCTGGTGACTGCAGGAGCACTACCCTGCCTGGGCCAGTTTCTCCTGTGCGAGGAGTTGTTTGAAAGATCCTCTCTCGAAAGTCAGACAGATGTGAGTTCAAGTCCCAGCTCCTCATGGCTCTGAGCCTCAGTTTCCTCCTCTGTAGCCTGGGCTGCAGGTACAGTTTCACGTGATCGTGCATGAGATACACAGAGCCTGGCAAATAAACGTTAGCCGGACCCCTCCCTCGGCACCACCCATAAGGGGTTCGTACAATCCAGAATCCACACTTTCACTGCTCAAAAGGCTTTCCGTGATCATCTAGTGCAACCTCCCGTTTCACAGAAGAAACTGAGCACCAGAGAGGAGTAAGTCCTTGCTGGCCCCTAGGTCTGTTAGATGGTGCCAGAAGATCCCAGCACCCCAAGGGTGCTGGGGACAGTTTCCTGCTGGCAGGTGTGTGCCCCGGGAAGAGAGGGAACCCAATGTCACTGTCAGCGGAGGAAATCACGGCCACGCTGAGGGGCCCCTGACATTGCTTGGGCACTTGTTATTAACTCCATCCAGCAATACTTATTCTCCGAGTCCCCTCTCTGCTCGGAGGCACATCCCTGTCCTCACGGAGCCCCACAGCCCACCCCTGGCCTGAGCCCCCACCTCCCTCTCTTCTCGTCTCCCAGATGACCTGGTTCCACATGGACTGTCAGGACCTGATGACCCAGCTCAGGCTGGGCAAGGCCCAGAGGGCCAGCCCTGGGGACCAGCGCCGCCTCCGCCGCTACCTGCAGCGACTGGCGTCCGAGTTCCCTGCTGAGAAGCTCACGGCCATGGGGCTGCAGGTGGCCTCCCTGAGCCAGGAAGACCTGGGCCGGGACCTGTGGGAGGAGGCCTGGGCGAGACTAGAGGAGATCCAGACCCTCCTGAAGAAGGCGTTGGCCCACTGTCCGTGCCCAGCAGGTCCCACTGCCCACTTGGAACTGAGAGGGACAGCTGCCCAGGGCCGGGGTCTGAATGCAGAAGTCACTTCCAAGGGAAGGTGGGACCTGCCCCTCCAGGACTCACTGGGCCTGGAGGGTTCACCAAAATCCCGTTGGCGTCCTTGGGCCCCCAGAGGGGGGCGGAACAGAAATTTCCAGGTGGGCCCTCTGCCCAGGGAAGCCGGCCAGGCTGTAGAGGCTGATGAAGGCGAAGGCCCCCACGAGCCCCTGGATCCTGCCCCTGAGCGATCTCTTGCCGCCCTCTTGTCCTGGCATCAGCTCCCCAGGCAGAATCAGACCCCCCGCCCCACTGGGGGCAGCTTCTCCTCAGAGGGGACAGACTCGCAGACGTCTCTGGAGGACTCACCACAGACAAGTCCCCCTGCCTCCCTCTAGCTGGGAGCCCCACCACTGCACCAGGCTCAGGGGATGCTGGGGTGGGGCCCAGCTGCAGAGGGAGCTGGGAGCCCTGGCCCATCCCATCGCGATGTGGCTCCTGAGCACTCAGTGTGTGTTCAGCCTGTGCTGGGGGAACAAGACCCTGGACCTGCTCCTGGCTCCAGGAGACTCGAGGAAGACCCGACTCACACACACGGAGAGTAGTCAGAGTGAGGTCAGGGCAGGATGCAGTGGAGCACGGGCCGGCTCCACAGGCCCCGGTCTCACTGTGGAAAGAGCTGTTGGTGCAGACCCTCCTGGGGGTCTCAGTCGTAGGCAGGCCAGATGGCCAGCTGGAGTGCAGGGATACGCAGCTTCCCCCTGGTGCACGAGAGGCATGGTTGCCCTCATCCGGAACCACGGGTGGGGAGGTTCGGCAGTGGCTCCTTGCCTTAGGTCCCATGGAAACAGACCCCGAGACAAGGGTTCAAGGGCATGTTTATTTGGCCGTGATCCCAGGAACCACTGGTGGAGGTGTAGGGAGTGAGTCTGGGGAGGGAATAAAGGGTGTTGGTGTCAAGTAAATTACCGCATGCTATTTATTCGCTGGCGCCATTGGCCTTGGGTGAAGAGAATCATCTGCTGGAAGCCAGTTGGTGCCTCCGGAAGGGTAGGGGGGACAGCATGTCTGCTGCCCTCTCTACCCTCTCACTGGGCTCCTCCAACCAGCACGGGCCATCAGTCTCAAATTCAAGGAACCTCACAGTCTTGTCCTTGCACTCCAGAGAGAAGCCTCTCGCCCTCCGGTGTTCTCTGTCTTCCTCCCCTCCCTACCACATCTTCTCGGACTCTGCTGTCCGCTCCTCCCACAGGTCCCCACCTCTCTTTAGGCACAGCCTCTGGTGCCCAGCATCAAAGGCTTCTGCTGGTGGTTGGGGTCAAGACGAGGGTAGGGAGCCACGTCCCCATTCAGCAGGTGGTGCGGGGGGACGAGAGGAAGAGGCCTTTACACATCTGATCTCAGAGTGTCTAGAAGACTGCCAGCCTCTCACACCGCCCTGCTAGTGCCTCCCCTGAATGACATCATGCTGGAAAGTGCGTGCCCCCGTCTCTGCTGTAGGATGCATTACCGAGACGGCCACCTGGCAGCCCAGCCCTGGAATTTTCCTGGCTCTGGGAAGAGGGTGAGGCACACATCCTCCCACAAATGAAGCTGTGGAAGAGAGGGAGGCAGGACTGGAACAGGCTTATAATGACAAACAGGGTTTCTCAGGAGTCAGCAGACAGCCACACAAACCTCAACACCCACAACGGCTTCGAGAACCTTCCAAGACTCAAGATTTCATCAAGTGTGGTCTGGGGCCTGTCTGCCTCAGAACCACGAGCAAAGCTGATCAAAGGCAGCTTTCTAGGGGATCCCACCCCGGATAATTAAAATCAGACTGTTGGGGCCAGGAGTGGCTGGAATCTGCATTTGTACCGAACTGCTCAGGTACTTCCCATTGACTCCACGAGGTGGAGGTGCTGTTGGGGAACATTTGGGGCTGGGGTCTGAGCTGGCCCCCACCCAAGCCAGCTCTGGTTCTTGCGTTCCACTCCCCCACCTTCGGTCCAGACAGGCCTGAGGATGCAGGCAGTGTTTGATCAGCCCATCTCCATCCATGCCTGTTGCCTCGGAGGGGAGCCGAAGGCTCTTAAAATGCTGTTGCCACAGCAACAGCATCCAGCCAGTGGGGACCACAGACAGGGAGCCAGGGTACCTGGAGTGCAAGGGTGGAAACAGACTTCTGAGAGACTACAGCTACTGCTAGGGATGAGGGGGGCTGACAAGGGGGAGTGGATGATCCAAGAATCCTTGGGAGGAAGGGGTCCCCAAAGCCACCTTGTGCATCCCTCTGTCTCCAGAAAGAATGGAACCCCAATAACTTGTCTACTCACAGTGGCTGCTGGGTAAGAAAGGGATGCAGAAATGAAATATAATAATATATAAATATAATGAATAACAATAATATTAATTGCTAACATTTATTCTGCATTTTTGTTGTCCTGGCTTGGTGTTAAGCCCTTTACAAGCTTCCCAGGGCTCATTAAATTTTTCACAGCAATTCTGTGAAGCCAATACTGATTTCCTCTCTTTTTACTAGAGAGACTCAGGAGGTTTGGTGGTGTCTTTCCCAGTGCCACGCAGTGAGTGGCAGAGCTGGGACTTCATACAACACTGATAGTTCAGACCCACCCTCGGACAAGCCTGGGCTAGTTGCTGGTTCTGCAGTGGCCACGGGCTTGGTCCCCTCAGCGGTCCTGCTGTGCCTGGCCACTGCCGTGTACCCATGGGCCTTGGCTGGGCTGGGCTCGGGCCTTCGGGCAGCACGTACGTCCCATTTTCTATAGCATGCGAAGCAGTGTTGCACAGTGGTCAGTCACGCGGCTCTGGAGTCGGATGGACCAGGTTCCTGCCCAGGCCCCACACCTCACAGGCTGTGAGTCCTTGCCCAAGTTCTGCTACCTCTCTGTGCCTCGGGTTCCTCACCCGTGACATGAGAATAATCAGACTTCAGAGGCTTGCTGTAAGTATTAAGTGATTTAATATATGCAAAGCCCTTGGAAAGCTGCCTGGAACCTAGTAAATACGTTGGCGCCAGCCCGGCCAGCCACTGCTTTCATTCCTGACAAGTCACGGAAGACATTTCTCCAGAGGCCACCAATAAATTCCCAAAGAGTTTTTTCTCTTTGAATCGTGTGAATTCCCTAATTCGTTTTCTGGATCCCACGTTGTCTCTCGAAGGCCAAAGAGACCTGATTTATTGACTTTTGCCCTAACTTGCCCATGGTGGGGGCGTGCTGTGGCCTCCCTGGAGGTTCCCCACTAGTGACAACAAAGCTTTGCATCAGCAAAGCCTCAGCCCCTAAGAGGCTGCTCTGAGGAGGCAGAAGTACAGTGTCTCTCTGTGGGATTTTATGGGAAGTATGCAGCCTGTTCTGGTGGGAAGAAGATGGGGCTGACAGGGAACCCCAAGTCTGGCACTGACACATCTATGAATGTCCCACTGAGATGGGAGCCCTTATTTCAAGCTCAAGGGGTTGGTGGGCTAGAGGTGGTAGGAGGAGCATGGCCTGGGGGTCAGGGACCTCATGTGCCACTTCTGCCCTGTTGCTGACTGCCTGCGTGACCCCAGGCAGGTTGCTTCCCCTCTCTGGCCCTCAGTTTACCCTCTCTGTGCAATGGGGACCATGGATGGATAAGGATCTTTCTCATCTTTGGAATCAGAGAGCCCTGCCTTTGCATCCAGGCTTAACAGCCTGGTGACTTTGAGCAGATGGCTGCCTCTCACGTTTCCCCATCTGTCCAGTGGGTTTGTCAAGCCTGCTGAGCCAGGATGATAAGATCTCGGGATCCCTGAGCTCCACACCAGACCTTTTTCCTCTCCAAAGGGGTGTCTGTCTGGTGAAGGAGCAAAGCCCGAGAAATCCCCTGGCTAGAGGCATGAGGCAGAGGTAGGACTGAGCCCAAATAGGAGTTGAGCATGTCACAGTTTACAAAGTGCTCTTCTGTCCCTCCATTTCCTCATCCGATATTCACTACAACCCTGACGGTGCCAAAGTCACACCCTAGGATGTCCCCATTTTATAGGTGGGGAGACTGAAGACTGGAGAGGGGAGGTGACTCACCTAAGGTCACACCGCAAGAAAAGGGATGGAGAAGGGGAAACCTCAGAATCTGCACCCGGTTCTGATCAGTGCCAACTCCAGGATAGCAGATGAGCCTCTATCTTGTCAGCCCTCTGAAGCGGGCGCCTCGCCCCCTCATGCCCTCAAGTTACCGGCACCAGACCCAGATAGGACAGCTGGCCGGGTCAGGGCACAGGTCGCCCTCATAAAACAGAGAGATTTGTCCTCTGGGGGCCGTGAACTGGCGTCCAGCCCAGGACAAAGCCGTCTGGCTCCAAACTCCACCCTCTCCCAGTTGAAAAATAGCTCTTTGAGGTCAGAGTCAGTGGGTCCCCTGGAGAATAAGTGCTCTGGCTGGGCGCCAGGACTCCTGGGGTCTCATTCTCCTCCATCTGGGGCATGATGTGGGGCCCTGGGTGAACCACTGCACTTCCTCAGGCCTCACTTTCCTCGTTTGTGAAATGGGGGGATTGGACCAGACCAGGCGTGGCACACTGGTGTCATCTTGTGTGTGGCACTCCTGTCTGCCCTCCCAACCCTGCCCCTCTCTGTGCACTGGCCATCCATCAGGCGCCCAGGCTGGAGACCCGCAAGGTGTCCTTGAACTTCCCTGTAGGCCCTAAATCCACCCCCTAATCTCTCTCTAATCTTCCACTTGTCTCTCCCTCCACCTTCCCCACCTCATCGCAGCCCCCATCCTCTCCCCTGGACAGCTGAAACAGTATCCTCGATCGTCTTCCTGCAGCCACGTGGGCCCCCTTTCGTCTGTCCTCCGCAGAGAAACTAGAGGGACCTTTGCAAAATGTAAATAATGTCAGTTCCCACTTAACACTGAACAATGGCATCCCATGGCTCTCCAGGTACCCCACCCCCACCCCCTGGCTGGGATCTACAGAGCCCTGTGTGATCAGGCCTCCACCCACCACTCTAGCCTCACCTTATTCCCCAATCTCCATGTTCCCTGAGTCCTGGCAACGCTGACTTCCTCTTAGTTCCTCAGCCATTCCAGGCTCTTTCTGAGGTCAAGTTCTCCTAGAAGCAGACTTGGAGATGAGGATTCAGGTGCAAGTGATTTGTGGAGGAGGCAATCACGAGAGATGCCAGCAAGGGAAGAGGGAAGCAGGACAGAGAAGGGAAGGAGGCCCAGGTACAATTTAGACCAAGTCCCAGCCTCTCCCTGGTCATGTGGGGAACTCTGCAGGGTATCTTCCGCCTCCGAGGCCCTTCAGGCTCTCTGCGAAAGCGTGCTGCACAGAGCAGGGTCCACTAGCCTGAGGTGGTCCTTGGAACAGAGCTGCAGGTGTGGGCCCATGGAAGACAACGTTCTGTATTAAGAATATAGAGAAAGCGCTCAACTAAATAATAATTTTTAAAAATTCCAATTTAAAAATAGGCAAAGGATCTGAATAGGCATTTCTCCAAAGAAGACGCAAAAAAATGCCAATAAGCATCAACATCATTAGCCATCGAGGAAATGCAAATTAAAACCACAATGAGATACCACTTCATATTCACTAGGATGGCTAGAATCAAAAAGTCAAATAATAACAAGTGTTGGCAAGGATGTGGAGAAATTAAAACCCTCATACACTGCTGGTGGGAATGTAAAGTGGTGTAGCTTTTTAGGAAAATACTTTGGTAGTTCCTCAAATGGCTAAACATCAAGTTACCATATGACTCAGAAATTCCACTTCTAGGTATATACCCAAGAGAAATGAAAACATATGTCTACACAAAAATTTGTACATGAAGCCTTATAGCAGAATCATACATAATAGCTGAAAGGTAGAAGCAACCCAAATATCGATCAACTAATGAATGAATAAACAAAATCTAGTACATCCATACGATGAGATATTATTCAGCCATAAGAAGGAATGAAGTCACTTCTAACTTATTCTATGAAACAAACATTATCCTGGTACCAAAGCCAGATAAAGTCATCACAATAAAAGAAAATTACAGGCCAATATACCTTATAAACGTAGGTGCAAAAAACCTCAATAAAATACTAGCAAACCAAACACAACAGCATATTAAAAGAATTATACAGTGTGACCAAGTGGGATTTACCACAAGGATGCAAGGGTAGTTAAACATAAGAAAAGCAATCAATGTAATATACCACCTTAATAAAATGAAGGGGAAAAATCATGATCATCTCAATTAATGCAGAAAAGACATCTGACAAAATCTAACACTCTTTCGTGATTTAACAAAACACTCAGAAAACTAGAAATAGAAGGGAACTCACTCAACGTGATGAACGACATTGATGAAAAACCCAGAACAAACATCAAACTCAATGGTGAAAGACTGAAAGATTTCCTGCTAAGATCAGGACCAACACAAGGATGCCTGTTTTCATCACTGCTATTCAACATCGTACTGGGAGTTCTAGACAAGAAAATTAGACAAGAAAAAGAAATAAACGACATCCAACTAAACAAAAAAAAGGAGCAATTAGCCAAGAAAAAAAGAGAAAGAAAAGGCATCCAAACTGGAAAGGAAGGAATAAAATTATCTCTATTCACAGATGACATGATCCTATATACCAAAAATACCAGATAATCCACAAGAAAGCTGCTAGAGCTAATAAACAAATTCAGCAAAGTTGCAGGTTACAAGATCAACATACAACAATCAGTTGTGTTATCACACACCAGCAATGAACAATTTGAAAAGGAAATTAAGAAAGTAATTCCATTTACACAAGTGTCTAAGGAATAAGATACTTAGGAATAAATTTAACCAAGGTGGTGAAAGACGTAAACGGAAAACTACAAAAAATTGCTGAGAGAAATTAAGAAAGACCTAAATTAATGGAAAGACATCCACATTCATGGATAGGAAGACTTAACATTGTTAAAATGTCAATACTACCCAAAGCGATCTACAGATTCAAATATCAAAATTCTAACAGCCTTTTTTGCAGAAATAGAAAATCCCATCCTCAAATTCACATAGAATTGCAAGAGGTCCCAAATAGCCAAAACAGCTTGAAAAAGAACAAACCTGGAGGACTCAGTTTCCACTTTCAAAACTTACTACAAACCTACAGTAATCAAAACAGTGTGGTACTGCCATAAGGCTGGTTACACATCTGGACAGATGAAATTGAATTGAGAGTCCAGAAATAAACCCACACATCTTCAGTTTTCCACAAGGGTGCCAAGTCTGTTCAACAGAGAAAGAATAGGCTCTAAAGCAAATGGTGTTGGAACAAGTGGATTTCCACATGTAGAAGAATGAAGTTGGACCTCTACGTCACACCATATACAAAAATTAACTCAAATGGATAAAAAACCTAGATGTAAGAGCTAAAATTTAAAAACTCAGAAGAAAACATTAGGGGTAAATCTTCATTTGGCAATGGAGTCTTGGATATGACACCAAAAGCATGAGCAACAAAAGTAAAAAATTGGTAAATTGGACTTCATCAAAATTAAAAATTTTTTGTACATCAAAGGACATTATCAAGAAACTGAAAAGACAACCTACAGACTGGGAGAAAAATATTCATAAATCATATATATGAAAAAGATTTAATATCCAAAATATATAAAGAACTCCTACAACTCAGCAACAGAAAGACAAGCAACCCAATTTAAAAATGGATAAAAGAACTTGAATAGACATTGCTCCAAAGAAGATATACAAATGGCCAACAAGCACATGAAAAGATGCTCAACATAATTAGTCATTAGGGCAATGCAAATTAAAACCACAATGAGATACCACCACACACCTACCAGGATGGCTATAATCGAAGCAGCAGAAAATAACAAAAGTTGGTGAGGATGTAGAGAAATTGGAACCCTCCTGCATTGCTAGTGGGAATGTAAAACGGTACAGCCCTTGTAGAAAACATTTTGGTGGTTCCTTAAAAAGGAAAGCATAAAATGACCCAGAAATTCCACTCATAGGTATATACCCAAAAGAATTGAAACAGAGACTGCAACAGATACTTGTATGCCAATACTCATTGTGGCATTATTCACAGTAGCTAAAAGGGGGAAATCACTCAAGTGTCCATCAAGGGTGGTATACACATACAATGGAGTATCATCCAGCTATAAAAAAGAATGAAGCTCTAATACATGTTACAATATGAATGACCTTTGAAAATATTATTCTAAATGAAATAAACCAGACAAAAAGGACAAATATTATATGATTCCATTATGTGAAATATCTAGAATAGACAAACTGATAGTGACATAAAGTAGGTTAGAGGTTAGTAGAAGAAGGGGGAATGGAGAATCATTGTTTAATCGGTACAGAGTTTCTGTTTGGGGTGATGAAAAGTTTTGGAAATAGGGGCCAGCCCGGTGGCGTAGTGGTTAAGTGCACGCGCTCCGCTGTCGGCAGCCCGGGCCCAGATCCGGGCGCACACCGACGCACCGCTTGTCAGGCTGTGCTGTGGCGGTGTCCCATATAAAGTGAATATAAAGTGGAGGAAGATGGGCACAGATGTTAGCCTAGGGCCAGTCTTCCTCAACAAAAAGAGGAGGATTGGCATGGATGTTAGCTCAGGGCTGATCTTACTCACGCACAAAAAAAAATTTTGGAAATAGTGGTGATGGGTGCACATTATGAATGTAATTAATGTCACTGAATTATACATTTCAAAATAGTTAAAATGGCAAATTTTATGTTATATATGTTTTGCCACAATAAAATTTTTTTTAATTTTTTGTTTATTGCAGTAACATTGGTTTATAACATTGTATAAATTTCAGGTGTACATCATTATACTTCTATTTCTGCATAGATTACATCATGTTCACCACCCAAATACTAATTACAACCCATCACCACACACATGTGCCGAATTATCCCTTTTGCCCTCCTCCCTCCCCGCTTCCCCTCTGGTAACCACCAATCCAATCTCTGTCTCTATGTGTTTGTTTGTTGTTGTTATTATCTACTACTTAATGAAGGAAATCATATGGTATTTGACCTTCTCCCTCTGATTTATTTCACTTTGCATAATACCCTCAATGTCCATCCATGTTGTCACAAATGGCTGGATTTCATCGTTTCTTATGGCTGAGTAGTATTCCATTGTGTATATATACCACATCTTCTTTATCCATTTGTCCCTTGATGGGCACTTAGGTTGCTTCCGAGTCTTGGCTATTGTGAATAACGCTGCAATGAACACAGGGGTGCATGTATCTTTACACATTGGTGTTTTCAAGTTCTTTGGATAAATACCCAGCAGTGGAATAGCTGGATCATATGGTAGTTCTATCCTTGATTTTTTGAGGAATCTCCATACTGTTTTCCATAGTGGCTGCACCAGTTTGCACTCCCACCAGCAGCGTATGAGAGTTCCCTTCTCTCCACATCCTCTCCCACACATGTTGTTTCCTGTCTTGTTAATTATAGCCATTCTGACGGGCGTGAGGTGATATCTCATTGTAGTTTTGATTTGCATTTCCCTGATAGTTAATGATTTTGAACATCTTTTCATGGGTCTGTTGGCCATCTGTATATCTTCTTTGGAGAAATGTCTGTTCAGGTCTTTTGCCCATTTTTTAATTGGGTTGGTAGTTATTTTGTTGTTGAGATGCATGAGTTCTTTATATATTTTGGAGATTAAGCCCTTATCAGATGTATGGTTTGCAAATATCTTCTCCCAATTGTTAGGTTGTCTTTTCGTTTTGTTGATGATTTCCCTTGCTGTGCAGAAGCTTTTCAGTTTGATGTAGTCCCATTTTTTTATTTTTTCTATTGTTTCTCTTGCCCGGTCAGACATGGTGCTTGAAAATATGTTGCTAAGACCGATGTCAAAGAGCGTACTGCCTATGTTTTCTTCTAGAAGTTTCATAGTTTCAGGTCTTACATTCAAGTCTTTAATCCATTTGGAGTTAATTTTTGTGTATGGTGTAAGGTAAGAGTCTACTTTCATTTTTTTGCATGTGGCTATCCAGTTTTCCCAACACCATTTGTTGAAGAGACTTTCTTTTCTCCATTGTATGTTCTTGGCTCCTTTGTCAAAGATTAGCTATCCATAGATGTGTGGGTTTATTTCTGGGCTTTCGATTCTATTCCATTGATCTGTGTGTCTGTTTTTGTGCCAGTACCATGGTGTTTTGGTTACTATAGCTTTGTAGTATATTTTGAAATCAGGGAGTGTGATACCTCCAGCTTTGTTCTTTTTTCTCAGGATTCCTTTACTTATTCGGGGTCTTTTGTTGTTCCATATAAATTTCAGGATTCTTTGTTCTATTTCTGTGAAAAAATGTTGTTGGAACTTTGATAGGGATTGCATTGAATCTATAGATGGCTTTAGGAAGTATGGACATCTTAACTGTGTTAATTCTTCCAATCCAAGAGCACGGAATATCTTTCCATTTCTTTCTGTCTGCTTCAATTTCTTTCAGCAATGTTTTATAGTTTTCCATGTACAGATCTTTCACCTCTTTGGTTAAGTTTATTCCTAGGTATTTTATGCTTTTTGTTGCAATTGTAAATGGGATGGTATTCTTAATTTCTCTTTCTGCTACTTCGTTGTTAGTGTATAGAAATGCAACTGATTTTTGTATGTTGATTTTGTATCCTGCAACTTTACCATATTCGTTTATCACTTCTAAAAGTTTTCTGGTGGATTCTTTAGGGTTTTCTATATATAAAATCATGTCATCTGCAAATAGTGACAGTTTCACTTCTTCCTTTCCAATTTGGATCCCTTTTATTTCTTTCTCTTGCCTGATTGCTCTGGCTAGGACTTCCAATACTATGTTAAATAGGAGTGGTGACAGTGGGAATCCTTGTGTGGTTCCTGTTCTTAGAGGGATAGCTTTCAGTTTTTCACCATTGAGGATGATATTAGCTGTGGGTTTCTCACATATGGTCTTTATTATGTTGAGGTACTTTCCTTCTATCCCCATTTTATTCAGAGTTTTTATCATAAATGGATGCTGTATCTTGTCAAATGCTTTCTCTGCATCTATTGAGATGATCATGTGATTTTTATTCTTCATTTTATTAATGTGGTGTATCACGTTGATTGATTTGCAAATGTTAAACCATCCCTGCATGCCTGGAATAAATCCCACTTGATCATGGTGGATAATATTTTTAACGTATGTTGTATGCGATTTCCTAGTATTTTGTTGAGGATTTTTGCATTGACGTTCATCAGTGATATTGGCCTGTAATTTTCTGTTTTTGTGTTGTCCTTGTCTGGTTTTGGTATCAGGGTAATGTCCGCTTCGTAGAATGAGTTGGGGAGCTTCCCCCCCTCCTCAATTTTTTGGAAGAGTTTGAGAAGGATAGGTATTAAGTCTTCTTTGAATGTTTGGTAGAATTCACCAGGGAAGCCGTCTGGTCCTGGACTTTTATTTTTGGGGAGGTTTTTGATTACTGTTTCGATCTCCTTGCTGGTGATTGGTCTATTCAAATTCTCTACTTCTTCTTGATCCAGTTTTGGAAGGTTGTATGATTCTAAGAATTTATCCATTTCTTCCAGATTGTCGAATTTGTTGGCATATAGCTTTTCATAGTATTCTCTTATAATCTTTTGTATTTCTGAGGTGTCTGTTGTAATTTCTCCTCTTTCATTTCTGATTTTACTTATTTGTGCCTTCTCTCTTTTTTTCTTGGTGAGTCTAGCTAAAGGTTTGTCAATTTTGTTGATCTTTTCAAAGAACCATCTCTTGGTTTTATAAATTTTTTCTTTTTTTTTTTTTTTGGTCTCTATTTCATTTATTTCTGCTCTGATTTTTATTATTTCCCTTCTACTGATTTGGGGCTTTGTTTGTTCTTCTTTTTCCAGTTCCTTTAGGTGCATTGTTAGATTGTTTATTTGAGATTTTACTTGCTTGTTGAGATAGGCCTGTATTGCTATAAACTTCCCTCTTAGAACCACTTTTGCTGTATCCCATAAATTCTGGCATGTCG
The DNA here is from genome assembly GCF_020826845.1 of Diceros bicornis minor. NCBI lineage: Eukaryota > Metazoa > Chordata > Mammalia > Perissodactyla > Rhinocerotidae > Diceros > Diceros bicornis. The sequence goes on from NC_080758.1 coordinate 21,996,323, forward strand.
TATTTTCATTTTCATTTGTCTCCAGGTATTTTTTGATTTCTTCTTTGATTTCTTCGTTGACCCAGTCGTTGTTCAGTAGCATTTTGTTTAATCTCCACATATTTGTGGCTTTTCTGATTTTCTTCCTATAGCTGATTTCTAGTTTCATACCGCTGTGGTCAGAAAAGATGCTTGGTATTATTTCAATCTTCTTAAATTTATGGAGACTTGTTTTGTGGCCTAATATGTGATCAGTCCTGGAGAATGTTCCATGTGCATTTGAAAAGAACGTGTATTCTTCGGTTTTTGGATGGAATGTTCTGTATATATCTACTAGGTCCATCTGTTCTAGTGTATCATTTAAGGCCAATGTTTCCTTATTGATCTTCTGTTTGGATGATCTATCCGTTGGTGTAAGTGGAGTGTTAAAGTCCCCTACTATTATTGTGTTACTGTCTATTTCTGTTTTTATGTCTGTTAATAGTTGCTTTATATATTTAGGTGCACCTACATTGGGTGCGTAGATATTTACAAGTGTTATATCCTTTTGTTGGATTGTTCCCTTCATCATTATGTAATGCCCATCTTTGTCTCTTTTTACAGTTTTTGTTTTAAAGTCTATTTTGTCTGATATGATTACTGCTACCCCAGCTTTCTTTTCATTGCCATTTGCGTGGAGTATCTTTTTCCATCCCTTCACTTTCAGTTTGTGAGTGTCTTTAGGTCTGAAGTGTGTCTCTTGTATGCAGCATATATATGGGTCTTGTTTTTTTATCCAATCAACCACCCTATGCCTTTTAATTGGAGCATTTAGTCCATTGACGTTTAAAGTAGCTATTGATAAGTATGTACTTACTGCCATTATTTAACTTTTTTTTTCTCAGTGTTTTAGTAGTCCTTCTCTGTTCCTTTCTTCTTCTATACAGAATTGATGGTCTCTTTAGTTTGACCTCTGTCTGAAAGCTCCACTCTTTAACTCCCCTCCTCCCTCCTTTTATGTTTTTGATATCCTATCTAACCTCTTTTTTGTGCATTTGTATGCATTACCCTCTTATCATGGAAATAGATAATTTTTCCTATTTGTGGTCTTCTCTTTTCCCCTTAAATCAGTCCCTCTAACATTTCTTGTAGCACTGGTTTCTTGGTGACAAACTCCTTTAATTTTTGCTTGTCTGGGAAATTTTTGATCTCTCCTTCCATTTGAATGATAACCTTGCTGGGTAGAGTATTCTTGGCTGTAAGTTTTTTCCTTTTAGCACTTTAAATATATCATGCCATTCTCTTCTAGCCTGTAAGGTTTCTGCTGAGAAGTCAGCTGATAGCCTTATGGGGTTTCCTTTGTATGTAACTTGACTTTCTCTTGCGGCTTTTAGGATTCTCTCTTTATCTTTAATTCTGGACATTTTGATTATGATGTGTCTTGGTGTGGGCCCCTTTGGGTTTATCTTGTTTGGGGTTCTCTGTGCTTCCTGTACCTGGATGTCTGTTTCCTTCCTTAGGTTAGGGAAGTTTTCATCTATTATTTCTTGAAATAGATTCTCTGCCCCTTTGTCTTGCTCTTCTCCTTCCGGGACACCTATAACACGGATGTTAGTGCGCTTGATGTTGTCCCACAGGTCCCTTGGACTGTCCTCACTCTTTTTAATTCTTTTCTCTTTTACCTGTTCAGCTTGGGTAATTTCTTCTAGTCTTTTGTCCAGCTCACAGATCCGTTCTTCTGTATCCTCCACTCTGTTTTTGAGTCACTCTAGCGAATTTTTCATTTCCAGTATCGTATTCTTCATTTCTGATTGGTTCTTTTTTATATCTTCCATTTCTTTGTTGACATTCTCACTGAGTTCATCTATTCTTCTCCCCAGATCGGTAAGCATCCTTAACACTCTTTGTTTGAACTCTCTGTCAGGTAGATTACTCATTTCTGTTTCACTTAGTTCCTTTTCCGGGGTTTTGTCCTGCTCCCTTACTTGGAATGTATTCCTTTGCCTCCTCATTTTGCCTCTTTCCCTGTGCTTGTGTCTACGTATTAGGTAGGTCAGCTACGTTTCCTGCTCTTGGATAGGTGACCTTATGTAAGTGATGGCTTAGGAGGCCTGCAGTGTGCTTCCCTCAGTTCTCAATGTTCCAGGGGTGACCCCTATGTGGGCTAAGTGTGTCCTTCTGTTGTGGGCTGTTTGCTCTCCCTGTAGGCACCCAGGGAGGCCGAGTTATGCTCCTGGCCAGCTGTTGTAATGCTCAGCTGCTTGCAGTTGTTGTGGGCCCTTCAGTCTCTTTATCAGGTGTGGGGAGCCCCAGCACAATTGGCTGCAAGTTCTAATACCACATTTGTGTTGCAGTATTTCTTTTAAGTGAGTAGGCCCCCAGCGTGGCAGGTTGTTAGGCTCAGGGCCTTACAATTGCTATAAGCCTCCAGCCTTTAGGTCTCTTGTCAGCTCTCTGAGGATTGCAGCTGGGTGGGGCTGGCCTCAGGCACGGGAGCACCCAGTTGTTTCAGGCTTTGGAAGGTGGGGCAAACCCCCTATGTGGGTCTTTGAGAAGCACAAGTCTTCTGCAGCTGACAAGCCCTGCCACCCACAGGTCCACACACACAGTCAACAGAGTCCTGCCCCCTGTGCAGGCCCCGAGCTCCCGAAGCAGACCCAGTCTCTCCACGGCGGGAGCCCCACACAATCCACCACTGCCCCACACTCTCCACCCGCTCCTTGTGCATGCCCTGCCCCACTGAAGTTGGCTCAGTTGCCAGGCTGCAGCGAATCCAGTCACCAATCTGTGCAGGCCCACAAATTGCCTCAGGGCTTGTTGTTGGGTGGGGCCAGTCTCTAGGGTGGGCTGCCTGCCCTGGCTGAGCTGGATTAAATCGGTGCTCTAGTGGGTGGGGCAGACCCTGGGCTAGCAGGCCTCAGGGAGAACTCCAATGGTGTCTGTGTCAGCACGCCCACACCAGGCCACAACAATGGCCGCCGCCAATGTCCCAGTCCCTGGAGAGGTCTCACCTCTCACCAAGATGCACTCAGTGCCTATCAGGTGAGTCTCTTTTCGCCAAAGCACTGTGCACTTTTCTTTCTGGTGATTTTAGGATGCTTTCTGAAACGGGTGAGTTTGCGTGTGGGCCCTTTAAGAGCCCACCAGGGCTCTTAAAGTGTGAACCAGGTTTTCTGGGGGTCCTCTCCAATGTTTTAGTAGCAGGCAAAGTCAGATATTATGCCACTCCTCTCAATTGTGCTGGGTCCACAAAATGCCCACAGTGGGGGCGCTCCCGGCTCAGGGCCCCGCGCCTCCAGGGTGGCTGCGAACCTTTTGGCTGCTCCCGGGCGGCCGTGAGGCGCTGTGGCTTGTGAAGGCAGCGTTTTTCCTCTCCAGAAGGGAGTCTCTGCCTCTTCCACCTCAATTAGGATTGTCGTTGTTGCGGGAGTTCCTCTTATCCAGTTTTCAGTTCTGTCTCAGGGGTAATTTTTCCACGAGTTGTTGTAGATTGGCTGTGTCCGTGGGAGGAGGTGAGTTCAGAGTCTGCCTACGCCGCCATCTTGACTTCCTCCCCCTGTCGCCACAATAAAATTTTTTTAAGGAAAGAAGTACTGATATGCTACAATGTGGATGAACCTTGTAAACTTTATGCTAAGTGAAAGAAGCCAGTTATAAGAGACCACATATTGTATGATTCCATTTATATGAAATGTCCAGAACAGGCAAATCTGTAGAGACAGAAAGATTAGTGGTTGCCTAGGGCTGGGGGGCTGGGCGGGGGGAGGGAGGGTATAGATCCCTAAAGACTAAAGAGTTTCTTTTTGAAGTCATGAAAATGTTCCAAAGTTGACTGTGGTGATGGTTGTATGCATCTGTGAATATACGAAAAACTATTGATTTGTACTTTAAATGGGTGAATTGTACAGTATGTGAACTATATCTCAATAAATCTTTAAAAAAAAAGAAGCCAGAGGAAGGATGCGTAGAAACACAAAATGATCATGGGGAATCTGGATGCAGCATTTACAATGTCTGCTTACAAGCTCTTTTTAATCTCAAGGCCTGGAATGTTCTTCCCTTCCTTTTAAAATAGTTAAGCCCTCCTTATCCTTCAGATCTCAGCAATAGGGTCAGTTTTTCCTGGCCAGCCTGAAGGAGTCAAAATCCCCTTTTATAGAAACCACGTACTTCTCCTTTATAGCACATACCTCCGTTGCCATTTTGCAATATTTTATTAATGCTCATATCCCCTACTAAATTGTGAGTTTCACGAGAACAGGAACTGACTCTGCCTGTTCAGTGTGTCCTTGGCACAGGGAAGAAACTCAAAATTTGCTAGATGAATGGATGAATGAATGAATGAATGCCAACTTTGATCAATTAGTAGGAACTGCCTAGAGCTCCTGGTTGGCTCAGTAAGAAGGAATTCTATGACTGATTAATGATGTCTGCCATGGATGCTGGCAGGGTTAGAGATAATAGATGTGTCCCAAATTTGCCATCCCTGAGCTAGCTAGGGCCATGCTTCAGGGTCCTCCATCAGAGGGCACTCTAGAAACAGTCTCATCTCTCCCCCAGCTCCTGGGAGGGGCGTGCAGTTGTCATCCCAGCTGGCCTTGATAATCAATCACGCAGCCATGCCATGCCCGTTAGGATTTGTCGCTGAGCCACATCCAGGTGCACCAGGCAGGAGCAAGCAGGCTCATTTGCATCTCATCTGCATGGAAATTTGAATACGCCTCCACAGCCCTGTCTCCTTGCAATTTTCAAGTTAAAATGTCATTATCGCTCCTGTGAAGCCTGTTATTTCTTGATTTCATTCTCCCTGCTCCTCTACCCCGCTCCCTCCCACGCCTCAGACACTCAGGCCTCGGCTGGGAGAAGGAAATGGGTTTGAGCTCCTGATTCTCTTGTAACTTCCCTCTCTGGGCCACGTCTGTGCCACTGGGCATGGGGGCAGGGGTGTGGCCGCGGGAGCTGCCCTTCAAGCAGCCACAGGAGGGCTGACACAAACCTAGCCACTCAGTGTCCTCCACACAGAGCCTCCAATTCCCTACCTCTAAGCCTTTGCCCATCTGTGCCCTCCTCCTGGAAAAGCTGCCTCCCTTTCCTGCAGAGAGAATGCCCAAGTCCCCACCCGTTAGTTCTCTGCTTATCTTGTGCTACGGGCCTCTTGGTCATAAGCCAGTTGGATGAGGAGACAGACATGTGACCCCAGTTTCCCAGGATTTGGATTTGGGAATCAGAGGTGCTCGGCAGTTTCTGAACTGAGCATGTGTACTCAAGAGCCGAGGGCCGCTGTGTCAGCCATGTCCATAGAAAGCAGAAAAGTAGCCCTCTGTGGGGGAGGACCGGAGCTGACAGGCCCAGAGCCAAACTCGAGAGACCAGGAGGCAGCGATGGCCCCGGCTCCGGGCAGCCCCATCCCCCACCCGAGGTCAGGCTGCCCTGCTCCCACTGGTTCCACCACTCACCACCTCACCCCACCCCTCCCCTTGTCCTGCTTAAGCAAGCTGTAGGGACTTGTGTTCTTGCAACTGGGATGAAACAATAGTGAGATGAAATGTGAGCTCAAGGAGCCCAAAAGAACTTTTGCGGGAAAAGAATTTTATATTTCACATTTCAAAGAGATCATGGAAGTTGTCATGAAGAGAAAAAGCAGAATTTCAGTGAACTTTCTTTTTTGGTACTTACACTGAGACAAGAGGGCCATATAAGCTCTTTAGAAACAGGAGCTATGATCTTAATCTTCCAAAGAGCTTGGACTATGGCCCTGCCCAGAGGCCACCTCCTCCGGGAAGCCCACCCTGATGCTCCCCCACCCTGAGTCAGAAAGGCCCTCCTACATCTCTGAACCCCATAGCCCTCGGTCTGTCCTTCATGCCCAGTGCTCACTCCCTTAACCTGGCCTTCATTCCCATGGGTCTGTGTACAACCCGAGGGCAGGGCCCTATCTGAGGCCTCGAGATCTGCCACTCTCAGTACCTGGCATCGTTAATTAATAACAATAAAACTAAAACAAACTAACAATGGCCTCTTATTTACCAAGTATTTAATCTCTGCCGGCATTGTTGTGGATGATTTACCTGCATTATCTCGTTTCATCCTCACACCAGTCCTGTGGGAGGAGGTCGGTTTTATGAATGATAAACTGAGGGTCAGAGAGGTTAGGTAACAGGCCTGAGCTCACATAGCCCATAAGTGGTGGAAGCAGGATGCAAACCCAGGGAGCCTCATTTCCAAGTAAGTGCTCTGAATTTCTACACATAGATTTGAATCCCCCAAGGGGTGCCTCTGACTTGAGGAGTTCTCAAAAATATGCCTGCCCCAGGACCTTTTGCCCTCACTGTGGCTGGTGCCCCAGTGTCTGACATTCGCACTTTCAATATTTTGAGTTAAGCAACGACCCATCAGGAGGGTGAGCACACGTCCCTGTTTGCCTTGGACAGTCTCCGTTAGTGCCCACTGTCCCCACATAACTATCAATACCTCCCCAGAGTGCTCCGGTTTGGACAATAAATTACACAGTCACCCCACCCATCTGGTGTATTTCATTGGAAAACAATCCTTCCTGGGAATGGGGGTGGGGTGGGCAGGGCTGGTGCCCTCCTTGCTGCTGAGGAACAAGGTTGGGGCGGGGAGGACGGGGCTAGGGCAGCCACCAGGATGTGGGGATGAGTCACAGGGACTGTGATCAGCTGAAGTCTGCAGGGAGAGACCTGCTGGCTCCTCCCTGTCCCTCCATCTCACCCTGGGGAAGGAGCCCTGGACAGGATGTCAGCCAGGGTCCAGCTGCAGCTTCTGCTCACCACCCTCAACTCCCCCAGAAAGGGGGTGACCTGGTTTCCTCCCTGGGCCTCAGTTTGCCCATCTGTTCAAATGGGTACAACAATCCTGGCTCTAACTGCCAGGATGCTGGGATAGGATGGCTGAGGGTAGGATGCTGTAGGGCCCACCCGCTTCCACCCGCCCCAGGAACCGCTGTGGACATTGCCGCATCTGGCCGGGGCTCCTGGAAGTTCTAGCTGCCGGTGACATGAGACAGGAACCTCCAGTGTGCCTGAGCAAGGGTTGGGGATGGCCCAGCACGCCCAGCGCTCTCAGGGTGGGCCGCTTCCCTCCCCCTAAATGTGCACCTGCGTGTGAGCGCCAGGCTCGGGATCTCATCCCGGCTCGACCATTGATCCCCTGTGTAAGTCACATTTCCTCCTCTGAAGCGGAGGCACCGGGAAGAGTCCCTACCCTCAGGGCTCCTGGGGGTTTGGGTGAGGAGATGCATGTAACACTCAGCACATGAAATGCAGCGAGTGGGAGGTGGCAACATTGCTAAGAGTTAAACCAGGGATTCTGAGTCCTAAGAGGCCTCTGCCGACCTCGTCAGTGGAAGGAGGCAGGGCCCCGGCTCCAGTCCCAGCCCAGCCTCTGGTTTACTGGGAGACCCCAGGCAAGCCCCGCCCCTTCTCTGAGCCCCTGGCTCTGCTCCCACCTCTGGGGAGAGCATCAGATGGCGGAGGAGGTGGAAGTCTGGAATCAGCTGGGTCAGGGAGCTGTTGTTAATCTAACGGGGGGCTGGCCCGGCTCTCACACCTCCTCCAGAATCTCAGCAACCCTGATCTCCGTGATTCTTTCCACTCTGAAATCTGCTCACGACCACGGGACCCTGGTGTGCCCCCGGCCTCTTCCGGGGGGACCTATGTCGACCATCTGCTCTCTGAGGGTCTCCGCTCTGCGGGTCCGGCCCAGGACCCCAGCTCCACCCTCCAGCCCTCAACGCTTAATTGGGTCCTGTGGCTTGACGAGGCTCTTCCCAGCTGGTTTGGTCTCCACATCTCCCTATCTGCTTGGCCAACCCTCCCGCAAAGCCGGGGTCACCAGGGCCGATGCGTGGGTAGGGGGTGTTTGTTTTGGTTTCCTCCATTGTTTATAAGAAAAAAGCTTAACGACTCTGACGGCTAATATGTTCCCGCAGTAGGAAGGCCCCGGATTAGCTCTGGAAGGAGATCCAGGCCTGAGCAGGGGCTGGGTTTGACCAAAAAAGGCATGAGTGGGTCTGAGGGAGGGATGGAGCAGTATGGGCCCCCCCGGGAACAGCGCTGATGCTGCCTTGAACCAGGAGATCCTGGGCCCAGACCCCCCGGGGGCCCTCACACCGTGCGTGTGTGTGTGTGTGTGCGTGTGTGTGTGTGTGTGTGTGTGTGTGTGGCTGATTGTATTTCCCAGAGATGCCACGAGAGCATCCTCCCTCTCGCATGCTTTTCTTACGACGTGACCCTCACTCTCCTTCCACGGAGCAGGGGGGGTCTATGTTCCCTCCCCTTTGTGACTGCTTTGACCCACAGAGCATGGCCGAGGTGACACCATGTGGCTTCTAAAGCCAGCTCATAAAAAGGCACCGCCACTTTCCTCTCTTGGAACCCAGCCACCATGCTGTAAGTCACCCCGAAATAGTCCACAGGGAGGGGCCCTGTGGAGGCGTTCTGGCGACAGCCCCACTGAGCTCCTAGCTGACCGTCAGCGTCAATCTCCAGACCTGCAAATGAGAATGCTCCTGGATGATTCCAGCCTCCAGCCACTGAGTCACCCTTCAAACGTTCCCAGCTGACATCATAGATCAGGACAAACTGTCCCTAATTGTGTCATGTCCAAATTCCTGACCCACAGAATCTGGGAGCATCATAAGATGGTTGCCTTATACCATGAAGTCTTGGGTGGGTTGTGACACAGAGATGGTACTGGCACAGTGTGCCTTGCTGGGGGTCCCCCACCGTTGCCGGTCTTGCCTCCCCCTCCTCACTGAACCTCACTCAGACACATGCCCAGAACATCCCCTCATGGGTTAGGTGAAGAAACAGGTTCAGAGGGACCAGGGACTTGCCCAGAGTCCCACAGCCTTCAGTGGCCAGAGGCCTTGCTGCAAGGGAGCTCTGATTAAACCAGGTCTCTCACAGCAATCAGCCAAGGACGGCCTTCAGCTTGGCTCGCTTCCTGTTTTTGTAAATAAAGTTTTATTGTAACACAGCCACGCCCATTCATTTACATACCGCCTGTGGCTGCTTTCACCCCACAGGGGCACAGTCTAGGATGGCCCACAAAGCCTAAAACATTTACTCCTTGGCCCTTTACAGAAAGTTTGCTTTCCTTTGAAGGCCTGAGGAGGCTGCAGCCCCTCCTGGAAGCTCAAACCTCCCCAAGGGACGAGTTGGAAAATTTTCAGCAAAGAGCTCCAAGTTTGACCCCAGGAGACCTGGGTTCTAATCTTGTAATCTTGTTCTCTCCAGGCCTCACTTTTCTCTTCTGCAAAATAGGGCAATAGCTGTTCCTGCTTCAGACAGGTGCAGGGCGGACTGAGGAAGCGACGAGGACACAGCCTCTCAGCGCAGAGGAGGCCCTCCCTCCACTGAGCGCCAACCCATTCCCTTCCCTTCCACCAGAGAAGTTTCTGGCACGCAGGGAGGCAAAGGATGGAGCTGGAGCCCCCAGAGAAATTAGTTCCTTGGCCCCTGTGGCTTCACCTCATTTGTGATGTTAATTGCATAGATTTGCATAATGTGCTCACTGTGGTGTTATTTTACTTGCACATTTAAATCATTTAATCGTCTGTGTTTTTCCCCTCTTAATCTTGATGATGCTGAGATGGGGAGGAGGAGGTGAAAGAAAGAAAGGAGACTATGAATCTCCATGTTTTTCTCTCTCTCTCTCTCTCTCTCACACACACACACACACACACACACACACACACACATCCAAATGCACTGACAAAATACACTTCTGAATGCAACTCCGATGTCCACACACTCTCCATCTCCATCACTGGACTCCAGCCACATTGCCTCTTGCCATTCCTCACACATCAAGCAATCCCTGCCTCAGGACCTTTGCACATGTTTTTCCTCTGCTTGGTATACCCTTTCTCCCGATATCCATGTAGTTCCCTCTCTCACTTCCTTCAGGTCTTCACTCCAACGTCACCTCTTCAGGGAATACTCCCTTGACCTCCCTGTCTTTTTAGTAGCTTCTATCCTGCATTTTTCCGCAAAGCACTTGTCACAACCCAACCTTGCAGTCCATGTTTGTCTATTTGTCTGTTGTCAACTCCTTTCGCAGAATGTGAGCTCCACAAGGGCAGAGTTTATGTTTTTGATTTTTTTGCTTGTTTTTTCTTTACTGCTGTCTCTCCTAGTGCCCAGAGCAGTGCCTGACACATAGTAGGCACTCAGTAAATGTTTGTGGAATTCGTGAACTCACTCATACTGAAGGCTCAAAGGTCCCTAAAGGAGAAGATGTGGCTGTCCAGCCACAGGCTGCCCAGAATCACCCGGAAGGGCTGTCGGCTCTGAGTCCAGGACCCAGGTTTGCTCCCAGGGAGACCAGGCTTTCTCCAGAAATAGAGCTGTTGTTGGAAGGGCCCTCAAAGCACTGACTGGTCAGCTTCCCCTGCAGGCTGACGTTTCCTGGGCAGACAAGAGCAGCCATCTGGGCCAGGGGAGCCCAGAGAGGCAGCCTTCCGGAGAACTGTTGTTTTGCAATCCAGGCGTCACATGTGGTTGCACTCGGGGTTCAGGCTAGTAAGCCCAGACGTTGCATCTGACCATGGAGGGCACAGGAGGAAGGCTCTGGGTCACAGGGACAGAGGTCACCGAGAGTCCTGAGACAGTCACTGTTCCCACTGCTCAGTGGGTGTTTTGAGGCCACGGTCAGAGCCAGAAGTGGAAGCCTCCTCTGCACCATTGCACAGATGAGGAAACGGCTTGTCCCAGTGTCCTGAACAGGACCCGCCTCCCCCAGGAGCTCCCGGGCTGAGAGGCCCTGGTCAGGGAAGCGTCGGGCAGCTGTTCCCACTGCCTGTGTGATGCCTCTTCCTCCTCCAGATCCCAGCTCAGACATCACTTCCTCAGGGAAGCCCTCCCTGATACCCTTGGTTTAGGTCAAGTTCTGCTGTTCTCAGAGAATCACGCTCTTTCCCTTCAGATCCCATGTCTCTTCGCACTGACAACCTGCCATCTGTATCCCCAGCCAGGCTCTAAGCTCCACGGGGGCAGGGCCATGCCAGGCTGTTCCAGTCACTTCCCTGTCCCCAGACCTTAGCACATGGTGGGCGTGTGGCCAGATCCTGATGACTATTCGTTGAATGAACGCACACAGCATGTGCAAACGTGTGGAGGTGGGACAGTGCCAAAGCATTTTGCAGAGGATGAAGCAGCCACGGGTGCTCGGCTCCCCTCCCGGGTAGCAGAAGCTCTCGGGCTGTGCTCTGCCGTTGCCTGCACACCAGCTTCTGTGCACTTGTTTCCAGCAGCCTGCGCCTGTGTCTCTGTCTGGGCTGTCTCAGGCTGCCAGAAGCCCCTCTGCCTGTGCCCAAGGGAAGCTGGAAGTGCCTGGCAACCGACGCCCCAGCCCACTCCCGGGGGTGCAGCCCCCCATTCCCCCACCAAGCCCTGCCAGGTGCAGTGTGATAGAGACCCGTCTTTCTGCACCATCTGCCCGGCAGGGACTTACCTGGCTGGCGCACATTTGCTTGGCCTCCTTCCCTGCCCTGTCCCACTTCCCTATTCGGCTTCTGGGGTTTCCCGGAGACACCCCATAATAAACCACTTTACCCAAATCCTGTCTCAGGGTCTGCTTCAGAGGCCCACCTAAGACAGTCCTTCTCACCCAGGACCCCTTTCACACCCGGCTGAAGCTAAGTCACACACGCCTGGGTCCAACCCCAACTCTGCTTCTAACCAACTGCATAGCCCTGGGCAACTTCATCAACCTCTGCAATACGGTATGGCAAGAATTAGAAATGGTATTTGTGAGGTGTCTGGTCCAGCCCAGGCCCATCCTGAGTCTCAGTGAGGAGTAAGTGTCCATCATGGTCCCTAGCATATTCTAACTCTAAACATCCTGGATCCCACCCCCTGTTGAAGCCTCAAATATGGAATACAAGTTCAAAAGAACAACCACCCTGGCCCTGAGCTGTGCATGTGCCAGGAGCTCAGGGTTCTGTTCTAGAAAGTTCCAAAGAAACTACCTGGCCTTCAGTTTCCCCATCTCTACTGAGTGTCCTTGGCCCGGTCCCCAGCACCCCTGCAGCATCCTTCTGACCCTTGTCAGGGTCAGAGCAGGGGCTGGGGAGCTCAGAGACATGAGCGTCAGGGCTTGAGTGGCCAGCAGAAGATCTAAGTGGGTTGGCCCATGCTTCATCTTCCCCCAAACCTTGCTTTGGGATGCCTGGCCTCCTGGCAGTTCCTTAAAGAAGCTGCACTTTCCTGTTCCTTCAGGCCTTTGCACCTGCTGTTCTCATTTGCCTGCCTGGCTAACTCCTATACATCCTTCAAAGCACAGCTCCAGTATCACCTCCTCCTGGAAGCCTTCCCTGACCATGCTCGTCCCCAGGTTGGGTTTAGTACCTTCTCTGGACACCCACATTTCCTGTTCTTTACCCAACACAGAGCTGGCCACATTTATGTGTTTTTGTAATTACCTCTTAACTTGTCTGTCTTCGGGAGAATTGGGACTGGTTTGCTCATAACTGAATCCCAAACACCCAGCACAAGGCCTGGAATACAGTAGGTGGTCAAACAAATGTTTGGTGAGTGAGTGAATGAGTGAATGAAGACACCAAGCCACCCCCAGATTTCCCATCTAAATTTGTAACTCAAATGCTAGGCAAGGAGATGGGTACAACTGCTCATTGTGGGTTTGTCTGGTTTGGTTTCACTTCATTTTTGGTTTTTCCTTTTCTAAGGAAATGATTTCACTCCTGAGGGGCCCTGTCCTAACTCTCATTATCAGGAAAGTGTGGGCCCTGGCGTCACAGGAGCATCTGGCAGGGGCTGGGGAGTCTGCTGACACCTTCTCCTTTGAGGGGGTCCCCAGCACACATTGAACCCTCCCAGCCTCTTCCCACCTTCTCAGTGAGGTCCTGTGGTGCTGTAGAGAGCTGGACTTGAGAGTCCGACAGATCCGGGTTTGAGTCTCAGGCCTGTAGCTTTACTTAGCTAACTGACCTGAGTAAGTCACTTCCCTGCTTACTGCCTCAGTTTCCCTAGTTGTTAAATGGACAGCTTAAACGTCCCTACAGCACCCTGGGGCTCCTCGTCCTGTCTCTTGTCCCCGGGGAAAATAAAGGCCCAAAGCAGGTGTTTAGGGAGAGAACAGGGGTATTTTTTCAGGAGGGAAGGCTGGCGCCCAGGGCAGGGCTGGGGGCCTCGTGCTCTTGGGGCTGAACATCCTGACAGGCCGAGCCTCGGCCCTGGGGAGGGTGGCTTTCCTGAGGCCCCAGCAGGGCCGGGCAGGCTGAGCCCGCAGAGGGAGGAGGATTATTTTTCAGGGCCTGGCCTTCCCTGGGGGCGGCCCCTCCTTGGCCTGCAGGGCTTGGCCCAGTTCCCGGCATAGCCAGGCCTCTGTAGGGTGGAAGATAATAGTGGGCGTGGGCGACCCAGGCCTGGTCCCGTCTCCCACCCTGACTCTGACCTCGCCCCACTTTGGCTTTCTCTGCTTTTTAGCCTGGATATGTCTTCCCTGGAGGCCACCCCCAGAGGCCTGGCTCTCCTGGACCAGGGACAAGCAGCGATTAGGGCCAAGAGGGCTGCCTGTAGCAGTGACCATAGGAATGGACCAGGGTGAGATGTCTGGACAGCACAGCATGGTGGTTAAGGGCCTGATGACCGCTTTTTGGAAACCCAGCTCTGTCTTTTAACTTTTCTGGGCCTCAGTTTGCTCATCTGTAAAATGGAACTAATATCTGTTTACCTCTTGGGGTTGCTGAGAGGATTGGATAAGTGAATATTTGCTTGTAACAGCTTTCGGCACACAGTCAATGCTCTATAATAAGTTTGTACTCAGGTCCATGGACCTGTGGAAGACCAGAAGTCCAGACTCTTCTCTGAAAGTCTAGTTCATGGGGGCCTGAGTAATGCCCAACAGATGGGCAGCAGGACAGACATGGAGACTGTCCAGGGAAGGAGGAAGGAGAAGAGAGGGAGGATCCTGGGCGGGGTAGAACACCGGGTGGGTGGAGGAGATTTTTCATTGACTGGGAGGATGGACTGCTTTACGTTCAGAGATCCTGAGAGTGTGTGCATGTGGTGGGGGTAGGATAGAGGGTGAGGGCGGTGTCCTGGACTGGGGTCAGGAGAGCCTGGGTACCAGCCCCAGCTCTGCCCTGCATTGCTGTGTGACACAGGAAAGCCACCGCCCATTTCTACGCCTGTGATTTCTTGAAGGCCAGGAGCCAGAACCATCTGGTCTCAAGGGGTTGCTTCTAGCACAATCAGCGGTTAAGGCTGGACCCCAGAAGACCCACTCAAGAGCCTGTCAGACTCTGAGCCAGTGGCGGGAAGACACGGCTCTGAACCTTACTCTGAGGATCTCTTCCCTTCAGCACAGGCAGAGACCGTATGCCCATTTTACAGATGAGGAAACAGGCTCGGACACCAAGCAGCTCACGTAATTCCTCACCTTTCAGCGGCAGAGATAGATCCCAGAGCCCTTCTGCACGCATAATAATCCACTTAAATAAAATAAACTCTCTGTCTGTTACCACATCATACCAAAACAGCTGCGTGGATTTTTACATGCTAGGGAGGGTAAGTCTGGATGATCTGATTTTAAATACAGGCCACCACGAGGATTCAGAGCTCACTTTGGGGTTTCCAAGCGTGCCCAGAGCATCTCAGGGAGAAAGCAGCTACCGTCCAGACCAGCTGAAACTGAGGTGCGAGGAGAGGCAGGTGGGCGCTGAAGCAAGTGAATTACGGAGCCGAGCAGAGAGAGAAAACAGCGGTGGAGGGGTGGGAGCTGTGGATGCAGACGCTGGTTTCTGCCCAAGCTACCATCAGCAAGTCAAGTGCATGCTGTTGAAGTGATGTGCTCCTTGGCAAGAGGTTGCAGGCTTCTTTATTTAATGATGATCAACTTGACATTCCCAATTGGATGCCTGAGGCAACTCAGATCTCATGTATCCCAACTGAACTTCTGTTCTCGCCCATAGAACCATCTCCTCCCACAGCTGTCCCACCCCAGACAATCACAACCCCCTCCTTCCTTAGGTCAAAACCCTTGGAATCATCTTTGATGCCTCTCTCTCACACTCACGCTCAATCTGTGAGCAAATCCTACTGGCTCTACCTTCAAGATACGTCCAGAATCTGAGCCTTTCTCGCCACCGCCCCCACTACCACCATCATCTCTTGCCTGGATTACTGCAGTAGCCCCCTCCCTCGTCCATCGGCTTCAAACATCCCCCCAGTGTGGTCTATTTCTCACACAGCATCTAGAACGTCCTGTTAAAACCTAAGTCAGATTGCTTCTCTCCTCTGCTCAAACTTCTCCAATGGCTCCCAACTCACAGAATAAAAGAATAAAATGTATTTGGAATGTTCTAGAGGCCTAAACAGTCTAGTCCTCCTTGTTGGCTCCTTACAATACCTCTGGGAGGTAAGCAAGGGAAGAGGGATTGCTCTCACTTTAAAGATAAGGAAACAGAGGCCTGGAGAACGGCGATTGTGTGCCTGAGTCTGGAGGGCAGGTCACCCATTCGGGGCTGTGTCCACCACTCTGTCCCAGATGCCTGAGCAAGCAGCTGCTGGTGTCTCTAATCTGATGGAGCCACTCACCCCACCCTCTCCACAGAGTGCTGGCGCCCTGCCCATTCTCCAGCGTCAAGCCAGACGCCAAAATAGGCTTGTGGACACTTGCGCTTGGCTGGGTCAGATTCCTGGATTCCACCCCTTTTTAGGCCAGACCAGAGCAGTGCATGGTCCACTCTGGGCTGTTGAGTAGCCCTCAGAGGAATTCAAATCCCCAGGGGGCTGGAGGGGGTCAGCCCCAGGGCAGCCTGCTGTACCCTGGCTCTTACTCTCATTTGCAGAGTGACCTTGGGCAAGTCACTTCTCCACTCCTATGGGGTTCTGACATTTAAGCATTCTGAGAAGAAGCTGATAAAACATGAGCTGCATCCTATGAGATCGACAGGCAACCAGAAGCCAGAGGATGCCAAATATCACCTCACTACTGGCCCAAGGAAAGGTCTAGGGTGGAAAGTCACAGGGATCTCTCCCCAGCCCCATCCTGTTTAACATATCTATCCATCACTTTAAGGTGGAAAGATGGCCCATTATAGTGCGGCTGGGACGGGCAACAAGACACTGGATATCAGAACCAGGGTCTCCAAAGACCTTGACCAGTGGGACCAACAGGCTGAATACAAGAAGATGAAATACAATAAGAGTGAATGTCAACCCAGCACTTAGACCCACACGCCAACAACTGAGAACGAGATGAGGAGCACAGGGCTGAGACGAAGCTGGTTTAAGTCGGAAGTTCTCTAGGGGGCATTTTACAAACTCATGGGGTCGTTTTAGGTTGTCATTACAATTGGGGGACTCTAGTGACACTTAAGGGGCAAGGACTGGGGATTCTCGCATCCCACAATGCACAGAACAATCTCCCACCACTGAAAATTGCCCTACATCCTTCATAACTTCCAGACGTCCACCGGATGAAAACCCACACCAAATATAAACAGGTTGGGCTTTAGTGCATCACACTACTGAAAAGTTTTTATGAGAAGTTACATGAAAAACTCAATAGCTTAGGAAAATGTCGTTATTGACAAGGAAGCATAAATGGAATGAGGACAGTAACTCAATTATTGAATAATTTTCTCTTTCTGCACAGTCTGTCTAATCAATGTATTAGGCCATCCTCAACTACATATTCAGAGAAAAAGAGTTGCCGGGCATGAATGCAGTTACTGCCAACACAGTGAAACCAGCTGGGAATGCTTAATAGAGAAGATGTGTTACTCCTTTTTCACAGGTTTAGAGCCAAATACTAGTAGGTCAGAGACGCAACAAATCTCATGGAATTTCTTTAAGATGGTCGTTTTGACTCTATGTTGTGGAAATCACATGTTGAGGTGATTTATTTTGGGGTTACCTGTTGTTTTTCAGTCTAACTCAGAAATTGTCCCCGTAGATGCACTGCATGCTTCCTCCGTAGCGTTGGCTGGAAAGCTTCCTTTTGTGATCCAGCTTCTCATTGCCTTCACCTAATGAGGGATGTGGTCACAAAGGGCTTTTTTTTTTAAGTTCTGAAGGCAGAATGCACCGCTCTGTTGAGGAGTGGGGTTCTAAGGAAGATGTGTTTGCTGTCCGACCACACTGCTAGCCTGTTCTGTGTCATAAAAGGGGAATTACTTATCACTGCACTCTGAGAGGCATCTTTCTTATTCTGTCCACTTGACAGGCTGCACGTGTCTTGGCACATTCTCCCAATTCAATTAAGGCTATTTCTCTCTTTCTCTTATCATCCACAAATAAGTCAGGTCTGTTGTGTCTTGCCCTAACAACAGTTTTTATTTTAATTTCCACCTGCACCTCATGCCCTGTCATTTTCCTGCACTTCTTGTGTATAATAGTGTCTGATCTGCTTATGTCTCCAGAATGCAAATATTCATTATCGGTTGATACGAGTTGTTATGTCTTCTTGGATAGTTGTGCCCGAGAACATATTGAAATACATATGATTTTATTACACATTTCTTCCCTTTTATACCTCCTTTACCCTATAGACTGGGCATCATATTGACATATATGTGTGCCAGTAGATTATCATCCATGAATTTCACTTCAGAAAATTAAAATGAAAGGAAACTACAAAGAAAGGGCTCTGACCATTACACTTTTGGGTTTATAGCCAACTAGAAGTTACATACGTTCACCAAAAGACACCCGCAAGAATGCTGGCAGCAGCACCGTGGTAACAGTCTCAAACTGGAAACAGCGGAATAGCCATCAAAGCTGAGCCACACAATGGAATACTCCACAGCAAGAAGAACGAGCTATTTACAACTACACACGACAACGCAGATGACCCTTACCTGAACTTGCAGTGGAGTGAAAGAAGCCAGGCACAAAAGAGTGTGTACGCAATGATGCCATTTATATAAAGTTCTAAAAGCAGCTCGACTAATCTACGCTATTAGAAAGGATAGCAGTTATATGTGGGGGGTTAGTGATCGGATGGAAGCACAGGGGGCTTCTGGGGCGACGGTCATGTCCTGTTTCTTGATCTGTCGTGTTCAGTTTGTGAAAATTCATCAAGAGGTACATTTAGGTGCACTTTCTGTATATATGGTGAATTAGTCAGGGTTCTCCAAAGAAACAAAACCAATAGGATATACACATATTCATAGATATATATGTATATTCACAGAGAGAGAGATACCTATATATCTATCTACATATATATAGTGGGGGTTATTTTAAGGAATTGGCTCACGCAGTTGTGGATGCTGGGAAGTCCAAAATCTGCAGGGTAGGCCGGGAGGCTGGAGACCCAGGGAAGAGCGGATGTGGCAGCTCGTGTCCGAAGGCAGTCTGCGGGTAGAATTCTCCTTGCCTTGAGGGGAGGTAAGTCATTTTCTATTAAGGCCTTCAACTGATTAAAAGAGACCCACCCACATTATGAAGGGTAATCTGCTTTACTCAAAGTCTACTGATTTAGGGGGCTGGCCCAGTGGCGTAGCGGTTAAGTTCACGTGTTCTGCTTCAGTGGCCCGGGGTTCGCTAGTACGGATCCTGGGTGCAAACCTACTCACTGCTCATCAAGCCATGCTGAGGTGGCGTCCCACATAGAAGAGCTACAACTCTACAACTATGATACACAACTATGCACTGGGGCTTTGGGGAGAAAAAAGGAAGAGGAAGATTGGCAACAGACATTAGTGCAGGGCCAATCTTCCTCAAAAAAAAAAATTATAAAAAAAAGTCTACTGATTTAAATGTTAATCGCATCCAAAAAATATCCTCACAGAAACATCTAGAATAATGTTTGACTGAATGTCTGGGTACTGTGGCCCAGCTAAGTTTACACACAACAATGCTATACCTCAATAGAAATTTATTAAAGGGAGGAATGTCTTTGGACTGACAGGGTTGAGAACCACTAACTCAGTTGAAGCTGGTAAAGGGATCTACATTACGATTACTCACCATAGAGCCAGTTCTACATTAAGTTGCATGAGTAGGAGTATTTTAACTAGATCAAAGGAGGTGATTCTTTCTCATTCTCTATCTCTCTCTTTCTCTTTATCTCTTTCTGCTGATTGGTCATCACCTGGAGAGTTTTGGTCATTCCTGGAGGCTACACCTCAGAGTGACCTAGGATGTCACTGGAAGGACGTGGCCAAGGGAGTGGACAAAGAAGAATGAGTGGCATGTCAAAGAGGCATGAGTCACACAACAAAACACAAGCCTTAAGAATGGCGAGTCCTCAGCCTGATAAAGCACATCTATACAAAACCCACAGCTAACATCACACTTACTGGCAAAAAACCAGACATTTTCCCCCTAAGATCAGGAACAAGACAATGATGTTCACTTTTGCCACTTCTATTCAACATTGTGCTGGAGGTTCAAGCCAGAGCAATCTGTTAAGACAATAAAATAGGGGGCTGGCCCAGTGGCATAGTGGTTAAGTTCATGTGCTCTGCTTCTGGTGGCCCCGGGGTTCGCAGTTCGGATCCCAGGCGTGGACCTACACACAGCTTATCAAGCCATGCTTTGGCAGGCATACCACATATAAAGTAGAGGAAGATGGGCACGGATGTTAACCCAGGGCCAATGTTCCTCAGCAACAAGAGGAGGATCGGCAACAGATGTTAGCTCAGGGCTAATCTTCCTCACGAAAAAAAAAAAAGAAAAAAAGAAAAGGAAAAGCATCCAGATTGGAAAGAAATAAAACTATCTCTATTTGTAGATGTCATTGTCTAACATGTAGAAAATCCTAAGGAACCAACTAGAAAATGGTTGGAACTAATAAATGAGTTCAGCAAGGTTGCAGGATAGAAGATCAATATACAAAAATCAACTGTTGTTTTAGACACTAGTGTCAACTCAAAATAACCAATAACCATACTATAAATAAGAGAAATAAGGTGAGTTTACTTGAGCCAGAGTAAGGATTACAACCCAGGAAAGCCTTACAAAGCATTCCAGAGAAGCACGGTTTTCAGTATAGCCTTATATCTTTTTAGAACAAAGAACATATATTAAACACACCCAGGATACATTTTCATCAAAATTTCAAAGAGGTATTCAGTTGCAAATTAACAGGTCAACATGACCATGGTGTCAGAAAAGGGACTAATCCTGGCATTACCAGTAGGGTGTTACCAATAGGGTGTTACCAATAGGACGTAGGAGGGGAAGTATGCATTCTTAACTTTCTTTTTTTCTTTATTATGAAATTTTTGTTGTACATCGTTGGCATTCTTATCTTAAGAGATTGCATTCTTTACCTCAACCGTTAAGCAGATGTACAACATATGTTTGATAGGCCATAAGTCAGGCTTTTTAGTTCAGGCCGAATCAGTTTTGAACCCAAATGGTTACCCCATATACCTTAATATGTGAGAATCTCTTGTCATTAGCAACGAACAATCTTGAAAAAGAAAACTAAGTTGAAGGATTCACACTTTCCAATTTCAAAATTAATTAGAAAGCTATAGTAATCAAGACAATATGTGTTGGCATTGAGGATAGACACATAGATCAAGGGAATAGAATTGAGAATTCAGAAATAAACCCTTACATTTATGGTTAATTGATTTTCAACAAGGATGTCAAGACCGTTCAATAGAGGAAAGAAGTCTTTCAACAAATGCTGCTAGGACAACTGGATATCCATGTGCACACCATACACAAAAATCAACTCTAAATGGATCATAGACCTAAATATAAGAGTTAAAACTGTTACCACACAAAATTGGGGTTCACTTGCCCTCTGTGCATAAATGGCCAATTAATTATGGCATCAGCCTTTTGGAAAAGAGATCGGCTATATTCTGCGAGATGAACCTGCAGGGAGACAGGGGGCATGTGCCCTGTGGGGGATCAGAATTGGCCACCCCAAAATGTGTCTCTTTGCCTTGATTATTAAGAACAAAAGACTCTGAAAGAAACTTTGGCCTTTTCCCTAACTGCCTAAAAGAATTTAAGATAGAAGGCTTTTTCCAAGAAGGAGCTAATACCACGAGATAACTATAGTATAATGTAAAATAGGTGTGATAAGAAAGGCAGCAGCAAGCCCGTCTTATCAAAATTCTGTCTCTCAGGCCACATTCTCAAACATTTGCCTTTCCATTTCCGTGTGAATTGCCTTCCTCCCTTCTGAAATCTCAAACCCCCACCTCAACATCCTCCTTTGTCTTTAGCTGAAGATAGTATTTAAGATAAGAACCTCTGCCATTTTGTTGAGTTACTTACTTTCTCTGGGTCTCTCCTACGTATACATGTTATTAAATTTTGTTTTATTTTCTCCTGCTAACCTGCCTTTTTAATTATTTGGCCAGCCATAAGAACCTTAAGGGAAAGGGCGGGTTGGGGGGGGATTCTCCCTCTTCCCCTACAGCCCTCAGATCTTTCCCCATGATTCAGGATTTGGGGTGAAATTTAAGAGGTTAGAGAGAACGGGCTGGCATGTGGAAACACTGGTGGGACGGGTTTTGATTGGTAGGCCTCAAACGTTTATGATAAGGTTTTAAACATTTATGACAGGGTTCTAAACATTTATGACGAGGTTCTAAACTTTTATAATAGGGTTCTAAACATTTTTGGTAAGATGGGGAAGGAATTTTAACACCAGATCTTCCTGAATGTGGGGCCCCTCTCTTCCGATAAGAGTCCGACTTTCAAGTTCTAGTCATGTCCCAGTCCTTGGGTTCCACGGAAAGGAGGATCATTGGTTCCAAGGTCATTTCAGGTCAAGATTTCTTCTTCTGCACATGCTCTGGCTATGTGACTGTGCAGATTTTCTGGAAGGCAATTCTTAACCACTCTGTTGATAAGAGATGGGGTCAGTTGAACTGGTCCTGGAGGGCCTGTGGTTACAAAACTGCAAAACTCTTAGAAGAAAACATAGGAGCATAGGAGTAAACTCTTGTGGCCTAGGGTTAGGCAAAGCCTTCTTAGATATAACACCAAAAACACAAACAGGAAAAGAAAAAAATAGATAAATTGGACTTCATCACAATTTGTGTGTGTGTTTGTGCTGCAAACAAAATCATCAAGAAAGTGAAACGGCAACCCACAGAATGGGAGAAAATATTTGCAAATCACATATCTTATAGGGGATTTGTATTCAGAATATATAAGTAACTCATATAAATAGTAAAAAGACAACTCAATTTAAATTGGGCTAAGGATCTGAATAGACATTTCTCCAAAGAAAATATACGAGTGGCCAAATAACCACATGCAAAGATGTTTAGCATCAGTCGTCATAGGAGAAATGCAAATCAAAACCATAATAAGATACTACTTCACACCCACTGGAATGGTTATAATCAAAAAGAGAGATAATAGTAAGTGTTGGAGAGGATGTGGAGAAAATGGAAATTCACACATTGCTAATGGGAGTGTAAAATAGTGCAACAGCTTTGGAAAACAGTTTGGCAGTGTCTCAAAAAAGCTAAACACGGGATTACCATTTTTGTTACTGCTGTGGAGTCGATTCCAACTCCTAGCAACCCTGTGAACAGCAGAGTGAAACACTGGCCAGTCTTCTTTAAGCCATCCTCTCACCTTCCGGCGCTCTATCAGACGATGCTCCGCTGCTATTCATAGGGTTTTCACGGCCAATTTTTTCAGAAGTGAATGGCCAGGTCCTTCTTCCTAGCCTGTCTTACTCTGGAAGCTCTGCTGAAACCTGGGTGACCCTGCTGGTATGTGAAATACTGGTGGCATAGCTTTCAGCATCACAGCAACATGCAGCCTCCACAGTATGACAACTGACAGACGAGTGGTGTGGTTTCCTGACCAGGAAATGACCCGGGCCACAGCGGTGAGAAGGTGAAACCACTAGGCCACTGGGGCTAGTGTTACCATATAATCCAGTAATTCCACTTTTAGTTATATACCCAAGAGAAATTAAAACGTACATCCACACAAAAGCACGTACACAAATGTCTGCAATAGCTTTAAAGTAGAAGCAACCCAAATGTCCAACAACTGATGAATGGACAAATAAAATCCATACAATTTTATCTGGCAATAAAAAGGAATAAAATTATTATTATCAGACAATAAAAATGAATAAAATTCTGATAAATGCTACAACATGGTTGAACCTTGAAAACATTATGCCAAGTGAAAGAAGTCAGTCACAAAAGACCACATATTGTATGCTTCTATTTGTGTGAAATGTCAAGAATAAACAAATCCATAGAGACAGAAAGTACATTAATGGTTGCCTAAGATGGGGGAGCAGAACAGAGGAGAGTGACTGCTAATGTGTATGGAACTTCCTTTTGGGGTGAAGAAAATGTTCTAAAATTAGATTGTGGTGATGGATCCACAACTCTGAATATATTAAAAGGCATTAAATCGTGCATTTTAAATGGATGAATTTTATGGTACATTAATTGTCTCGATAAAACTATTTCAACAAATAAACAAAGAATGAATCCTCGATTCCATGGTTAGAAGTGTATCCTGAGGCAATAATTGTCAATAGGCTCAAAGATGCAGTTTACATCACTCGGGGTTCAGTTGCAGGAAGCAGAAACCACATTTACTACTTTAAACAGAAAGAAACTTACTACGGGAAGTTGGATTCTTGCGAAATTACTGAAAAATCTGGAGAGTGGCTGGGCCTCCAGGAATGACTCTCAGAGCACCATCACCGTGCTGCCTACTCGTGGGAGCTGCTGCCTCTGCCACAACCCGGAAGCTTGGGAACTGTTGTCTTCAGGAATTTGTCACTTAGCTTTAATCTAGGGGTCAGATGTTGCTGGTGCCTCCATCACCATCTCTGGACACCCATGAGCTGGTAACTGGACACTGAGACCACGGCTGCAGAAAATCTTAATGCCTTCCCAATCAGCAGGAAACGCCAAAGCAGGAAGAAGATGACCTCCACCTTACTTTTGCCTTCAAAATCTCACACATGTGCGTTTAATGGGCATGACCTTACTGGTCTCCAAACCCTGACTGCAAGGCAGTCTGGGAAATGCAGTCTCCACCCTTCCAGCCCCTGCAGTACAGGAAGGCACACAGAAAGGGGTTGAAATGGATGTTGAATGATCCAACTGACCATAACCAATGGCCGCAGGGATGACCACCATTTGCAATAGCAAAAAAATGGGAAACAACCTGAATGTGCAACAAAAAGGATTTGATAAATTAGGCTTCATCTATTTGATGAAATTCTAGACAACCAATAAATGTGTGGTAGAAATAGACACATTGTGACTTGAAAAATGTTAGACACACACTGAACAACGGCAAGTGACAAAATGGTACTTATGGGCAACTTCCACAAGAGCAGGAACCACATCTGTCTTGTCCACCTGAGTATCCCATCCCGCTGCCTGGCACATGATTGGCACAGAATAGGTGCTCAATACACACTTGTTGGATGATTGAAAGTGATTCCTTTTCTAGAAATGAAATACATATTTATATACTTAAATATGATATAGAAACCTTGAAAGAAATACAACAAAATGTGAACATTTGTTCTCTCTGGTGGTAGCATTTAGAGTGACTTTTACTTTCCTCTTTTGGCTCTTCTGTATTTTACAAGTGTTGAACGGTGATCGTGAGGTAATATCCATTAGGAAAAAACGACAGATGTTCTGTTAAAGCCACAGAAAGAAACGCCTGCCTCATTTCTCTGTCTCCTACTGGGCCTGGCACAGGGACAGGCCCCAATCCATGCTTGGTGACCAAGTGACTGTGTCTACGCTCACTGTCTGAGGGATTATTTCTGGGCCTTTTTCAAGGAGCCCGAGGGTAGAGTTGAACTTCTAAGATAATCCTGATTCTCACACAGTCATGCTTCTTCCAACTAAAACTGTCCAAGCACCAAAGCCATGTGACCCTTCCAGGTGCCAGTCCCAATGCGTGTGGAGGCCCTACCAGGGTGAGGTCATGCTCAAAGGTCTTTGGGAGCTAGATCAGTGACTCAGTCCTGGCCCTCCCGTGCATCTGTCAGGCCCTGGAGCCATTGCTGCTTGGCCTGCCCAGCCAGGAAGCAGGCCTGACGTCACTACCACCAGCTGGGCTCTTCCAGGCAAAGACTCTGGGACTGGAGGGATGGTGTCTGTCCTTCTCCAGGGCTGCCACTCGGTGCCGTGAGGAGTCCCTCAGCGGGGGGTTTTTACCACTTTCACTTATACAGCTGTTGAGGTCTTAGGTCACGTTAAGAGGAGCAAAGGGACCAGAATGAGAAAAGTGAGAGTCTCAATTGGCTCTGTGCCACCCAGAGCCACACTTGTGCTAATGGGGGAGATTATTGGCCTTGGTTTCCCCATCTCACCAAGAGCTACCTTCTGCCTCAGGCTGTCTGCCAGGAAGCCTGGTAATGGCTGGCCTTCCTCCTTGGGGCCTCAGTGAGGGTTGGGGGAGGCCCCAGAATGTTTGATGGCCAGCACCAGCCATCCCTTCATTTATCACACCCATTAGCCAGATGGGAAAACTGAAGCTCCAGAGGGTAAGGGACATGGGCAGGGTCACACAACCAGAAAAGGACCATGTAAGAAGAGGGCTCCCACATCGACCATGGTCTTCAGAGACTCCAGGGCAGGGGAGAAACAGAGAAAGGGATGTCACAGAAGGATGAGAACTCGTCCTGCTGGGAACAGCTCACCTCACAGGACCTGCAAACATATCCCAGCCTCAGGCTCAGCCCACCCAGAGAGACCAGGTGGGAGAAAATGCTTCCACCTCAACCAGCTGTGAGCGCCATTTCCCTTTTTGTCCTCAATTTGCTCATCTTTAAAATGGGGCCCAGGGATCATGGTCATCACTAAATTCAAGCTCTAAAATTCCATGTTTAATGGTTACGTCATTATCTTCCCCAAAGTCAGCTCTTACCACACCATTCCCCCATTCAGAAGCTTTCCCATGGCTCCCTGTGGCCTAATCAGAGCCTGGCATACAAGGCCCTTTGTGGTCTGGACCCCTCTAAGCTTTCCAGCCTTAACAGTCCTTCCAAGTACCCCTAAACTCCAGCTGCAGTTTGACACTCCTTGTCATGAATTCTCCATGCTCTTCTTCACGTCTATGACTTTGCCCTTGTATGCACAGATAGATCTTTGCATGAAATGCTCCTCTTTGCCTTATCTGCCTGACAAACTCATATTCCTACTATAAAACCCAGATTAAGTGTCACCTCCTCCAGGAAGCCTGCCCTGATCTGCCATACAGAAAGAGTCCTTCTCCCATCCAAGTGCCCTCGGGCCCCAGCTTTCCTCCACCACAACCCTGAACTCAGTTTAAGAGAATTAACGTTTACATAGTGAGGGCCTTGTAACCTGTTTCCTCCACTGACCTGAGAGTTCCTTGACAGCAAGAACTGTCTTATTTACGACTCACCCCACAGTAGGTGCTCAGTAAGTATTCAATAAATAAATTATCCAAATTTATTTATTGTAAAGTAACCTCTAAAAAAAACCCCTACAGCTCTGTCTCTACCTCTTTATGGGTCTCTAGACAATGAGTCCTCTCTGGGCCTCATGTCCCTAGCTATAAAATGGCAAGGCTGAGCTGGTTGGCTTCTGAGGGCACAACCTCTCTCTCCCCACAAGCTGTGTTGAGTCAGAGACCCCAGTGACACTGTCAGCTCACTTAAAACCTAGTTCAGCTAAAGAGGAAATTGAGACACGGAGAAGTTAAGCAATCTCCAAGGTCACACAGCATCTAATGTGTGGGGGCCATATCTTCACCCCTTCATCCGTGAAGAAGAGAAGAAGGTGGGTTCTGAGGCAGGACTTGTCCTGACTTCCCTCTTCCCACTTCTTCATCCCCCAACAAGCCAACAGCCCGGCGGCCGCTCAGGAAAGGACAGGGTTAATCTAATTGGAGCCTGCAGAACGTGCACAGGATAATTTATTTTCTTTAAAAAAGCTTAAAAAAAAAGGACTCGACCTGCCAGGTCTTGTTTAGAAACCTGAACATTCTGAAAATATTGACGAAGAGAGGGGGCTGCGTCCGCGAGAAGATTCTCAGCAAAAGGGGTGATGCTAATCCAATGTGACAGACGTATTTTTTTCTTAGGCCAGAAAGGCAGAGAGCACAAATTGCTCTTCGGGAGGTCAACCAGCCCGGGTGTAGGCTCAGGAGGCCGTCCGTCTGCGGGAGCTGCTGTGGGGTGAGAGCCGGGCTCCCCTCCCCCACCAGCTGCATTTCCCTGGAGTTGTTTATTGGAAGATAAGGCCTTGATGACTCCACTTTCACAGTCACAGAATGTCGAAATCAGATTCCAGGGGCAACAGCAATCATCCTTTAGTTCAGCCTTGTCTTTTCTCAAATGGGCAAACTGAGGCCCGGAGAAATGGAGTGAAGCAATTATTTGATCAACTGTTAGTCGATAAACATTGGTGAGAACTTTCATTGCGAAGCTCTTCCCCTCCCACCAAGGTGACCAGGGATTTAGAAAGGCAGCTGTGGCTCTCTTCATGACTTTGATTTGGATTCAAGTCCTTGCTGTGTGATCTAGGGCAGGTTATTTAGGCTCTCTGAGCCTTGGTTTCCTCCATAACATGAAGACAATAATCCCTAAACCCCGTAGAGTCATTGGGAGAATTAAATGAGGGAAACATAGGTATATCTGTTCAGCAATTTGGTTGCATGAACAGGCACAGGCTCAGGGCAGCTTAAAAACATATTCCAAAAAAATCAATTGGAAGGACATGGGGATGGCTCACAGGTATTTACCCCAAAAGAAATGAAAACAAATGTCCACACAAACAGCTGTCCCTGTATGTTTGTAGCAGCTCTATTCATAACCACCCAGAACAACCCAAACGTCCTTCAACTGGCTAATGCATAAATAAACTGTGGTCTATTCATTCAACGGAATACTACACAGCCGTAAAAAGGAAGGAACTGTTGATCCCTGCAACAACATGGATGAATCTCAAACGTATTATGCTAGGTGAAGGAAGCTAGACTCAAAAGGCTATCTATTGTACGATTCCATTTATATGACATTCTGGAAAAGACAAAACAATAGGAACAGTAACCAGGTCAGTGGTTGCCAGAGACAGAGGGAGTGGGGAAAGAATTGCCTGCAAAAGAGCACGAGGGAAATTTTGGAGGTGATGGAAATGTTCTGCATCATGATCGTGATGTAGTAACGTGACTGTATATGTTTGTCAACTCCTTGAACTGCACACCTAAAATGGGTGAACTGTATTGCACGGAAATTGTAACTCACTAAATCTAACTTAAAAAAAAATCGGATAACAAGCTAAAAAGCCTAGCTTCAGAAAAGACAAGAAGTGAAGTAGCTCTAGGAGTGAACCAGCGAACCGTAACCATTGTTCAGAACTTGTGCTGAAGCGGGAAGATTCAAAGTCCCAGGAGAGGGTCTGATTGGCTGAGTTTGGGTCCCAGGCCCGCCCTTACCTAAGGTTGGGCAGGGCCACTTGATTGACAGCCCCTAGCGCCTGTAGAAAAGGGCAGCTACCTGGAACAGGGTCTCTGCTAGGAGGGCTCCATCAACCGCCAGGGCTTGTTATCCTGGACGCTGAGTGCTGCCCTTCCAGCAATGAGACCAAAGCTTCCATCTCCTGTGACCTTAGGACATGGGGACTGCAGGCCCCCCTCACTGTGAAAGTCGGGTTTCAGACTAGCTGGGTCGTGCTGAGTGTTGCTTCCGCCCTACAAGCATTCGGTTGAGGCAGACGATCACTCGAGTGTTCCCGTCAAACAGGCGGGAGAAAGGAGCGGTCAGTTCAACCAAACACGTGTTCCATTTAGTCGGACAAGCTCAGCCACTGCCCTACAGAGTCATTTATTTCCATGAAAGAAAGTGTTTGACTTTTATGGACTGAACTGGGTGTGCCAGGCAGACACAACCAATGACTCAGCCTAAGGTGGGGAGATGCTGGGGAATGTCGCAGAATCGGGGTGGTTCATCCCCCATGTCTCCGGGAGACCCAATGGTCACGGGAGCTTGACCCGCTGCAAAGTTTAACTCCCCTTGCATGAAGTCCCAGCAGCATGGTTTATAAGCATGAACTTTGGAGCACGCGCTCTGCCCCTTCCAAGTGTGTGACCATGAGCAAGTCACTTCACCTCTCTGAACCTCCTTTTAACAAAGTAAAAGATTTTTCAAGCACTTTCTCGGACTTTGTGTGTGTGTGTGGAGGAGTGTTCCAGAAGCATTTTAAGATATAAATAGGGTTGTGAAGTAAACAGAAACTCAGCATACAATCCTCGAAATTCCAAATTTCAGATGTGCGAACTCTCCTCACGAATCTCCTCTTTATCCACGTGCTGCGCTTGTGGGTTTGGTTTTGTAAGATTACGCCAGAATTGATAAAAGTATTTTATGAGTTGATTGTGGATTTTTTTTTTTGGGCACATTTATTTTCTGTTTTCTCTCTGTCTATATTTTTTCTACCAATTTTGCCAGCATTTCTTTATTTTGGAGTATTTCCATTTTCATAAAAGCTCAATTCTAAATGTAAAACGGGTTATTCTTTTCTTTTTAAAATGTAATCTTTAATTATCTAAGTGATACGTAAAGACATTTCCTCACTTAAAATTTTTCTCACCTTCCAGGGAATCACCTTCCACCTTTAATCACCACTACTGACCGCCCAGCCATGGCCCCCAACACCCCTATCACCACTGTCAGCAATTTGGAGTGGTTTTTCCAAACTTTCTTCTGTGTATTTACATTTACATATTTTACATGTGTTTATTTATCTGTTCTCCTGGAAAATGAGCAGTCCTGCAGAATCATACCCCACATAATGTCCTGCAATTTGTTCTCTTTGCTCAACATTATGACTTGGCATTGTTTCCACGTCCATACACAGAGGACTACATCTTCCATTTTTAACTGCTGCATAATATTCCCACGTATGGCTTATTTATCCATTCCCCTTTGCTGGGCACTTAGGTTATGGCCAGTTTTTGCCATAACAACAATGCCATAAAGACCCTCCCTGAACACATCCCTTGGGAACATATGCAATTGTTTCTCTTAGGTTTTTGATTTGAGAATGGGACAATATTTGCAAAGACTTTCAGAGCTTTATTCCTGGCTCTTTGTTTATTTGTTTTTTTCATCAACCACCAATTTTAAAAACCATGTTATTGAGATATAATTCCACTCCATTAAATTCATCCATTTAAAGTGTACATACAGTTCAATGGTTTTATATCCACAGGTTTGTGCAACCATCATGCAATCTAATTTTAGAACATTTTCTTCACCCTCCAAAGAAACCCCGTACCCATTAGCAGTCATTCCCCATTCCCCCCTCCCTTCACCTCCTGACGTCCATTAATCTACTTTCTGTCTCTACTGATTTGCCTATTCTGGGCATTTCCTATAAATAGAATCATGCAATATGTGATCTTCTGTGACTGGCTTTCTCTGAGCATAATGGTTTTGCAGTTCTT
This sequence comes from Diceros bicornis minor, assembly GCF_020826845.1. Lineage (NCBI taxonomy): Eukaryota > Metazoa > Chordata > Mammalia > Perissodactyla > Rhinocerotidae > Diceros > Diceros bicornis. The sequence continues at coordinate 22,026,676 of NC_080758.1, forward strand.
CCGTGTTGCAGCGTGTATCAGCACTTCATTGCTTTTACTGTCAAATAATCAACCACTCTTTTTTGAGGGATTACTGTCTACCAGGCATGGTGTTAAACCTCACAAGAAGTCTGAGAAGTAGGCACTATTATTATCGTAACCATTTTACAGATGAGGATACTGGGGCTTGGAAGGGCTGTGACTTACACAAGACCACACAGGAGAGTGAATGGCAGGGCTGCATTCGAACCCAGGTCTGTTGAGCTCCCAAGCCTGTGTCCTTATAGCAGAGCCACGCTGCTAGAAGAAGTAGGAAGGGAGCGAAAACTGACTCCTGGGCCCAATGTGCAGATCACAAAGTGCCTCTACCACAGGCTGCCTCCTGGTCACTGTCACGGCCTCCGATGATTGCCCCGTGAGGCTGGGCAGAGTGGGCAGGACCATTTACCCAGCTCCAAATGGCCCCAGATCTGACCAGCATCAGAGCTCCCGGGCGTGCTTGTGTGGTCCTTCTGACATCTCCCTCTCTCGGCACCTCCCACCTCAGTGTTTCTTCTCCCCAATCCTAACGTCTTAACTTCTAACCTTTGGGGGATGTTACATCAGGCAACGATCTTTGTTAGGGTCATATGCCAAGTAAGTGCTAATTGGTGGTGAGTAAGGCTCTGAAGTGGGTTTTCCTATGAGGAAAGCAAATCTTACTGCCTGAAATGGTCATAATTCCACTCTCCAAAGATCCTAAGACTCTCTATTCCCTGGGTGTCTGGAGAGTTAAGAACTGTAGCGAGTTAATGGTGACAACAATAACAGAATCCACTTACTCTCCCTGGGAGGGACTTTCATTTCCTTTGGATGTCCTCCTCTGATCCCAGGATGCTGGGGGTTTTGAGTCCCTTTTTACAGGAAACTGAGACTAGAGGCCACACAGCCAGTAAGAGGGGGACCAGGGCTGGAGCCTGGAGCTGTTGGACCCCTGTCAGCCCCAGCCACACCAGCTCACCACTGTTCCACCTCGCAGGCCTCATGTTCCACCCCACTCCCTGTTACAATGCAATACCCAACTGCAGGGCAAATAAAAGTAGCGTTCTAAAATTTCAAAATTGGGGGTAGAGGTACAGAACCATTACTTACTTTTCTATAGTGTTTGGAGGCCCCATCCTGACTCTGCCCCATCTTGCTGTGTGACCTGGGGAAAGTTGTTTGCCTTCTCTGAGGCTCAGCAGTGGGTCTTCCTACTCTGCTACCCAAACATCCCCAGATCTGCCCTTGCTTCATCTCCCAGTGGCTGTCCTGGGATTGGAGGTGGTGTGTTTGGAGAGTACGTTGGGCTCAGACATCTCACGATGGAGGCAACAAGGGTTGAGAGGCCCCAGCACCACACCCTGGCTTCTGGTCCTGCCACAGGCAACCAGCACCACAAATCCTGCCAGCCAAGGCTCTGGGCTAATGGAGCCTGGCCAGGTTTGGACAAGCCTTTTCCTCTTTCCCTTTCTCTCTCTCTCTCTCTCTCTCTCTCTCGCTCTCGCTCTATGGTGTAGGTCACTTGTTCATTCAACAAACATTTATTGAGTGGCCACTAAGAGCCATGTAGGTGGAGGGAGACGGAGACTCACATATACTGGTCCCTGTACAAGGCAGACTGTGACTGTGGCCTGTGGGTGCTGGGGGCAAGAGAAAAGTCCTGCTCTGGGTGGGTTCCAGGAGGAGGTGGCCTTTGGGTGGGGCATAAAGCCTGGGTGAAACTTTGACAGGTGAAGAGGGGAGAGCATCGCGGATAGAGGGCACAGCTTGAGCAAAGGCCTGGAGGCAGATAAAATTACAGGGTGCCTTTGGGGGCTAGGAGAGTGTCTGGTGAGACTGGAGTGTACGAATGTGGGGTATTCGACCGGAGGGTAAGTTGGGCCAGACCTGCGGAGCCTCGAATGCCTGGCTGAAGAGCTCCAACTTTCCCCCGAGGCGTTTCAGCAGAGGAGGGGCGGGCTCAGACCGCTTCCTGGAAGGCTCCCTTTGGCTCCGAGGCTTTCACGTCAGTCCTGTGAGGTCTGGGGCGTGATTTCTACTTACAGAAATGGAAACTGAGACCTCAGAGAGGTGAACTGAAGGGCCCACAGTCCAGAGCTTCAGTGGCATGGTTGAGACTGAGGCCCAATGCCGGGGGCACGGGCAGTGGGGACGGGGATGCATTGTGGGGCAGGGCTGAAGACAAGATGACTCGGTCAGTTTTCCATCTGCAAAATGGGCATGTTGAGGGCCTTCCCTAATCAGATGCCCGGATCCTGCCTTGGACGGGCCACCCGCCACGCTCCCTCTCACAGGGCCTGAGAGGTCACGCCTGCCCCTTGACGTTTTCCCCAAGGCCCCTGTCCTAACATGCCGACCTCACCCCATCCCACCTCAGGGGAGTCTGGCCTCACCTCCCTGGGCTTCCTCATGCCAGACGCTGCTCATCTGCCATTAGTCACCAGTGGGTAGAAAAGCCGAGGCCTTCAAATACCCTATCGTGGTCCCACCCACTACTGCCCTGCCCTCCCTCCCCTCCCAGCTCAGCCATCCAGCGCCATCTCTGGTGTGGGGTCCCTTGTCCTTGGGGAATGGCTGAGCCCAACCAGGGCCTGGGAGCCCAGTTGTGCTGTGTGACCTCAGGCGGTTTCTCCAACCTCTCTGAACCTGAATCCTTTTCCTTTACTTCCTTCCTTCCTTCTAGTGTTCCTTCAATGCTCTCTGACTCATCCCTCCCTCTCTCATGCCATAAACATTTATTGAATGTCTGCTGACCAGACACCGTGGGTCAGAAGCACGGACCACAGCCCTCAGAGGCCTCACTTGCCGAGGCTATAGCACCGGACATGACCCAGGCCCCTGAGGCCCCACCCCTCGGGGCGAGGTGAGTAGGACTGACCTCTGAACCATGTTAGAGCCAGCACAGGCTTTGGAACCCACCCCAGGTTCCACGGCCCCACTTCCTGACTGTGTGACCCTGGAAAAGTCACTTCACCTCTCTGAGTCCCAATTTCCTCATTTAATGAATGACAAGAATCATGTTGTAAGATTTAAATGGGACATCTGGTTGGTAATGGGTTATTCAAAAGTTCTAAAAATTCACCTTTGTCTCCACCCCGAGGCCTGGAAATCCTCGTGGAAGTGAAGAACGGATCTCTCTAATGGTGGTGTTCAGGTAGGTACAAGGTCAATGGTGACCTCGGGTACAAGACTTATTTGGGAGGCGGAGAGTTCTTCTGAGCACCCTCCCCCACCAAATATTCTACTTTGTCTGCAGCCTGCTTCACCTACACACAGGAACCTCCCTTTAGTGGAGGAAGGGGAGTCCTGACTCTTGATGACATCATCAGAAAAATTTTTTAGATGACATTTATTGAGGACTTACTATGTGCCCGGCACTGAATAGACATGTCTAATATCCAGAGGTGGGGACTCTTATATCCATTTTATAGAGGAGGAAACTGAGGTTCAGAGAGGTCTAGTAACTTGCCTAGGGTCGCACAGCCAAGAGTGACCCCAGACGTGCCCTGATCTAACCACTGCACAGCATTTCCACTGCATGGGATAATGAAAGACCCCTGCCTGCACTGTCTGGGGACATTGAGCCCATGACCACTCTCTCTGGGCCTCAGTTTCCTTCTCAGTAAAATGGAGTTTTGAATCCTTCATTGCCCAATGAGGTAACACAAGGCAGGGTTTCCCAGCTTCGCTGAACAGATGGGAAAACTGAGGCCCAGACCGGGGCAAGGAATTCCCCCTGGTCACTAGGCCTGGTATCCAGGTCTTGGGGCCCAGCCTGGGCTGTGGACTCTGCCTGCCGCTTCTCAGAAGCCGGTCCTGACCCTGACTGCCTGTCCTGTGATTGCTCAAGATTGTGTCACTGAGGTGGCCACCGTTCTCTGGAAAAGGGGAGAGGAAGGAAGAGGAGGCAGCTGACTGGGTCGGGTAGGGCCTGGGGCTCTGTGCCAAGGCCCACACCGGGCACCAGGAACAACCTGACGGGTATTCTAAAAATACTCCAAGTGGATTCCTGTCCTCCAGGGAACCCCCGGGTGGGGTGATAAAGGAGAATTAGTACTGAGTGGAAAAGAACAGCTCATTTTCAAATGAGAAAGAAGGGACAAAGACAAAAGCCACCCTTTCATTCAGGGCAGGGCTGCCACTTACAGGAACACACCGCCCGCAGCCTGCTTTCTGCAAAGGCTGACTGTCCCCGGGCCTACTGTTTCTCTTCCGGGTCCCGGTCCCTCGGGCCACGTTCTGGGACATTGGGCATTTTTATTCCACAGCTCAGGGACCCCAGTTATCGAGTGCTCACTACATACTAGGTGCTGGACCTGAGTCATTTTGGTTGAGTCTTACTCCAGGCCTGTGGGGGAGGAATTCTTGCCCCCCTTTGGCAGAGGGGGAAACTGAGGCCTGGAGAGCCGAGATACCTGCCTGTGGCCATGACCGCACAGTTGGTCAAGGTCAGAGTGGGAACTCGAACCCTGGCTTCTTGACCGACGTTCACTCACCCTGCTCCTTCCTCTGAGCACTTGCCAGCTGCAGGGAACAGTTTCTGCAAGAATATCTGTCAAATGGGGCATTTACAGGCTCACCCATGGGGCTATTTTGCAGGTCAGCAGGGCCCAACACGACGGCTTGAGTTTGTTCACTAAGACCCCGGGCAGGGCCCATTGACCAGGGGACAAACGTCCACTAAAACAGCACAGGTTTATTCCCTGCACCGTGTCACATGGGAATGGAAACGGGCCAGTTCTGTAGCCCAAATCCATCAATAGATATGGAACTTACTCCAGAAAAAGAGCTGGGGAAAGCCCACAGACCTCTGTCTCTCCAGAGACCTTCCCTGCACAGGCCTCATGGTGGATAAGAAGCACAGGAGACCAGGGGACCGGAGGGACCAGGATGGCAATGGGCCCCCCAGGGTGCTGGGTTTGAGGGGTCAGAGGTTGAGTCCCTGGAAGGTTGGCTTTGTTCCTCTCTGGCACACAGTGGGCCTGCAAGGATCAGGGAGAGAGGGAGAAGGGGGGGGAGGGGTGAGTAGATAGATGGGTAGGTGGGTAGGTTGGGGGGTGGGGAGTGGATGAGTGGATAGACGGTTGGATGGTTGATTAGACAGACTGAGGGACAGATGAAATAGGCAGATTATCTGGGTTTTGCTATAGGAAGAGGTGCTGGTATGTCTGTCTTTGTGGGTGTGTCTGCATGTCTGTACATGAGTTGTGTTTGCACGTGTGTCCATCTCAGAGAATCTGCATTTTCGTGTGTCTATAGGTGCCCCGATCTGATTTTGTGTCCACATCTCTGTGAGGTCTGTCTGTGTGGGTCTGGGGACATCTGGACACCCGCTAATTTGTATGTGGCTCTTGGTGGGTCCCTGTCTCTGTGTGTCTGGCTGTATATGTCCTGGCACATCTCTGTGATTTTAGTGTCCATGTCACTGTGTCTGTGTGTCCTGGTTTATCTGCTGTATCTGTCAGAGTGTGTCTGTGTCTCTGTGCATCCACATCCCTATCTCTGATTGTGTGTCTCTGTCTGCTCCGTGTGTATCTGTGTCTGAGTGTGTGTGTCTTCTTGACCCGGGGTCTGACCTGACTAGGGGTCCATGTCTGCGTATCCAGGTATGCTGTGTGCCCCGGTGCAAGTGTGTGTCTGTGCCTTCATGTGTGTATTTCTGTGTCCAGATGTGTCTGTGTGTCCTGTTCTAATTGTGTGTCCTGTCCATGCTGGCCCAGCCCTGCACTCTGCCCATTCCCCCAGGGGGCGCCCTGGCCCGGCTGCCGGTCCCTCCCTCCCTGGGGCTCCTGCCCCTGGGTGCGCCCCAGCGGCTGGCTGAGAGCAAGCGTGGGCAAGGGTGGCCTCACCAGGTCCCCGCCTCCCCGTGTGGCCCCGCCCCCGGCCCGCCCCGAAGCGGGCTATAAGTTCCCACTGCTCAGCCTCCACGGTGCCTGTGCCAGGGGGCTGCACTTGGAGGGTCCTGACAACAGTCTGAGGAGCCACCGCCACCACCTGACCATGGCCGAGGGTGAGTATCAAGATCAGCACTGTGGCCACTCAGGGCCCCATGCCTGACCATCCCTCCCTGGTCTTGGTGGTCCCACGGGTGCAGTGGAGGGCAGGGCTGGGCTGGGGCTCAATCCTTCAGTCCCGGATTTGGAGAGCAACAGGAGGGCTGGGCTGGGTGAAAGGTGCCTGGCTCCCCGTCCTGGCTCTGCTTGGGCCCTCAGTTTCCCCATCACCAGGGCATAATCATTAACCCCTGCCTCCCTGGATCAGAGGAGGCAGTGGAACATGAACACGTGTTGCAAAGTACTGTGCACAGTGCACCATTGTCACCTGTCCTCAGCTGTGCAGAGGGTGCTGGCCTGGCCTCAGATCACTTAGCTTTAGTTGGTCCCTGCCAGCTGGGAGGAGGCATGGGTGCTGTCCCTGGTGGTGGGCAAGCCAAGCCTGGCTGACTCCTTGGCCCCGGGGCCAGAGAGGAGGTTCCAGCATCCTGTGGGGAAGTGGGCTGAGAGCAGGCATGTTCCATTCCGGCCCTCAAGTTCTGCAGCCGCAGTTCTTGGCTGCTTGTTAGTCTGTTTTCTTTCCTATACAACACGGACAATAATGGCAGCCATGGTGCGTCTGTGAGGGCTGAGAGGAGTGGCGAAGGGGCTCAGTTAATTTCCCACCTGCCCCTCCCAGGGGAGGGGTTCCGACCACGGACCACGTCCTGCACTAATGCTGCGGGACCCAGCGTCCGGCTGACTCTTGGGTGAGGTCCATTTGGGGATGGCCTCCGTACCCCTGCACCCCCAGGAAGGAGGGGTGGGGAGAGGGAGTGTGGAGCAGGACACGGGACCGGCAGAGCGGGGATGAGCGGGAGGAACCACCATCTGCCTGGCCTGCTGTGTGACCTCAGGCCGCCTTTGTCCCTCTCTGTGACCCAGCTCCCCAACACATGGGATCAAAAGCCAGCTCAGGACTGGCTGTGACAGGTCCCCTTGGTGGCCACTTGTCCACAGTGCAATTTCCCACTCCTGTCCCTATGAGTGGGGCTCGGTGGGGCTGGGAGACCCTGGAGAGGCCAGCTATGATGAGCCCCCTGTCCCATTGCCACAGTGGCCACTTCCTCCAGGGTCCCCTGGCCTGGAAGACCCCGGGTCCTTTCTCAACACAGAAGTCCTATGCCTCTAGACCCCAGCGTTCCTGCACCTTTGGAGCTGGGCATGATTTCTGGAAATGCTTCTTCAGACAATAGCCTGAGAAAGTGCTCCGTCTGCCCCAGACCAAGGACTGACCGGCTCTCTAAGGTCTCCCAGGGGAACAAGGGTGGTCTCTTTCCTGCTTAAGCTCCCTGGAGTAGAAGTTTCCCAAAACAGTATGTTCTCACCCCAGCAGGCCAGCAGGAAGTTCTTCCTTGCCACCAGTGGAGGTCTCTCCTGCTGTGAGTGCAGGGGGTCAGCTTCCCCAGGTCTCCTCCCAGGCTCGAGAACAACACAGGACGTGGGAGGGAGGGGGGAGGGAGGGGAAGGGGGGAGAGTGGAGACCAAACCCTGAGCCAGGAGTGAGGTGGTTACCAGCACAGACTCCAGAATCTACAACCCGGGTTCAAATCCCAGCGCCGCTGTGTGCCGTGGGACCTGGGGCCGCGTACTGTCTCTCTCTACAAAACAGAGAGAGTGATTGTCCTATGCAAGTGGAGATAATCCACGTAGAAGCCGTCAGCAGACGCTGGGCATTTGCACCTCACTTTTGGGATACTCCATGGCAGGAGGCAGGAGACCTGGGTCAATGTCCCAGTGGAAGGCTGACTTGCTGGGTGACTTGGACAAATCCCTGCCCCTGGACCCCGGTTAGACCACATCCTCTCCAAGGGCCCCACAGCTCTGAGTCTGTCTTGCCCACTCCCCCCACCCTACGGTCTTCCTAACCTTGACCTCGCCAAGGTTTATGAATCTTGTGCTTCTCTCAGACCCCCACCCACCCATCACCCCTACCCCTTCTGTGGTCTTCAGCTCCCTCTGAAGCTATAAGTAGAAATCTCACATATCAAGCTTTTGCCCTAACCTAGACGCCGGGGATAGGATGTCCCAATATCCTCTCCTAGACCTCACAGCAGTCCGTGGAGGCTTCAGAGAAGGAGGCACGGAGAGGGAGAGACACGTGTCCAGGATCACACAGCAGCACAGCAGAACTGAAACCCAGGTCCAGAAGACTCCCAAACCCCTGTCATTTTTAAAACCTTTTATTATGGAGAATATTGAACATACGTAAGAGTAGAGAAGACAGAATAATAAATGCCTACGTTCTCATCACCCAGTCCCAACCACCAACCCATGGCTACTCCTGCCTTCTGTACCCGTATCTTACCCCCTCCCCATTATTTGGAAGCAAATCCCGGACATCACATCATTTAATCTGTAAATATTTCAATATGTATCTCTGAAGGATAAGGACTCTCTTTTTTTAGACATAAACAAATTAACAAAAATTCTTTAATATCACCATTATTCTATCAGCGTTCAAATTTCCTGTTGTCTCCTACGTGTAAAAAATATTTTTAAACAGTTTTTTAAATCAAGATCCAAATAAGGCCCACACAACACAATGTCTAGGAATGTTTCTTAGGTTTCTCTTAATCTGTACCTTCCCCCTTCAACTTTTTCTTTTCATTTTGTTCTTACAATTTATTTGTTAAAGAAACCAGATCTTTTGCCTATAGTTTCCCAGAGTATGAATTTTGTGGATCGCATCCTGGTTCTGCGTTTAACGTGTTCCTCAGTCCTGCGTATTTCCTGTAAATTGAAAATTGAACCTGAAAGGTGAAGCCTGTGTAATTAACCTATACCCAACACCGCCTGTGTTTTTACAGAAAGCATCCCCCAACTGCGAAAGAATATCTCATGTTTTTGTTGTTAGTGCCACAGAGTCGATTCTCACTCCAGGCCACCCTGTGTATGGCGGAGCTGAACCCTGCCTGGTCTTTCTGCGCCATCCTCTCAGCTTCCAGTGCTGTCTCAGACAATGCTCTGCTGCTATTCATAGGGTTTTCCTGGCTAATTTTTTCTGAAGTGAGTGGCCAGATCCTTCTTCCTAGTCTGTCTTAGTCTGGAAGCTCTGCTGAAACCTGTCCACCGTGGGTGACCCTGCTGGTATTTGAAATACCAGTGGCATAGCTTTCAACATCATAGCAGCACGCAGCCGCCACAGTGTGACAACCTGAGCAGGACACAAACCGGGGGTCGGCGGTGAGAGCGCCGAATCTTAACCCTCTCCCAGCAGGGCCGGCTAGCTCGTGTTTAGTGAGCATTTGTTATGTGCCAGGCGCCGTGCCAAGTGGCTCACAACAGCCCTCTGAGGTGGATCCTGTTGTCCCCACCTGCGGACTGATGGGGAAACTGAGGCCCAGGAAAGTTGAGTTGCCTGAGGTCACACAGCCAGGAGGTGGCAGAGCCTTCTCCCGACAAGTCGCAGAGGGCACCACTTTGTGATTAAGAGTTAGGGAGATTTGGCCCCCGCCGGCCTCTGGGTGATGGGGTGGGGTGGGGACTGGGAGAGGGAAGGGCTGATAGCCACTGTCTAGAGAGGGCTGGCTCCCGGAGGGCCCTGAGGGCCCCCACGTCCAGGGACTGCAGCCGTGCGTCTGGGGGTCACAGCTGGCTGAGGAATGCCACCACGGCTCACGCCTTCCTGCTTCTCTGTAGATCTGGTTCTGGAGCGATGTGACCTGGAGCTGGAAGCCAATGGCCGAGACCACCACACGGCCAGCCTGTGCCGAGAGAGGCTGGTGGTGCGGCGGGGCCAGCCCTTCCGAGTGACATTGCGCTTCCAAGGCCGAAATTACGAGGCCAGTGTGGACAGCCTCACCTTCAGCGTCGTGACTGGTGAGTACCCTCCCTGCCTCCACCCGCCCTGCCCCGTCTGTGATTCATTATCTCCTGATGGACAACCGGACAGGTGACTTGGTTCCTCTTTGGCCCCTGTGAAATTCCCAGCAGTCACTAACCCCATTTTACAGATGAAGAAACTGAGGCCCCCGTCACCCAGCCTTGTGCCCCTGGTTACATGGGTTCCTGAAAACCTATCATCACCGGTGTTGGGGGTCAGCTTCCTACCACACAGGCCCATCAAGATCTTGCTTGCTCTTTCCTATATCAAAACAACTTTCTAACTCTTATCAACAGCAGCTTCCCAAAATCCACACAACCTGACCAGGCCTCTGGGATCAGGTCCAAGTCATGTCTGGGTGGTGGAGAGAACCCAGCTGGCTCCAGCACTCTGAGTGGGCAGTTTTGCGTTCTGGTAGTTCCTTCTCTAAGCCTCAGGAGGCTGTCTTAGGATTGAGGGCTGGACAGACAGACCCGGGTTCTGGTGCCGACTGGGCGGCTTGCCCGCTGTGTGACCTGGGGCAAGTTGCTTAGCCTCTCTGCGCCTGAGCGTCATCATGTGAAAAGCACTCACGGAGGACGGTTGTTAAGTGAGAAGGGCCTGACATGGAGGAGTACCCTGTAGATGTTAGTGGCTGTTCTTGGTCCAGGGGCTCCAGTGATGGGCGAAGGGACGTTGAGGAACCAGCCACCCCATCCCTAGATGCCGAGCACCCAATCTTCTTTATACATCATTCCTGGAAAAGTGGCCTTGAGTGTTGAACCAGTTGGTTTGGCTTCTGGTGGGAACCATGCCCTGGAGGTCGCCAGTGAGGAGCCTCCTGGCTGGGACTCTGGCCCAGGGATGGGAAAGCCTGGCTCTATCTGAGGTCTCAGGGGGCAGAGAGCAGCAGGCAGGCTGAGGCCCGTATTTATGTGGGAGGCTGTTTGATAAGGCTTATCATGGCACCTGCAGACTGGCCACAGACGTCCCCTCTGTGCCTTTCCTCCCTTCCCCTTCCCTCCTGGAAGGTAAACACCCACTACTCAGGGGCACCCCACACACACCCAGCACCCTTGGGGCCCTTCCTAACAGACTGGAGGGGCCTCCAGCAAGTCTCTGATCTTTCTAGCCTCAGTTTCCCCCTCTGTAAAGTGGAAGGTTGGGGTACATGACAGTTAAGGGCTGGGTATGGTGCCCTGAGAAGAGTCAGGCTTAGGGTGATGAAAATCACAACATCTATGGAGCACCCACTGTATGCATGCTTATCCTGAATCCTCCCGTCTTAGAAGCATAATGAACCCCCATTTTACAGATGGGAACACTGAGGCTCAGAAAGGTCAAGTTACTTGCCCAAGTCACACAGTGAGCTAGGGACTAAGCAAGTTCAAACCCTGACCCCAGACTTGAGGCTTTTCATCACTGTGACCCCACAGCGGACACATTTCACTATTCACCACAAGAGCCTGCCAGGCCTCAGTGTGTCCCTCTGTGAAATGGGGTGGTAGGTGGGCTACCAGGTTGGGCAGCCAGTGATTTCCCACCCTCATTTTTCATCTGTCACTCCCACGGCGTCCCCTTTCTTCCTCCTTCTGCATTTGTCTACGCAGCCTGGTGTTAGGTAACTAAGGGCCCTGAGTTCAGGGTTTGTGGAGCAGCTGACCTTCCCACCCCAGCAACTAATCTCTGTTTTCCAGTCTCTACCGACTTATCTCAAACCATAGCCGCCCTGCCCTGGTTACTTCCACTGCTCCTGGGGTGGCCACGGAGGGCACTGTATCTCTGGGTTCACACAGCTTCCTTGTAGGAGTGACCGAGACCCTCCCGTGGGCTAAGGAAGCCTGGGGACAATACCAGGAAGCTAGGCCCTCACCTCAAGGCCTGGCTTGGGTCAGCAACCGGCCCCGGGCCTGGCCTGGTGACCCTGCTCCTGTGCTGGAACATTCTGGCTTGTGATCAGCCTGTCCTACCTCTTCAGGGCAACTGAGGCTCAGAGAGAACAGGGAGCTACCCGAGGTCACTAGGTGAATGGAGTGTGTGGCCTGACCCCACACATGCCCCGATGCTGTGTATTTCACCCTGACTGTGCGAGACCTGACGGCTCTGTCACGGGGTACAGATCACAGTACACGAACACCAACCTTGTCACGGGAAGAAAGCTCTGCCTCCCTCCGAGGGGGGCCAGGGCTTGGAGGGAGAGTGGGGTGGGAGTGAGGTCAGCCTGAAGGAGTGAAAAGAACCCTTATGAGGCTAAGAGAAGGCTTTCCTCTGGAAGGTTCTCCTTATCCACCCTACCTGGTCCCCCGCCACCAGGGTCTGGCGTAGTGGCCAGGACCCCTCTGGTCTCCAGGTCATTCAGGCCCAGAGGGGTCCCTGCGGTATCTCTGGTCCCACACAAAGAGTACCGTGTGGAATCACAGCCCAGGAATTTTCAAAGCCAGCTTACGTAGCAGCAGAGGGGCCAGGGGTCAGCCTGTCCACATCGCACCCTCCAGGGCCCCTCACAAGAAAGGGGTGTGTGTGTGTGTGTGTGTGTGCGCGCGCGCGCGCGCACCCGCATGCCCACGGTTGCCCCGGGTCAGAGAGAAAGGGAAATCTGTTTCCATCCTGTCCCCAGGGTGGTATGTTGGCAGTGACAGCGTCTACGGGGCCTGGCCCAGGTGGTCACCACGGGGACCAGGTCATTGATCGTCCCGACAGGAACGTTTCTGAGAACGAAGAGGGTGCCGTTCAGAGTGACGCCAGGACCACAGGCATGAACTGGGGCATGTGGTCACCCCAACTTCACCCCTCTCGCCCTCAGTTCCCGTATCTGTGAAGTGATTCAATTGGTTCCACTCCAATCCTCAAAATCTGTTATTGGGCCTGAGAACTCTGACTTTTAATTGTCCCTTTTGATGATACTGAGGATGGCTCCCATTTACTGCATAATTGCTGTGTGCCGGCCACTGTTTCCAGTGCTTTCTATGAACTCCCTCACAGAATCCTCTAACAGCCTTAGGAGGTGGTGGGGACACTAATAAACAATAACTACTATATATTAAGCACTTACTATGTGCCAGGTACCTTGTGAGGGGCTTCACGCTTCCCCTCCTTCTTCAAGCCTCACAATGACCTTATGAGGAGGTACTGCAATTGGTCCCACTTTACAGATGAGGAAACTGAGGCATAGAGAAGCTAAATAGCTTGTCCAAGGTCACAGAGCTTGGACCTGGAATTGGACCTTCTCAGGCATGTGGTCTAAGCCTATTTTTTTCTTTGATGAGAAAATTGCAGATCAGAGAGGCCTTGTGACTTAGCCCAGGTCACACTGTGCTCAGGGCCTGAGCAGGGGAACCAGACCCAAGCTGGCTCTTGGGCCCCGGTGCTGCCCGACTCCTCCCCCAGATGCCAACTCTGGACGACAAGGAGTGTTTAAAGGCTTACATCTGGCTCCTGGCACCCAGACAGGGCCCCAGAGGCCTGTGTCATGCCTATTAGTTCATGGTTATATTTGGGCCCGGGTGTAGGTGGGGCTGGCGGCAGGGAAGGAGGAGGCTGGGTGCTGGGAGAGAGCCCCTCGGTGAGCAGCCCCCATATTGTCAGCAGCAGGTGGGCAGAGCTGTAGGGAGGGAGACAGAAGAACAAAAATAAACCCTCCTGGGCAGCTGCCCAAGCAGGCAAAGAAGGTTCTGTTTCTTCTCACTGTCACCCAAGTCCAGAAAGGGTGACCAGCCCCCTCGCCCTCCCTATGACTCAGACCTGCCTGCCTGGGCCGGGCCCTCCCCTCCAGCTGAAAAAGCACCATTCAGGGCAGGCTGTCTACCTCACCGAGCCCGGAGACCCCCACTAGGGAGCATCCTCTGCAAAGGACAGCCTCGAGGCCTGGGCTCAGGTGCTGACTCTGCCACAGACCCTCGGGATCTCCTTGGGAGACCTCTCCTCTCTGAGCCTTCATTCTCTCTCCTGTACAAGGGATCTCAGGAGAAACAGGACGTGACAAGCCACTTCACTGAGAGTAAATGGCTGTCGGGAGATGAGGGATGGTTATGACCAGCTCTTCGGAGCTGCCTATGGACACACAGAGGCCAAAATTTGGAGGGTGCCCTGGAGAGACAAACACCTAGTCCTGTATCGGCCAGCACCCTCTGCTAGCGGACAGCAAGGGGGCTCTCAGACAGGCCCCCATGGGGACATCAGAGGACCAAGGTCCCATCCTACTCAGAGTCTAGGCTTCTTTTTCTGAACAGGAAAGCAGGATGCTAGCAGGCAAAAGATTTAGGCAGGAAAGGAAGACCCTTGGGGAGCATCTTGCCTAATTCCTGTCCATGCTATGGAGGGGCAAACTGAGTCCAGAGAAAGAGATGCTCTTGTCCAAAGTCACGCCAGCCCAGAGCAGTGTAACTGAGACCCTGCCCCAGGCTACACTGTCCCCTCCCCAGGGAGGAATCTCCCAGGAGGGTGAGGACCTGCCGTGTGCCTGCAGCTTTTCGTGCGTTCCCACAAAACCACCCTGCAAGGTTGGGTCTGATCCCCCCTTGACAGACGAGGAAACCGAGGCTCAGGGAGATGAAACCTCTTGCCAAAGTTCCCTCAGTGGTTAGTGGCAGAACTAGGCCTCAAACCCAGGCCCATGGGACTCCAGGAATGTGCTCTGCCCCTGCCAGCACTGGCTCCCACCCTCCCTCACCACCGCCCACTCATGGCCCTGCTTTCTCCCTCCACAGGCCCAGACCCCAGCAACGAGGCCGGGACCAAGGCCCGCTTCCCACTGTCCGATGCTGTGGAGGAGGGTGCCTGGGCGGCCTCAGTGGTGGAGAAGCAGGACAGCGCCCTCTCGCTGCAGCTCAGCACCCCGGCAAATGCCCCTGTCGGCCTGTACCGCCTCAGCCTGGAGGCCTCCACTGGCTACCAGGGCTCCAGCTTCATGCTGGGCCACTTCACACTGCTCTTCAATAGCTGGTGCCCAGGTGAGCCACGCTCCATCCATGGGTGGAGTGGGGAGATGGGCAGGGCTAGACCCACCCATGGGGGGCCACTGAGGGTGGGGAATGGGGCAGAAGAGACATCAAAGTGGATTGAGTGAGGCCCACTCTGCAGCTCCGTGCTGCAGCCTCCCAGAAACCTTGTGACGTGAGTATTCTTATTATTCCCGTTTACAGATGAGGAGACAGGCTCGCAGAGGCAAAATGATTTGCCCAAGGCCACACAGCTACCAAGGGATCCCACCCTATGTGGGCTTCCCTGGCTTGGGAGAGGGAAACTGAGGGAGGTGGAGGGGTGGGGTAGCCAGGACAGGCGGGCAGGTGCAGTGTGGTTACTTAAGTGCCTCCTTGTGCACTCTCTCAATCACGCCTCTTGACAATCCCAAGGGGGAGATCTCAGCATCCTTATTTCACAGACAGGAAACTGAGGCTCAGAGAGCTTAAGTGGCTTTTGGCAGCTCCTTCAGCAAGTAAGTGGACAATGCTGGACGAAACCAGAGAGTCAGAGAAAGAGCTGAGGCTGTCTGGAGCAGGAAGGAAGAGACAGGGCCTTCCACGCCCCTAGCCGGGCCTCAGTTTCCCCTTCTGACTAACGAGGCAGTTGGATCCGACCATCTGTTTCCTTCCTGCTCTCCCATAGCAAGGCAGGGAGAGAGGCCTTGTGGGGGGGGCCCCAGCCTGGGAATGGGGTGTTCCTTCTCAAAGCCCAGGCCCAGGGCAGAAATTCTGGCCTTTCCAGCCTCAGATAACCAGCTTCTTACTGGGCCATTGCTTTATTTTTTCTTCTCCATTTTGGGGCACTTTATAACACATTTGGGCAGAAAGATTTTTTATTTTCTCCTTTGCATACTTTGGTTTTTAGTTCTAATTACAGCAGTAAGACATGAGAACATCCTCTTTATAAAAGCTTCAGGCACTACAGAGAGACAGCCCCCTGGACTCCCCTCCTTGGGGAACACCATTGTTAGCTGTCTTGGGGGCTCATCTCCTTAGATTTGGGTGTATGTGTCTGGAGACATCGCTGTATTAATGGAGTTCTCTGTCTCGCAAACGTAAAAGGATCCCCCGGTATACATCAGCCTACAACTTGGTTTTCTTTTTCCCTCTACGATGCGTCTTGAGGATCTTTCCACCTCGGTCTGCACACATCTGCTCGTGCTTTGTAAGAGCCGGGAGTGCCCGGATCTTGCCCATGTGAATGGTTCATTTATCTGGCCCCCCACACCCAGACATGAGGTCATCCCCGGTGGCTCATCACAGGGCGGGTGTCGCAATGAGCGCCCTTGCGCATGTGCCCTGTGGCCACGTGGAACGGTTTCTGGGGACAGAAGTGGCCCTGCTGGACCCACACTGTGCTCATTTTGATTTTCATCGACCTGCAGAGCTAACAGCTAGTGGGCAGCGCGGCCCGTGGAGCGGTACCGTGCCAGAGTCCCCACCCCACCGGCACCGCAGGGGTTCAGAGTCCAGGGAACGGGGACCGAGGCTCTGGAGAAAGTGTCCCTTCCTCCAGCCCTGCCCCTGCCCTACCCAGAGGGTTGAGGCAGAGGTCAGTCAAGCAGCACAGTGACCACAGTGACCCACATCCCAGGGCGGGAGCAGGCAGGAAGCCGGGCTTAGAGGGGTGGGGGCGCTGGCGAGAAGCTGCTCTTCCTCTGGGGCAGAGGGCGGGCTCTGCCTGGGAAGCGGGCCCTTCCTGCCGCCGAGCTCCCACATGGACAGGGTAGAGCCCCCACCTTCACCAGAAGGAGACACGTCACAGTCCTGGCTTCTCGGGCCCGGGTGGGGACAGTTCCTCCACCTGCGCTGACACTCTCATTCTGATGGCGAAACACCGAGAGTTTGTCTTTCTCTTTCATTTTCTCCCCCTGCCAGACGAGTTACAGGCACATGGTTCATTTATCTTCAGGCTATTTTCATTGCTCAGTCTCCGGAGCCAGAGTGCAGGCTACATCAGGCGCTTGGCCGCTTCCCCTGTGCTTCCCTCCTGGGACGGTAAAGGCCAGCCTGACCTTTGACCTCCGGCCATCTGGCCCCAACTGCCTCAGCCCCCTTTTCCATGGTCACTAGCCACAGGGACCTGAGTGCCTGCAGGTTCCTGCAGCCGCGCCTTTGCTCTCTCTGCTCCTCTGCTTAGAATGTCATCAAGGCAATGTTCAGATGCCACCTGCTCCAGGCGGCCCTCCCTCCCTGCCCCCGAGGCTGGACGGGACCCGACCTCCCCTGAGCCGTGGTGACCCTCCCCCGGCTTTCTCTCCACCCTGGATCGTGCTCCTGCCTCCCGCTGGCCCAGGGCTTCAGCTTGTGCCCCACCTTTCAGATCCACGATCCCATTTTACTCCCAGGGAACACAGTGAGGTGGGGGAGAGGAGGGGACCTGCCCAGGGTCACAGAGCGAGGGAGGGTCAGAGCTGGGGGTGCTGACTCCTGATCCGGTGCTCCTTGGTCTCTTGTGTTGGATCAGTTTCCCCATCTGTAAAATGGGGCTTTCAAGGATCCCCTCCTCACAGGGCTCTTGTGGAGGTTAAACAAGGTAATATATGTCACACGCTTATCGCGGGTCCTGGCACGGGACCAGCGTTGGATAAATGACAGCCATTGTTGTGACTAGCTGATAACACCTTATCTCATTGATATGCGGTTATTAGGTGATTAGTTTTTCTTACTAAAAGATAGAGGGCCTGGGAGACTCCGGCTGGCCCTGGGAGTTGGCACCCTATCTGCCATATCTACAAGGATGTGGGGCCCCACCAGGCCCAGAGCTGAGGCCCTTTCCTTCCCACCCACAGCGGACGCCGTGTACCTGAACTCGGAGGAGGAGCGGCAGGAGTACGTCCTCACCCAGCAGGGCTTCATCTACCAGGGCTCGGCCAAATTCATTAGCAGCATACCCTGGAACTTTGGGCAGGTAGGGCCACACCCTGCCCCTCCCCACCATCTCAGGTCACCGTGTGCCGGGCCCTGGGTCCGAGGCATCAGAGCTGCAGAGGTGTGAGCAGGTCTCAGAGTCACCCGCCCCTGGTTGTCGTGGATTCAAGGGCCCTGAAATGGCTGGAGGCTCAGAGAGGGCCCGGGCCAGACCTGAGGTCACACAGCAAAGGGCTGCCCTACCCAGCGTGGGAACAGCAGACCCAGACTGGGACTTGTGGGGCTGGCAGGTGCTCTGGGCGGGAGAAGGGGAACATTCCAGGCCATATATCAGGAGAATAGGCAGCATGTGGAGGATGCTTACTGTGTGCTAGGCATGTGCCGAGAGTGGCTTTAAACCATCATCTAGATCTGTGGTTCTCAAACTTGAAGATACATCAGAATCACCAGAAAAGTGTGTTAAAACCCAGATCACTGGGTCCCACCTAGCTGCTGATTCAGTAGGTCTGAGTGTGGGCTGAGAATTTGCATTCTTAACAAATTCCCAGTTGATACTGGTGCTGCTGGTCCCATGTCCATGCTTAGAACTACTGGTCTGGTTGTATCAGCTAGCTCCTGCGAGTAACAAAGAAGCCCCAAATTTAGAGGCTTAAAACAACAGTCATCTCTTTTTCTCAGAAATCTATGGGTCAGCCAGGGCACGGCTGATCTCAGCCGGATGGCCCCTCTCTGTCCCCTGTGGTTCTTCATCCTCCAGCAGGCCAGCCTGGGCTGGTTCTCCACTCCAAGGCTCTGATTTCCTCTGCCATCCAGCCTCCCACACGCATTCTTGAGATGTCGCTGAGAAAACTCACGAAGCAAGAACCATCACCCCCCTGGCCCCTCAACCTCCTGGTGTGTTAGGGGGTGTTGGCCTCCTGGGGTGGGGTTCACCTTGAGACTTCTCCCAGCAGCCCCTGCCTCAGGATCCGTGTTCAGGCCTAGGGAGCCCTGCCCTGGGACCACAGGAAAGTCTTCCCTGTGTGATCTGGGGCTCTGACCTCAGTTTCCTCATCTGAATATTGGGGATAATAATTCCAAAAATACCTGCCCAGAAACCCTGCAGCCTGCTATAGGATGTAGATGAAATGGTGGAGTGACTGTGACACACAAAATACATCAGAAAATGAACTGGTCTATTTCCCGGGGCTCTGTACTGTCCCCTGAGAAACAGAACAAAGCCCAGCCCTCCCTTTCGTTCCCTGAGTTCCTGATCTGTGTCCAGGCTGCGCTGGGCCGTGGGACATGGCCCTCGCAAAGCTTCAGGAAGCCATCATGATCCAGGATGATAAGACCTAGAGGAAGGAAGAGGGTGACTGCCCAGGGGGATCAGGGCAGGTCCTGAAACAGGCAGCGTTTGAGCTGGGCTTTGAAGGAGGTGGGTGCACCAGGCAAAGGGAACTGTGTGAACGACAGCTCGGAGATGGGAAAGTTCACGTTGTGCCTGAGAAGGATTCTGTAGCTGGGGGAGCACTTTATGTGGGAAGGAGTCCCAAGAGATGAAGTGAGAGGAGTCAGCAGTGTCCAGGTTGTGAGCAGCCCTGAATGACAGGCAAAAGGGTTCAAGCCATGGAGGGCTGTTCTGTAGAATGGAGGGAGCCCTGGGTCGAGGCCAGACAAGACCACAGAGATGGGGAGCAGGGGGCAGACGGGAGAGCCTTTGGACATGACAGATGGGTGGTCCAATGGAAGATGACAAGGAGGGATGCTACTTTTGATAAAGATAACAGTTGAGTTGCAAGAATGAGAAGGTGTGAGCCATACAGAGAGTGGCAGGAAGAGCATTCCAAGCAGAGGAAATAGCAAGTGCAAAAGTCCTGAGGCAGTGAGCCTGGAGCAGAGTGAGTGCAGGTGAGAGTGGTGAGAGATGAGGCCAAAGAGGGGTAGGGCACAGTTCGTGAAGGGCCTTGCAGGCCACAGGGAAAAGTCTAGATGTTACTCTGGGTGCAGTGGAAACAGGAGTGGTGAGGTTCGCTTTACATCTTTATAATCTACCTCAGTTCCAATCAGGGCAGTAGGGAGGGCGGGGTGGGGGAGGGATGCTCATCAGCTCTGGGGGGTGAGTCAGGCTTTAGGGGAAGTGGGGGATTTGCCTGGGTGGAGAGGGGAAAGGGGCAGTGGCAGAGCCCAAGATGACTCTGAAGGGAGGGAGGCCCCAGGGATGTTGGGCTCCCCACTCTGTGGTCTCTACTCCAAATTGCCAGGACCCCCAGCCAGGCCCTGGGTGTAGGCGCACCCCCTTCCCCTGTCTCACAAACTCTGTTGTTGTCCCTCTCCACCCCCTCCTGGGCCAGGAGAAGCTGGCAGCACAGAGACGCAGCAGATCCAGCCCAGGCCTCCTGGTCTGGCGTGCGAGACAGAGCAGAGAAGTCCTGCAGCTGCTGGGCTTCAAGGTGGGCTTCCTGGAGGAGGTGACTTCTCATTGCCCTCATCCTCCTCTTGTTTCCTCTGACACAGTTTGAAGATGGGATCCTGGACATCTGCCTGACGCTCCTGGACCTCAACCCCAAGTTCCTGAAAAACGCCAGCCGCGACTGCTCGCGCCGCAGCAGCCCAGTCTACGTGGGCCGGGCGGTGAGCGCCATGGTGAGTGAGGGGCAGGGCCCACCCCAGGGTCGGGGCCATGTCAGGCCCCAGTTGGCTCCTTTCTTCCTGTGATGATGGAGACCAGGCCCGTGCTGGGCACAGTGAGGGGATCCATAAGATAGGTAAGTCTCAGCTAAGAGAGCTTGTATTTGGAAAGACAAGATTTACACAAACGAGGGTAGTGCCATGTGGTCCCTCAAAGCAATTCACTTGTTCATTCAGTCGCTCATTCAGCAAACATTTATCAAGTGTCACCTCCATCCTAGGCACTGGGGGCACAGCCAGGGATAAGACACGCATGGTCTCTAACTTACAGAGCTGATATTCTAACGGGTGGGTGGAAAGAGACAGACGTTGACTGACCAAAATGCCACGTGTCTGCGTGCAGGGTCATAAATCATGACGCATGCGCTGAAGGAACCTGGATGAGTGACAGTGTGGACCACAGGGCCTAACCTCAGCGAGGAGCTGGGGGGAGCCTCCCTAAGTGATGATCCCTGAGCTGACATAGTAACTAGGAGAGGAGCATTCCAGGCAGAGGGTACAGCTTGTGCAAAGGCCCTGAGGGGGGACCGACTTAGGTAGGTTTGAGGAACAGAAGGGAGGCCAGCGAGGCTGGAGCGGAGTAGGGAAGGGGGAGCAGGCTGCAAGGGGGGCTGCAGAGCGGGGTAGGGGCCAGACCGCGCAGGCCGCGTGGGCCACCGCCAGGAGGCTGGATTTTATTGTCCAGGTAATGGGAGTTTGAGGGGAACGACTATCTCAGCTGGTCTTTGTAAAACTGAGATCATACTGTGTCACACCCCTGCCACCTGTGGACAAATGCACATCACCAGTGCGGCCTTCACGACCTTGACCCCACTCCAGCTCCTCCCTCCCCTTCTCTGTGCTGCGGCCCGGGCTCCAGCCCCAGCGGTCTCCAACACACCTGTCTGTCACACCTCGGTACCTGTGCACCTGCTGTTCCCTCATCCCGAACTCCCTTCCCTGCCTCTCCCCACGTGCAGAACTCGCACTCACCCTGGCGCAGCCGCCACCCTCTCCCCGGGCTTGACGCCCTGATGCCCCACTGGTTGCAGGTCAACTGCAATGACGACCAGGGCGTGCTGCTGGGGCGCTGGGACAACAACTACGGGGACGGCGTCAGCCCCATGTTCTGGATCGGCAGCGTGGACATCCTGCGGCGCTGGAAGAGCTGCGGCTGCCAGCGTGTCAAGTACGGCCAGTGCTGGGTCTTCGCCGCGGTGGCCTGCACAGGTGAGCTGCACGCGGGGCTGTGGGAGGGGCTGGAACCGGCCCCCGCCTCCGTGAGCCCGGGGAGGGAGCAGGGAGAGCGCTGAGTGGGAATCAGGAGACCCCGGTTCTGGTCCTGCCTCTTACGCCACCAGTGTACTGTGTGGCCTCGAGTCAGTGGCCGCCTCTCTCTGGTCCTTTTTCCAACTACCCCTCAGGTGGTTATGAGGATTAAGGAATGTCGTTTGGAGGTGGCACGGGCTCAGGGTGGAGAGTGTGGGCTTTGGAGCCAGGCACAAGTGAGGTAAAAATCCCCAGTTACACTCATTTGCTCTGTGACCTTGAGAAATGTCTTATTCCGAACCTCAGTTTCCTCATCTGTGAGAGGGAGGCAACAGGACCTACCTCCCAGGGTGGGCTGTCCTAAAATTGCTCAGCACAGAACTTGGCCCAGTGTAGCTCTCAGTACATACTAGCTATTAATAACCTGATAATAACAGTAATATTAACGTCAAGAAGGAGAAAGCACTTTCTAAATCACAGAGGGGGAAAGGTAAAGCAATTTTGAACCAAAAAAGTAAAATAAATCTTTAAAAAATTTTGAAATTTGAGCCCAGAAAACGTTGAAGATTGTTCCTGGGTTGATGATGGTGCTTATGAGAATGGGTTAGCATCATATACCAGTTAAAAACATAGAATCTGGAGTCAAGGCCTGAATTCAAATCCCAGCTCTGCTTCTTACCAGCTGTGTGTCCTAGGGGAAATCACTTAACTCCTCTGAGCCTCAGTTCCATTAGATGTAAAATGGGATAATAAAAGTACTTTTATCCTGGGATGGTTGTGAGGATTAAATGAGTTAACATGCGTGAAGTGCTTAAAATGACCTCAGATGCATAACAGCAAATGCTTATACAGTGCTGCTGCTTATGGTTGTCACTATTATTACCATTTCTATTATTATTACTGGGCTCAGGAAATCTAAGAGGCTGATCCCGGGTTCCCAGCTTCTCTGACTCTGAGGCCAGTGCTCAGGCCCAGAGAAGGGTCCCCGGGATCCCCAGCACTGTCCACACTGGGTGTGGAGCAGGCTGGGTGGGGGCGGCCTGGCCTGGGGTCCTAGCTGGGCTGTCTCTGCTCTCCCTCCCCACTGCCTCTCCGCCCACAACTGCCTGCTCTCTGTGACCTCTGAATTCCCCTTTCTTGTGGAAAGTCCCCGATCCCAACCCTTCCCTTGAGGGCCTAAAACATGCTTCTCTGAGAACCCCACCTTGGCCTAGTCCCCAAGCTCACCTACAAATGCCTTCCTCACCCGGGCTGTGACTGCCTGACTGTCTAGCTGCGGGTCCTGCCCTCGCCTGTCCTGTCCCCAAGGCCAGGGCTGAGCCGGGGTCCCTGCGGCCTCCTTCTGGGACTGGGTACCGGAGCCAGGGAGAACGTGGCCAGACGAGGCGCCGTCTGACCCCCTCGGCCCTGGGGTTGCTGCAGGGAGCCAAATGGTGGATCGGCCATGGGCTCTGGAGTTGCGCTGCCTGGTGTGAATGCTGGCTCTGCCTCTAACCCCTGGGTGGACTTGGGTGAGAGAACTGATGTCTCTAAGCCTCAGTTTCCCCACCTGTAAATTGGAGACAGTGGCGACTGACCTAATTCATGGGGAGCCCTTAGGACCCAGGGAGATGTCACTCAGCACAGTCTCTGGTTCAGGTTGGTTTGTGTTTGGGGGTTTCCGAGGGAAGCTGGGATTTCTCAGCTGGACCCTGGAGCATTTCTCAATGTCCAGGAGCCAGCCAACACTGACTGGATAGACACTTGCAGTGACGGGCACCATGACAGACTTTGCTGTTCCACCCTGGGCACTGGGCAGACAGGACTTCCCACCCCGTCACCTCTCTGAATCACCACAACATCCCGACAAGCGCTATTCTTAGCCCCTTTTAGAGAAGGAAACGCAGGCTGAGAGGGGGGAAGTGGCTTGCCCAAGGTCACACAGCGGGTGAGCAGCAGGGCTGGGCTTGGAGCCACGTGTGCCAGTTCTGGGGCAGCGCATGGACCTTAGACTGTGATGATGAGGCCTCCCGGACGCCGTCCCTGAGACACGAGTGGTGCCTTGCTCCTTGAGCCTTTGGCAGAGGGGCAGGCCTCCCCAAGCCTCCTCACGTGCCAGGCAAGGCCCGGGGATGGACACCAGCCCTGGCTAAAGGCAGCAGTGAGTCTGGCCCCTGCCTGGGCCTCAGGGCACGGGAACCAGGCAGGAGGTGGAGGGTCACAGCCGCTCCTTCCCCGCTCGTCCTGGTGCCCGCTGGTCTCCTGACCGGAATCCAGGGCCATCCGGGAAGCTCTTGCCCTGTCGATGGTGGGCACAGGGCAAAGGTCACATCCTGCCCCTCCCCTGTCTCAGAGACTCAGCCTCAATCAAAACTAAAAGTAAAACCAAAGTCACACAGGTTCCATTTAGTAGGGCTTCTTGTTTCACTTCTCTTTTGGAATTTTTTTTTTTTTTGGTGAGGAAGATCAGCCTTGAGCTAACATCCATGCCAATCCTCCTCTTTTTGCTGAGGAAGACCGGCCCTGAGCTAACATCCGTGCCCATCTTCCTCCACTTTACGTGGGACGCCACCACAGCATGGCCGGAGAAGCGGTGCGTCGGTGCGCGCCCGGGGATTCGAACCCCGGGCCACCAGCAGCAGAGCGCGCGCACTTAACCGCCATGCCCGGGGGTCGGCCCTCTTTTAGATTTTTCCTCTCTTTATCCTACCCTGGAAGATGCTAGTTTTACAATGTACATAAAAAGCACATTAAAAAAATGAGGGCGTCAGAGCACCCATAGGTTCCTCTGTGGGGAGCACCCAGCACCGGCATCCGGGCGAGATCCGGCCCGGGACCCCCTCCTCCTCAGCGGCCTGCAGCGGCCACTCGGTGTCCTGCCTCCTTTCGTCATCACGCCGGGCCCTGTCCGTCACCACAGCCTCTCTGTAACCCGTGCTTTGGCGTGCACGCAGGGCCCTCGTCGCCCACGATGGGGGAGGGCCCTGCACCTGTGCCGTGACCCTGTTTTAAAGGAGGAAACAAGGCCCCGAGAGGTGAAGGGCCTGGCCCCAGCGCACACAGCCGAGGCAGCTGCGGCGTGAATGGAAGGCCTCCCGACCTTTGCTGCCTCTTCCGCCTGCTCCGCTGTTGGCTCCTTGCTCTGAGTCTCTGTCATTCCTCCCTCCTCCCCCTCCTCCTCTGTGTCTGTGTCACCCACTCTTTCGTCCCACCTGACGAAATGGCCTGGGCCAGGCCTGTGCTGAGCTCCCCGGCCGGGAGGGATCTGTCTGCCCTCAGAGGACGAGTTAAAGAATGCTTCACACGGGGCGGGCACGTGGCTTAGCGGTTAAGTGCGCGCACTCCGCTGCTGCCGTCCCGGGTTCGATCCCGGGCGCACACCAACGCACGGCCATGCTATGGCGGCATCCCATATAAAGTAGAGAAAGATGGGCACAGATGTTAGGCCAGGGCCAATCTTCCTCAGCAAAAAGAGGAGGATTGGCATGGATGTTAGCTCAGGGCTGATCTTCCTCACAAAAAAAATGAATCCTTCACATGCCCCGTACATTGAGAATGGTGATGAATCCCCAGTCCTGCTATGAATGCAAATGATGGGGTAATCTAAACCTGGTGGGCCTTCTTGAGGCAGGAACAGCACGTGCCAATGCCCTGTGGCCGGCAGGAGTGTGCAGTGCTGGAGGAGCAGTAAGGAGGCTCGTGTGGCTGGAGCAGGTGCAGGAGGTAGTCAGGGACCAGACGCTGCAGGGCCAAGAGCCAGAGCCTGGGTCTGGCCTTGACCTCGAAGTCATGGGGAGGCATTGAAGGTTTGACAGAGGACTGTTAACATCAGATTTGTATTTTATAGTCTTCTTTTGTTAGCTGTGCTGTGAGGGGCACAAAGTGAACATGGGGGGACCAGAGAGGTTACCTACTGTCTGGGTACGGGGATGGCACACACCCTCACCACCTGGACAATGGGTACAGTGCTCCTGGGGTACAGATGGGCGTGTGGAGGCCCCGAGCAGGGCAGATGTCCCCAGGGCCTCAGCCCATCCCCCAGGCCCTCTCATCATGCCCTCCCCCCACCCCCAGTGCTGCGGTGCCTGGGCGTCCCCACCCGCGTCGTGACCAACTATAACTCGGCCCACGACCAGAACAGCAACCTGCTCATCGAGTACTTCCGCAACGAGTATGGGGAGATCCAGAGAGACAAGAGTGAGATGATCTGGTGAGACGGGGCCCAAGGTCGGGGACAGGGCCCAGTGGGGAGGGTCCCCTGCAGAGACTTCTCAGAGGAGGTCACATCTGAATTGGGTTTAAAAGTTGAACAGTATTTGGACAAGAGGCAACAGGGGGAGGGCCCTCCAGGCAGGGGGAACAGCACGAGCAGAGGCCGAGAGGGGGAAAGTCAACGCGCCACGTGTGGAAGGGGTGGGGGAGAACAGGTTGTCAGGAGCCTGGAATGCCGGGTTAGGGGTCTGGGCTTGATTCCAAAGGCAGCGAGTTGTCGCTAAAGGCTTCATGCTGGGAGAGGGCCACGCTGACACAGAGGAGCAGGAGGGCAGGGGTGTGGTCCAGGCGGGCGGTGATAAGGCCCCAACCAAGGCAGAGCCCCGGGGCTGGAAAGGAAGGGACAGCCGAGAAATGAGGAGGTCCCCTCCGTGGACTTGAGGAGCCGCTGAAAGGGGAGGGTTGGGGAGGGGCAGTGAGAACCATTCCCGGTGTAGGAGTGAGCTCCTGGCCGGGGCCCGCAGGAAGAAGAGCAAAGAGGGGTGTCGGGGGCACGCGGGGCTCAGTTGAGGGCGCAGCGAGTGCGCACTGCCCGCTGGAGGTGGCGGTGGGAGTCTGAGTGTGAGTCCCGGCCCGTGTGCTGTTTCTTCCCGTAGGAACTTCCACTGCTGGGTGGAGTCATGGATGACCAGGCCCGACCTGCAGCCGGGGTACGAGGGGTGGCAGGCCCTCGACCCCACGCCCCAGGAGAAGAGCGAAGGTGGGTAGGCGTGGGCCCATTACCTAGATGGGGAAACTGAGGCTCCAGAGGCCTCACCCAGAGTCCCTCAGCTGGAGTGCCAGGGCTGGCCTTCTAGCCCCGGTCTGGTGACTCCAGAGGCCGTTAACTGGTCCAGACGAGCGTGGAGGGACCGCACTCGTATTTTATAATACGCCTCTTTTATAATTTGAAAAGTAATTCACACGCATTGTGGAAAACAGAAAATATGGAGAAGCGCGAAGAAAAAAGAATCCAATGGCCTCTTGGTCCTCTCCCCCAAAAGAGGCATCGTTAACATTCACACACAGCTACCGGTAATTCCAGATTATATGCTTGTTTGTATACGTGTGTGTGGATGTGAGAAAGAGAGAACAAAGGCAAATTTGGTGAAACCAAATGATCCTTTCTCAGAATAATATTTTTAAATGCGTATAATATAATACCTAGGGTTACAAAGAAAACCAATCACACTGAAATATAGTTATCAAAGATTTCTAAAATGCACATGTGATATAATAATGTATGCTTTATATAACCAGACCTGGGGGTAGAGTTAATGAGTTCCATCGTTCAGTGGTAGAGATGGGCATAAACGATATTTCCAGTTATCTGTGACAACTGTAAAGTGATTTGAAGATATCTGTGCTTCTTATGAGTGACAAGTCATAAGTGCACCTAAGACTGTGGTTTGTTTTCTGCTTTCACAATCGCTGGAAGTCTATCGAAGTGTAGTGAAAATAAAGATGTAATGCTTTCCATCCAAGTTCATGGACCCTCAATTCTATCTGCTGCCCCTTGGGGGTTCGTGGACCCCAGGTTAGGAACTCTGGCCACATGTGGCCTTTTCTCCTGGCTGTCACTTCTCCATAAATCATTAGCATTTCTCTATCAGATTGTGTTCTGTGATTTGAATTTTAATTCAGCGTTACTGTGTTCCAGCAAATGGACGCGCTGTACGATGGCTGCCCAGCCTCTGGTCCTCAACATGTAAATTTGTGAGCAGTTTGAGGCAGCCGTGGACCACGCTGAGATAAACATCTGGCAACTCACGTTCATTCAGTCAACAGACACTGCCTGAGTCTGTGTCGGGCACTGACTGCACGTCTCGGTGTGGCAGGAAACGAGACAGGCACGCTGCCTACTGCCTGGCTCCTTCATTTCCTTAGGGTGCCTTGGGACACATTTCTATTTTATTATCAAACACTTACACAGCATTTGGTATACAGGAACCCTCATTAGGTGGGTACAAATATCCCCACAAGAAACCGGGGCTGAGAGAAGTTAAGTGACTTACCCAAAGTCACACAGCTAACAAGAGGCTGAGCTGAGATTTAAACCCTAAAAGCTGGGCTCAGAGTCTTGGTTTTTAGTTCTTACCCTCTGCTGCCTTCCCGTAAATGGAGTCCCTGAGTCAAAGAACCATATGGTCTAGAGCCTTTTTGCCACACGGGGTTGAATTGTGGGGCGTTTTGAGGGTGGCGCCGTCCCCTCAGCCCAGACCCTCTCTCCTTCCCCTATCCCCCCCAGGGACGTACTGCTGTGGCCCGGTTCCGGTTCGTGCCATCAAGGAGGGGGACCTGAGCACCAAGTATGATGCGCCTTTTGTCTTCGCTGAGGTCAACGCCGACGTAGTGGACTGGATCCGGCAGGACGACGGGTCCGTGCACAAGTCCGTCAACCACTCGCTGGTGGTGGGCCTGAAGATCAGCACGAAGAGGGTGGGCCGCGACGAGCGCGAGGACATCACCCACACCTACAAGTACCCGGAGGGTAGGTGCCCGCGCCTCCAAGCCGCCGGCGCTGCCTTGCAGATAAGCAGCCTGTTTTACCAGCCCAGCGGGCTCGTGTGTGCGTGTGCGTGCGTGCGTGTGTGTTATTGGCAGCCTGCATGCAACAATGATCTGCAGATTACTCTCCACCTTAAGAAATTCCTTAGAAACAAGCACAAACTTACCAAACACAGTGGGAGACCGTGGTAGAGGATTATTCATGTGGGAAAAGAATTCTAAATTCCATGAAAGGATTCCATTTGGTTTTTAAGCCTTGCGTTTTTGGTTGGTTTGACTCTTAATAAAACTGAAGAGGATGACAGTCATATAGGAGAGGCGTACATCTTAACAGAAAAATTAATGATGTCCGTCCTGTTTTTTAACCGTTTTTATCAGTGGTGGGACCTAGGACCGTAGATAGGCAATTCCACGCCTGTTTTGTTGCCAAGTATTTGTACTGGAGAGGAGACAAAGTCCAGAGGGTCCCCGGAGGGGAGGTTCCTGGAGCCGTGTACTGTGTGTTTTTGCAGTATTTCACATACCACTGGGGAAGTGAGCATGAGGGTGAATGGGGAAGGGTTAAAGCAAAGAGAAACAGGCCAAGAGAAACTTAAGGATAATAAGATGAGACCAGTCAGACACAAAGATGAAGCTTCTTTCTGCTACTAGCGTTAAACCCGTAGGGGAAAAAAGGGCAAGGTTTATTTTAAAAAGTGGATTTGAGCACATCCAACAGCCAATTCAATACGACAGATATTTTCTAAGTATCCACTGTGTGCCAAGCATACCGAGGCTCACAGAGGTGACTGAGAAACCACAGCCCCGGCCCTCCCCTGACCCCCACTGACTCTCCAGGTCTCACTGGGATTGGGTATTATGTCCATGCTCTAGCTGGAAGGGGTAAAACAGAAGGAGAAGATGCTTTCCTTGGCCTCTGAAAGGTCTAGAGCTGAGGGTTTGGTGGAAGAAATAGATATGTAGGCAACAGCACTGGAGGAGAAAAGAAAAGGAGCATAGGAGAGAGGTAAATGGAGTATAAGGGAGGGCATCATTCCTGCTGGCGGGCTCAGCAGGGGGAGGCGGGAGGGAGCGGATTTCAGTAGAAGTAACCCCCGTGCAAATGCTGGGAGGTGGGAGAGTCTGCCTTGTATTAGTGCCTACTGCGCACCAAGCACTGTCGTAAGCACTGGGTATAACATGAAGATAAGTACAATACAGTCATTGTCCTCGAGAGGCTCAAGAGCATAAGCACATGAGCAGAAAACAACCTGGTGGGCTAAAAAGCCATGATGGGCAACAGGCAGCTGTGAACCTCCAGAAGACACTGTGACTCATCCATCCTGGGGAAGGAGGAGTCAGAGAAGGCTTCCTGGTGGAGGGGTCATTTGGGGCTGGGTCTTGAGGGATGTGTAGGTGTTCATACTCTTTCCTCTTCCTGGCCCAGAAAGGTAGAGAAGGGGCTCCTTCACGGCTGCTCTGAGTCACCAGGACTCTGGAAGCCAGCTTGCCTTGGCCAGCCTCCTACTCATTGACCCCCATTCCAGTCGTGATGACGCCCTCTTCCCTATCCCCACAGGGTCCCCAGAGGAGAGGGAAGCCTTCAAGAGGGCCAACCACTTGAATAAGCTGGCTGAAAAAGAGGAGACGGGGCTGGCCATGCGGATCCGCGTGAGCCAGAGCATGAGCGTGGGCAGCGACTTCGACGTCTTTGCCTACATCACCAACAACACGGCCGAGGACCACGCCTGCCGCCTCCTGCTCTGCGCCTGCACTGTCAGCTACAACGGGATCCTGGGGCCCGAGTGTGGTGCCAAGGACCTCCTCAACCTCTCCCTGGAGCCCTTCTCCGGTAAGCTCTGTGTTCCTGGAGCACTTATCGACCACCGACCGACCACGTGCTAGGTAGTGCCCTGAGCACCTAGTGTGTGCCGTTTACCTCGCAGACACTCACACAGCACTTACTCTGGGTCAGGCCCTGCCCGAAGCACTTTATAAATAGCAACCCATTTAATTCTTACAACAAAAGTAGGAGGTAGATTCTTTGATGACCCTCATTTTCCAGATGAGAAGACTGAGCGAGGAGAGGTTAAGTAACTTTCCCAAGGCCACACAGTACAGGAAGTGACCTGTACTCTTAGCAACTATACTATTTTGTTCTGTCTCGTCTTCACCTGACCCCTGACTGCTTTCCCAGACTCTCTACTACCCTCTTCCAGCCAATTCCTTTTCTCTCTCTCCAGCAACTCTTAAGACTGCAGGAGCCTCTGCCCACTGCTCCTGCGGGAACCTGTCCTGTTCCTCTGGAGGTTCTCAGCCTCAAAGAGAGGACGTTCTAGACCGGCGCTGCCCAGAGAACTTTCTGCGATGAGGGGGGTCCTATATCTGTGCTGTCCAGTGCGGTGGCCACTAGCTCAACGTGGCTGGTGAGCACTTGAAATGCAGCCGGTGCAGCTGCAGAGCTCAACTTGTAATTTCACTTAATTTAAAGTTCAGCGGCCACATGTGGTGGGAAGCGTCTGTACTGGACAGTGTAGCTCTAATAGCAGCGGAGGGAACGCCCAGTCCTCCGTGGGGAGAGGCATTGTCCTCTAGCCCCCATCTTCACCTCTCAAACGGCTCCAGCGCTGGCCTGGCGCCCCCGTGGGGCAGATCCCCTGCCCTTCACCCCTTAGCTCTGGGTCTCTCCTGTTTGGGGTAAAATAATGTCACAGATGACCCAGCCCTCAGCCCTGGGCAGAGCCTCTGTCATTTCATCTCTTGGTCCCTTTCGCTGCCCAGCTTTGTTACCATACCTGGTTGTCTTCCTAAAAATAAGCCAGAGGGCCTGAGAGGGGTCGTGGCCACTCAGGTCACTTAGTGAGGCGGCGCAGAGCCGGGTCTCCCGCCTCCAGCAGCCGAGCCATTTCTGCGTTTGGAGCCTGCAGACCTGAGGAGGGCGGAGGGGTCTCGGAGCTGGGAGAGGACGGGAGGAGTGGAGTAGACTCTGACTGTGCTCAGAGGGGCAGCGTGAGCGGGTAGAACATCGATCGTCCCTGGGGCCTCAGAGGGGAGGGTCCAGCTCACTGTGTCACCTGGGCAGACGGCTGCCTCCCTGAACCTCGGTGTCCCCATCAGGCCCCTGGGAGTCATGACCAACAGTGTCAGACTGTCAGGTGTGTCAGAGGCTGTGCACACAGTGATACTGGAAGCCCGCGGGCTAATGCCTGGAGCCAGTGAGAAGCCCAGGGCGGGGAATGCTCCGTTTGCCCTTCCTCCTCCCCTTCCCTTGTCTGTCAGACCCTCTTCCTCTCCTTTATTTCCTCTGCCTCCACCCTTGGTCCCGTGGGCTGGCATGTGGGGCACAGCCTTCCCATTTCCGAGAAAGCCTATCTGTGTCTCGGGCTGGAGTCTGTGGTATAGACAGTGCCACCTCCTGGTTTTTCTATCTCGGGCCACCATGGGACACTCCTGGAGCCGCATGCCCAGAGCTGACCCTCCGTCAGGGTTCCTAAGCGGGGACAAGCTCTCAGGGCCTGAGCCACGTGGCACCAGGGCTGGGCCCCACACTTACACTGTTAAGAGACATGTTTTGAGCCAGCCAGACCTGGCTTTGAGTCTGGCCTCTCCCACCTTCTAACTGCATAACCTCGGGCAAGGTGACCGTGCTCTCTGAGCCTCAGATCACACTCATGTGTTAAATGGGGCAGTTGCACGCCCATCTGAGGGACCGCTGCAAGGACTAAGGAGTAGATGCATGCTCAGGAAGTATCTGGAAAGCATCACATGGTGCCTGGACATGATGGGGTTCTTTGCTCCACGCTGAGCAGAAGTGCAAACAAGCGTGGGGGGCAGAGAAGCCCCTGGGCCCTTCCTGAATAGCTGCTGGGCTAGACAGTGGTCTCAGCGCTGGCCTCAGAAGTTCCTCAGCCCCTGCCAACCTTGATGGCATGCAAAGGACCCAGCTCTCGCCTCTGCGTCCAGGCGCCAAGAGTCAGGGGCAAGGGTCCGTCCCTACAGGTGTGCTCAGGACACCCAGGTTCTAGTTCCTGCAGTTCTGCTGCCGGGCTGTGGGCTCCTGGGTGTTTCTCGTCTCCATTCCAGGCCTCAGGTCCTCCATTTGTGCAAAGGCTGGTTCTTCTTTGAAGGGCCCCTCTAGCCCCTGTGTACGAACGCACACATTGTCAGTTCCCTCTCGTGCCCAGAACCACTTCAAAGGGAGGGAGTGTCTTTCCTGGAATGTGTGGCACGAGATGAACTCCAGCCTGGGCCAGTGATGCCAGAATGCTTTCCTCCTGGGCCTCTGTTGACTCACCCTTTGCCTCCCGGATGCCAGCGGGCGCCTTGGGGCATTGTTCTGCGGAGGCTTCAGACGAGCCTGTCAGTGTTTCTCATCATCCTGGGGATGTATTCACAGTAGAGAGGGCTCCGTGGGGGCACAGCCTGCAGGAGAGGGCGGAGGAGGGCAGAGGTCCTGTGTGCTGCCCTCAGGCTGCAAGGTGGGGCCAGTCTGGGATGCCCTGTGGGGGCCTCCCATGCCAAGCTCAACCTGAGAGAGATTCTCTCAGCCCGGGAGGCCCCACGCTTTGGCTGGGTTGCTTGCTGTTCTTTGGTGATAAGATCTGGGGATTTCCATGTGGTAATGCACAGGAAGCCAGGCCTGGGACAGCTGAACAGAATCCAGTGCCCCCACCCCCGCCTCCTTGCTCTGCTGCCTCTCTCTCTTCCCCTTCCTGCCCCCACCCTGTCTCGCTATCTCCTGCCGCATCCCTTCAGGTGGGTCCCCGGGAATGCAGCCAACGTGGCCTGGGTGATCACGCCCAAGACACCTTCCAGAACAGGGCAAATCATCTGAGGAATGAGACGGATCCCCCATGTTTCCTTCTCTCAGCCAGCATCTGGCCCTAGGCCAAGGCCGTGACCCCTGGCCTGTGGACAGCAGTCCTCAAAGGTCCAGGCCCACCCTGGCTCAGCCTCCTGAAAAAGTTAACAGTTGGGGCCACGTCCTCCAAGCTCCTGGAGGACGGTGTTTTCCTTCTTTCCTGTGGAGCTGGTCAGAGTTTCCACTCTGTTCCACCAGATCCCGACCCAGGAATTTGCACTCCTTTTTGTCCCTTTTGGCAGAAGGTTTGGTCTGCTTGCTCCATGTCATCTGACCAGAGTTTGGGGCAGATCCACCCTGCGAACGAGGGCTAGAGGGCTGGGCACGCTTAGGGCAGCCTTTTCCCAACAGTGGACGTGAACAGCGTGTGCGAGGCCAGGCCAGACCTTGACTCACGCGGTGAGAAAATGACTGTCCCTCAGGGCTTCCCAGTCCTTCAGGTGACCTCACGGGGCACGTCTCAGCAGGCGCTAATGGGTCTCCGTGTCTCTAACCCCTGCTAATCTCTCTCTCTAACCATAAGGTCAAATCTCAAACTCAGAGTCTTCGGCAGACGAGAATATCTAACCCGAGTTTACAGTTACCCTCTATTTATGGTAAACGAGACTGGTTTGCTGCAAATAATGACAAAAAGTTCCCCTAAGCAAAAAAGGTTAAAAAGCATATAAAGTGAGTGGACTGAAAGAAAAATAATGAGCAAATAATGAGGATATCCTCAGATGTACGGGAGGAGATCAGGAAAGGCTGGTCTAGTGAGGGAGGGAGGTGACAGATGGCAGAAAAAGAGGCAACAGCATCTCCCATCATGGCACTGGGGCAAAGCCTTGGACGATGAGGAGAGGTTGGCCAGGCTCCAGAGAGCCCAGACCACCCGCCAGCGCTCCTCTCTGACTGGGGAGGCTGGAGGAGCAGAAGGGGTTTGCACACAGTTCTGTGTGACCGAGTAGACAGGTGGGGCCCGGTGCAGGCCTGTGGATTCTCAGGCCGGTGGTCTTTTGATTGCTCCTTCCTGCCTCCTACCATGGTGCCTTCGGGCCTCAGTGTTCTCTTCAGGAAAATGGAGCTAAAACCACACTTCATTTCTCTGCGGTGGGAGGGGTCGACCCTGCTGGCTTCTTTCTCACCACCTCATCACTGCACGGCTTTTGCTCTGAAGTGACCTCTGGTCTTATCTCTGCCCAGCGGGTGCTGGATGTCTGGGGGAACAGAGGAGAAACAGACGGGGGAGGTCATCTTCCCAGGCTCACACAGCCAATCAGTGGCCAAGCCGGGCCAGGTCTCCCGATCTAAGCACTTACTGGCAGAGGTGTTTCTTCGTCTGTAAAATGGGTACAGTCCCTCACGGCGGGAAATGAGCTCGTGTCCATTGCGGGGGCTCTTTAGCGAGTGCAGGTTATGCTGCCGGACTCTAGATCTGGGTTGTCAGTTCAGGTGCCGGTGGCACATACCAGCCTCGTGACCCGGGGCGATGTCATTTCACCTGCCTGAGCCTCGGTTTCCTCATCTGTAAATTGGGCAATAATAAAAGCACAACCCTTCTGGGGCCGTTGTGAAGGTGAAGTGGGAGAACATCACGTAAAGCATGGCTCCTGGCCCAGCAGCAGGTGTCAGCTCGATTCTGCCCATGATGTGGCAGCAGCTGACACGCCTGCCCAGAGTGCCGAGTGTGCCAGGCCCCGCCCCGCCACCCGCTCCTGATTCCTCCCACAGCCCTCTGGGTGCCCTTACCGCACAGACTGGAGAACTGAGGTCCAGTGAGGTGGAGTGACTTGCCCAGCGTCCCCAGTTAGCAAAGGGCAGAGGCAGGGTTAGAACCCAGGTCTGTCGGAGCTCCGGGGCTTCCTTACCAGCTGTCTGCCTCCCCTCCCCAGGTCGTCCCTGGGAACCTTGGAGCAGGTAGGGGAAACGCCTGGGTCTGCCCAGCCTTTCACTGGCTGTGTGACCTCAGCACATTCCTCTCCCTCTCTGTGCCTCCTGGAATTGCAGGAAGAGAGGCGGGGGTGGTGATTCAGCTCTCACGAGTCCCCTCCCCTCCCACTCCTGCAGAGAAGAGCATTCCCTTTCGCATCCTCTATGAGAAGTACTGTGACTGCCTGACGGAGTCGAACCTCATCAAGGTGCGGGGCCTCCTCGTCGAGCCGGCTACCAACAACTACCTTCTGGCCGAGAGGGACATCTATCTGGAGAATCCAGAAATCAAGATCCGGGTAAGGGGCAGCAGAGCAGGGTGGGGGGCGGGGGCGGGGTCCCAGGACAGGCCCCCACGCAGGCACACACCTGCATCCCCGCGACCTCCAGATCTTTGATGCCTCAGGGATCCTCAAATCAAAGAAAAGCATTGAGAAGACAAAAGAATTTGGGACTCGTAGGCTCTAGGAATGAATCTTAGAATCCAGAGTGGGAGGGTCATGGAACCCAGGAATCTTAGCAACGCGGACACTTAAAAGCTAAACTCCTAAAGCTGGGTCCCCAGGCCCTGGTGGGGCAGCGAGGGCGGAATAGTTAAGGGCACAGAGTCTGGAGTCTGCCTGGGTTTGTGCCTGGATGGCCCTGGGCATGTTACTTTGCCCCTCTGTGCCTCAGTTTATTCAACTGTAAGATGGGGTAATACCAGCACCTAGGGGTGTTGTGAGGATTAAGTGGGCACCCACAGGAAGCCCACACAGAACCATCTCTGGTGCATTATAAGGGCTCGGTAAAAGCTGAGTATTCTTATCACCATCATCTTTATCTTTATCGCCCTTCACTTGGAGGAGCCACAGCCCCCAAACCCCAAAGGCAGCAGCTACAAATAAATGGTGAAGAGCAGAGGGGGAGGGGGGCTGTGTGCCAGACACTCTGCTAGGAGCTTGCACACACTAGCTCAGTTTATCCTTGTGAGTACCCTGTAGTCAGGCATTTCTCTCCCATGGAGAAACCAAGGCCCAGAGAGGGTAGTGACCTTCTCAGGGTCACACAGTGAGGAGGGGCAGAGATCAGCCTGGCTCCAAAGCCTGTGATCTTTCCACTCCAGATCCTAGAACAAGGGAGGCACTTTAGACACCCCCCGGGTCACATGGAGCCTCACTGCAGCAGCTGGGCAGCTATCATCATCCGTGTTTTGTAGATGAGGAAACTGAGGCACAGAGTTGGGGAGTGAGAGTGCCAGAGCTGGGCAAACATCGGGCCAATTGCAGCAAAGACAGAGATGGCGCAGCCGGGACACTGCCTACTCTCGAGGGGCTCTGGGCCCCGCCCTCAGTGCTGCCCCTGATGTCTGCCCTGTGCTGTCTTCCAGATCCTGGGAGAGCCCAAGCAGAACCGCAAGCTGGTGGCTGAGGTGTCCCTGCGGAACCCGCTCACCGTGCCCTTGTCAGGCTGCGTCTTCACCGTGGAGGGGGCCGGCCTGACCGAGGAGCAGAAGGCCGTGGAGATGTAAGTTTGCTCGTCACTCTAGCTTGGGGGCCTGGGAGCAGAGCGTGGACGCTAATGGGGGAAGGGGCAGGGGAAAGGGTAGCCCTCAAGCCCCAAACCCTGGCCCATAACCCCTCCTCTCAACTCCCACACGCCAGCCTAATATACTCCCCCCCCCACCGTGTCCACTCCCACACGCCCTCGGGGCAGAGTTCCTGCCCTCACATCCTCTCAACACCCACACCCGTTAGCTGCTTTCCAGGAACGCGTCTTCACGAACCTGAACGTTACACGCTCAATCACTAAGCACCCGCCTCTGGACACACAGGTCCTCACAAAAGCACAGGTATCAGCACCCTGAATGTCCACATGCACGTGTCCACATATGTACATACACACACACATACGAACACACTTTTTTATTGTAATGTAACTTACCTACAGTAAAGAACACAAATCATGCGTGTACAGCTCACTGCATTTTCACGCGTGTGGTCACCTGAGCACACCCACTCTTACCCCCAAGCACACCATCCACTTCCATGCACACACACACACACAGACGCACACACACATGGGCCCCTCTTCATGTGGGAGGGCAGATTGCCCAGGCCCTCAGAGAGCGGTGAGTGGGGCGCATTTTATTCTTGTCGGCATCAAGTGTACATCCGTGCAGGCTCCGTGCTAAGTTCCCGGTAGACACACATCCTCCTGGCTTGACCCCATCATGCCTGGGCCCGTCTTCTCACCCTCTTCCTCTCTCTCTCCTAAGCCCGGACCCGGTGGAGGCCGGGGAGGAGGTCAAGGTGAGGGTGGACCTGCTGCCTCTCCACGTGGGCCGCCACAAGCTGGTGGTGAACTTCAAGAGCGACAAGCTGAAGGCCGTGAAGGGCTTCAGGAACGTCATCATTGGTCCCCCTTAACGGGCCCCTGTGCCAGCCCCACCTCAGCCAACTGAGAGCCCCCAACTTGACCCCAATCTTTATCCCAAGCTAATGAGCAAAATTTGCCCCTTCTTGGGCCCCAGACCCCCGGGCAGGAGTGGGCTGTAGTTTGGAATGGAATGTACTTCTGGCCTATCTTGTCCCCCTGAGCCTGGTTCCCCACCCCTTACTTGTGAGGAATGTTCTGTGCCTCCACAATGGGAGCCCTGACCTTGGCTGACTGGGCCTGGGGCCAGGGAGGAGGGACCCACTCCTTCCTCTCCAGCCCAGATGCCATTAGGAGAGCCGCTGACCACGCACCATATTGTTTGATCTACTCCAGGGCCCCTTGGAGCAGGCAAAAAAGAGACAGTGTGCCCATTGGCTGGATCAGGGAACTCAACTCCCTAGAGTGTCCTGTACCCCTTCCCCAGACTGTGCCCGGGGCCACAGGCACCCTCGGAAGAGCCAGAGCAGATGGGGATGAGGAGGGTCCCAGGAATAGGCCAGGCCCAAGCTCCCCCCACATCCCAGCAGCCCTGGCCCAACAGTCCCCCACCCACCTCACCGTTGTGAGGCAGCTACTATATGCCAGACACTTCCTGTGCTCGCTGGTGCTCACGTGGCCACCAACCCATTTAATCACCACGGGAAACCGCAGAGTGGCAGCTGCTTTCTCCAGGAGGAGACGGAGGCCTGGAGAAGGGAGGCGGCCCACTCTGTCCCAGTGGGCTGCTGGCTGTTTGCAAGGCTGGATAATGTGAAGGCACAGGAACAGAGCCTGGACCTTCTGAGTCCGAGTCCAGCACCCTGTTCGTGACACCAACTCTGACCTGAGAACGTCAGGGAGGACATTTGGGACCTGATCCAAAAGGACCAGTTGGGGTAAGAAGGTGAGGAGGGGTTTGGAGGGATCAGAGCCCTGGGTTCAAGCCCCAAGTCCAGCCAGCCACTGCCTTCCGCTCTCTGGGCCTCAGTGTCCTCGCTGGTTAAAGGAGTGGCTGAACCAGCTCACCTCCAAGGCCCTCTCTTTCTGCACCTCTGATGCGTTATGTGACGCAGCCTTGCAAATGACAGCGAGTCCTACTCCCTGGCTCCACGGAGCCTTAGCCCACAGGCCTGGGATGTTTATGAGCGTGCAGCCATGACCATGACCCCTCCCCTGCCCCAGCCCTGGCCAGGTCCCCCACCTGTGCCCGGGCACCTTCCTTCAGACCCCGGTTGTAGGAGAAATGAGCCCCGGAGGCCCTTGTGCTACCCAGGAGCCTGCCCACCACAAGACCTAGACTTCACAAGAGCCTTAGCTGCTGTGCTGGTCACTAACCAACAAGGTGGGCACCTCAGCCACCCCCTCTCCGCACGGCCAGGGCCCGGGAACACAGCCAGCCTTTGCCCCTGAGTAAGCCTGGGGGACCCAGGAGATGTCATCTCTGACTTTATCCCCGCCCTCTCCACATGACTGGGCCTCCCTCAGGCTGGAAGAGAGAAGGAGGGAGAACTCTCTAGCTAGGGTGGGGTCACAGCCTCCAGGCCCCTCCAAATCCCAGGGAGGGACATGGGGAAAGTCACACTGAGGCACTTAGAACTTTCTGCTTCACACAGGAAAGAATCACAAAATGAGCCAATATGGATATGTTCTATATAAATATAGCTCTATTTCTCTCTGGTTTTAT
Source organism: Diceros bicornis minor (assembly GCF_020826845.1). Taxonomy (NCBI): domain Eukaryota; kingdom Metazoa; phylum Chordata; class Mammalia; order Perissodactyla; family Rhinocerotidae; genus Diceros; species Diceros bicornis. Next base: position 22,065,830 of record NC_080758.1, read on the forward strand.
AAATGCTTTTGGGTTCCAAGCAGGCAGTAGATGTGCTTTTTGAGCCACAAGGAGCGAGCACTAAAATAAAAGTTTATTTTTCACATTCAAACAAGGTCTGGTCTTCATGCTTTTGAGGAGGATGGGTGGGCGAGCTCATTCACATCGGGACCAGCCACCTCCTGCCGAAGAGCTATTCCCCAGCCTCAGCCCCTCCCCCAGGTCTAAACTTTACTGGCATTCAAGGCTCTGCACAGTCCAGCTCCATCCTTAATCTCTTCCTCGAACAAATCATGTTTGGGCTACGATGAACTTCCTGTATCCCTCCAAATGCCCTGTGCACTTGTCAGCCTCTTGGCTTTTGCATGTATATTTCTCTGAGCCTGGAGTGCCCATCCTCTTCCTTACCCATCTTGTGAACTCCTACTCATCCTATAATACTTAACACCAAAGTCACCTCTTCTGTGAAGTCTTCCCAGATTTCTTCTCAGGCCCCCGGAGCCCTGGAACATAGACCAACTGAAACATTTATCTCAGCAAACTTTAATTCCATGTTGCTATATCTGACCCCCTCCCCATCCTATCTGAAGTCCTCAAGGGCAGGGATAAAAATGCTAATAAATGCTGAATTGGTAAATCAATTTGTTTCAGCTCAGTTCCCATGAGACCAGTGCTGTCCAATAGAAATATAATACAATTCACAAATGCAAGCCACATATGTCATTTGAATTTTTCTAGTGGCCACATTAAGAAGAGTAAACAGGACCAGGTGAAATATGTTTTAATAATGTATTTTATTTAACCTAATATGTCTGAAGTATTATTTCAACACATAATCAATATAAAAATCATTAGTGAGATATTTTACACTCTTATTTTCATAATAGGTCTCTGAAACGTGGGGTGTATTTCACACTGACAGCCGCTCAGTTCAGACTAGCTGGATTGCAGGTGCTCAATAACCACAGGTGGCTGTCGGCTGTGGTATTGGATGGCGCCAGGTCTAGACTGTCCCCAGGAGCGTGGGGACTCGGTCATTCATCTCATTCCCCGCCAACGAAGGCACTAATAAATGTTTGTTGATTGAATAGGTGATGGAGGACCTCAGTCTATGCCCTCAGGGAATTCACGTTGGAAGACACGACATGAACCTAAAAAATAAATCAAAATAAAAACACAGGATCACATTTTCTGAGTGTGGAATCTTTCTGTTCCTTGAAAAATGTAGCTGGTTCTGGCCTAGATGGCCTGAACATTTTATCAATTAGTGACCAGCTCGAAAACAGAACCCCCTGGCTCTTTCAGGCAGAGAGGGAGTGCATAAGGGAAATGGACTCCAAAGGCCTCTGGGGTGCAGGAGGAGCAGAGGGAAAGGGAGCGTTACCCAGAGTTCAGGGAGCAGCCGCCGCCCTGGACGGTCGGCAGCCCACGAGCCGGGCAGGTGCTCAGCACCCCGCTGCTGGAGGCGCTCTCACTGCAGCCCTGGAACCAGCAGAGTGGCTGGAACCTACGAGGCCTGCAGGAGTCGGCTGTGGCGGAGCCAGAGGCAGGCTGGCGTCTCTCTTCCTCCCGCCTTCTCCCCACTGGCAGATCCTAACCAGAAACCAGCTGGCAAGGGGCTCTGGAAAATACCATTTTCAGGCTTCCAGCCCCCTGAAAACAGAGATGGCTAGGAAGGTCGGGGGGAATGGAGCTAAGTAGCTGACACCCATTGCTGCTCCCTCTGCTAAGAACACCTTTACCATCACCTCCACCCAAGGAACTCTTACTCAGCCTTCAAAACCCTGCTCCAAGGAGGCCTCTCTGGGAAGCCTTCCCGCATTGCAGCCAACTGCTTCAATCTCTGGTTCCCCTCAGCGTGTCATGGAGAGCCCATTACAACACTCGGCAGCCTGGATTAGGAACAGCTCTATGTGTGCCCGCCCCAGGCTGTGGAGCACCCCGAGAGCAGGGTCGGGGCACACCCCCCACAGGGGGGCCACCAAGTGGACTCAGGACTGCCAGCTCTGGCTCCCAGGCCGGACTGCCTCTCCACTAAACAGCAGGGGCAGGGCTGCCCCAGCCAGGTCTGCCAGTGCTGGACAGATTCAGAGGCCTCTCCTGACCAGCCCCCAAGCTTTTCCCACCCCTGGGAGCCCACTAGCCAGGAGCCCAGGAAGGAGAAAGACCCTGCTGGTCACATAGGCCCATTTTACAGATGGAGAAAATGAGCCCGAGATCCCGCTCCCCACACCAGATGTGAGGGCTGAGTCTGGGTCCCTGCAGCACAGTGCTGGGCGCTGCTCCACGGCAGCTCATAGCCCTGGTGTCAGGGGCCTGGACTCCGGAGTGAAACAGATCCAGGATCAAAGCCTGGCTCTGCCATGGGTTTGCAGCGTGGCTTCAGGCAAGTTCTCAACCTCTCTGTGCCTCCGCTTCCTTATCTGTCGAATGGGGATGATAGGGTGTCTACTTTCACGATTGGTGTGCAGGTTCAAGAAAACGGTGCATATAAAACACTTCGCTGGATCCTGGCACCTTATAATCATAGTAGGCAACTTTACTCCAGGTCAGGACCCTTTACATGCATTGAGTTATTTACTCCTCAAACCACCCAATCAGGTTGTTGCCCCCATTTTAGAGATTTTATAGTCACACAGCTGGTAAGTTGCAGACCTGGGACTCAAACCCACGCAGCCTGCCCTCCCCCATGCCTGGCCTAGCCCAGAGGAGGCCCCGATTTCTACTGAACCCTCCCCTCCCACCGTGTTCCAGGGCTCATGGAGCAGAGGTCCCCACACAAGCCCTGACAGCCCTCATAGAATGGGGGTCTGATCAGGTCCATCTTCCCATCCTAAAAGTCCCTCTCCTCTGCAGCTGCTCTTGTTTATCTAGGATGCCTGCCAGCTCACCCCTCGGCCTCCAACCAAGCCCAGAATAACAGAACATTTAGTGAGTCCAAGAGGGAGGAGTCTGGGGTGGAGAGCCAGGCAGGGGCCTCCTGGAAGCACGTGCGCCTTGGGGCCAGGACTGGGTCAGCACACATGGTCTCCCAGCCTCCCCACCTCCCTCCCTGCCAGGCCTGGGCAGATAAAGAGACACGCGCCTGGGAGACCGTGAAGCCCTGTGTTCTGTTTTAAGAGGCAAAGCCCAAAGGGACTCATTAAAAGCAGAAGCAATGAAAAAAATGATGGTGCATACAGCCTCGAGAACACAGAACCTATAAGGACACAGAACACATCGAATCTCACAGACCTAAAGCTGAGCAAAAGAAGCAGACACAAAAGACTATGAACTACATAATTCCAGTCGTACGAAGTTCATGATCAGGCAGAATTAATCTGTGGTATAGAAGGTGGGATTGTTTACCCTGGGGGAGGAGACACAGGAGCACAAGGGGGCTTCAGGGGAGGGGTAAGGGGGCTTTGAGGAACTGGGATGGTTTCAATTTGCTTCATCTGGGTGTGGGGTAAATAGGTACATTCAGCCCCTGAAAATCTGTCAGCTCTGTACATATAACGGTGCTCTTTTTGTATGTATGGTTTACTTCAATAAAAGTTCAAAAAATGTAGTACTCAGAGGTTCTAAAATTAAGTCCAAGGGGGAAGGAGGAAAGGGACTCGGTTTCAGAATTCTCTCCAGTTCCCTTTTCCGGAGATGGGGTACCAGTGGGGTATACTTCCTAGGGCTGTTGTGAGGCTTAAACAAGATGCTTCATGTGTAAGGCGTCCGTAAAGACTGTAAAGGCTGGGATTTTGTGTGTCTCGTTTGCTGTGAACAGTGCCTGGCACACTAGCCACAATATGTTGAATGAATGAACACAAAGCTGTGTTTTTATGATCTCAGCTAATCCTCAGAACAGGCTGTAGAGATGATCATCCCATTCTCAGATGGGGAAACTAAGGTTCGGAGATGTACAGCAGCTCACTCAAAGTCACCTAGCAAGTTGATGGCAGAGCAGGAGTTAGAATCCAGGTGGCTCTCCCATGGCATCCTGAGAAGTGGAAGGGGGGACTGGTCCCCAGACCCTGAACACTGGAAGTAGCAAGTCTCCCCCTTTCAGCACCCCCAAGGTCTGAGAAAGCCAGAGCTAGAAGGCTGGGCTCACAAACATAGTTACCCTATGACCCAGCAATTCTACTCCTAGATTTACACCCAAGAGAGATGAGAACATATGACACACAAAAAGTTGTACACAACTGTTCATAGCAGCGTTATTCGCGGTAGTCAAAAGTGGAAACAACCCAAATGTCCATCAACTCATGAATGGATAAATAAAATGTGGTGTAGCCATATAATGGACTATTACTCAGCAGTAAAAAGGAATGAAGTACTGATACATGCCACAATATGGATGAAACCTGAAAACATCATGCTAAGTGAAAGAAGCCAGACACAAAAGACCACGTATTGTATGATTCCATTTCTATAAAATGTCCAGAATGGGCAAATATAAGGAGACAGAAAGTAGATTCATGGTTGCCTGGGGCTAGAGGGATGGAGGGATTGTGGGGGTCGGCAGTGAATTTGACAGCTAAACGTACAGGGTTCCTTTGGGGGGTAATAAACATGTTCTAAAATTGATTGTGGTGATGATGCACAACTCTGTACTAAAAACCATTGAATTGTACTAAAAACCATTTACAAGGGTGAATTGCAAGGTATGTGAATTATACCTTAATAAAGCTGTTTAAAAAAATAATTAATACTGAGCAGGGGTAAAAAAGAAGGCTGAGCCACAGAATCTCAGACTTGATTCTGAGTCAGGAGGCCTGCCTGGGTGTGCTGGTGACCTCAGGTAACTCTCTTCCCTCCTCTGGGCCTCTTGCCCCTGCTGTCAAACGGGAGAGCAGAGGGGCTGGCCCCGTGGCGTGGCGGTTAAGTGCGCGCGCTCGCTGCTGGCGGCCCGGGTTCAGATCCCGGGCGCGCACCAATGCACTGCTTGTCAGGCCATGATGTGGCGGCGTCCCACATAAAGTGGAGGAAGATTGGCACGGATGTTAGCTCAGGGCCAGTCTTCCTCAGCAAAAAGAGGAGGATTGGCATGGATGTTAGCTCAGGGTTGATCTTCCTCACAAAAAAAAAAAAACGGGAGAGGAGAGAGTGGAGCAGAGGAGCTCTGAAGCACCACTGCCTTGGGCGTGTGGTCACGCTTTTCACAACAGTTGTCCATGATCACGTCTGTTCCTTGCCCACCCCGAGAAGTCGGGGGATCCTCCAGGGCTAGTAAACCCCTAACTGTTCATCGAGATCTTTGCAGTTACCTCCTGCTCACCAATCACATGCCATGATTCATCAACGTCCTTAAAAAATGGCAGAAGAGATGCTTTTCCAAGCGTTGCTCTCAGCTACCGCTCCGTGTCCGCCTACCACGCCAGGTGAAACAGGGATCTGCCTTCACGTGGTAAGTTAACCCCATTTACAGACGGGAAACTGAGCCACAGGTGGGTCAGGGGCACACCCACGGTCCCAGAGCCAAGGACTGACCCCAAGAACTGTCCTCTTCCCACTTGTCTTGAACAAGCCTAAGTGCCTACTATGTGCTCAGCCTGTGGTGCTCACTGGAAGGGATGAGAGAGGCCCTGGGACCAAGGGTGGGCAGCCCCTCCCGGAGAGTCCTGGACTTGTGTCCCATCTCCACCCCCCCTCTTGCTGTGTGACTTTGAGGAAGCCACTCTCCCTCTCCAGGCCTCTGCCACACTGAAGCTCCCAATCGCTGCCTGTCACCCAACCCAGGGATGTGATTATGGAAGGGAAGGGAACTTGTAAACTGTAAAGGGCTGTGAATATGAAAGCCAACGGGAACTCCGGCCACAAGTCCAGGAGAGGCGAGATCAGGGTGGACGGCTGAGGCTCATGTCTTGAACCAGCGCCTGCTGCAGGGTGAGCAGGGAGGGAGTGGTCCAGGGTGGCCTGGATCAGGCTGTGGCTGTGGTTTAGAGATGCCTGGGTGGATCTGAGGTACATGGAAGAAATTTATTCCTTCAACAACAGCTTTTTTGTCCCTAATGTGGGCCAGCTGCTGCCTTAGGCCCCAAGGATACAGCAGTCACCATGGCAGGACTGTGCTAGGGAGCATTCAAGCAGATCACCAATGAGAAGGGAGATGTACCAGAGGAGAGACTAAGGCTCGGATAACGGGGCCATCATGACAATCATAACAGCGAGGGTGCCAAGCCCCCTTTCAAGTGCATTACGTGCATTAACTTGCCGGGTCCTCACAACACCCTATAAGGCAGGAGCTAGCATGACTTTCCCCACTCTACAGGTGAAGAAACTGAGGCCCCGAGAGGTTACGTGACATATCCAAGGTCACACAGCTAGCCTCCCACACAGGCAGGCTGGGTCCACAGCAATTGCTCCTAACCTCCTGCTCGGTTGTCATCTGTCTCATGATGTGGACTTATAAAATGAGGTCGGAGGCCTCTCTGAGAAGCTAATGTGGGAGCCGAGAACTTGAGGAGGAGGAGTCAGGCCAGGAAAGGGTTGGGGTCGGCGGGGGCTGGAGGTGCTGAGGGCCAGGCAGAGGCCACTTCCCGGGAAGCTGATGACGGCTGAGCTCTGGACCCCTCACTCGCCAGGGCCCTGTTCACACAGAGATGGCAGGCAGCCAGAGAGTGTTCTAGGCAGGGAGGGAGCCAGGTTGCTATCAGGAAGCACTTCAGTGTAAGCATTTCTGGGAAATAGCCTCAAAAACTCTCAAAAGAAAGGAATCTGAAGCTTGAAATTCACCAGCAATTTGTTGTGATTTCTTTTCACATTATTAATAAATATTCACTTTTGTACCCAATTTTACATTCATAATCTTATTTTATATTCTTTTTCTTAAAGATGGTCCCCCAAAATTAAAATTAAAACCATGCTGGGCCGGCCCCGTGGCTTAGCGGTTAAGTGCGTGCGCTCCGCTGCTGGCGGCCCGGGTTCGGATCCCAGGCGCGCACCGACGCACCACTTCTCCGGCCATGCTGAGGCCGCGTCCCACATACAGCAACTAGAAGGATGTGCAGCTATGACATATAACTATCTACTGGGGCTTTGGGGGAAAAAATAAAATTAAAAAAAAAAAATTAAAACCATGCTGTGATAACCCAGCCTACTCACCAGAATGGCTAAAATGAAAAATCCAATACACACACACACACACACACACACACACATACACACACACAAAGCGTCAGTGAAGAAATGGAACGTGAACTTTCATAGGCAGCTGGGAGAGGACTGTAAATTGGTACGACCACTTTGGAAAACTATTTGCAGTATCTTCTAAAGCCGAACGTTCATTCATCCTTATAAGGCAGCAATTCCTCTCGTGGATGCTTACCCAACAGAAATGAGTCCATACGTCCTCCAAAAGACACGTGCAAGAATGTTCAGAGCAGCTTTTTTTCGTAATATCCCAAAGCTGAGAACAACCTACGAGTCCAACACTAGTCGACTGGATATATAAATTGTGGCACAGTTGTTCAAAGTAATAGTACAGGGGTGACAACAACACACTACAGCTACATATAGCAACTTAATTGAATCTCCCAAACATGTGAAGCAGAAGATACCAGACACAAGGTACACCCTGAATGATCTTATGCATATGAAGTTCAACAGCAGGCAAAACTCATCTCTGATGTTAGAAGTCCAGATGGTGGCTGCCTTTAGGGGATGGGTAGTAACCGGAAGGGGCAGCAGGGGGGCATCTGGGGTGCTGGTAATGGTCTGATTCTTGAGCTGGGTGCCAGGTTAAATGGGTGTGTTCAGTTTAGGGGAATTCATCAAGCTGTACACTGATGATGTAAGACTTTTCTGTAAGCATGTTATGCGTTAATGAAAATCCCTCCAATAGTATAAGCGTAAGACCCTCAAAACCTTGACCTGACCTTGAGACCAGAGAAGGATATGGATTTTATTCCCATTCAGGGTCTCCATTGGAGGGTTGTGAGCACAAGTGATATGATCTCCTTGAGGCTTTAGGAAGCTCCCTCCAGCCACCCCAGGGAGGACGTGATAGGGCCCGGGTGGAAGTGGGGAGACTTGAGAGGGGCCCAGGGATGGGGGAAAGGCAGAGGAGTCTTCTTTTGTGGGACCTCAAGGGCAAGACAGGCATAGAAGAGGCAGAGGTGGGTGGAGAGGATTGTTTGGGCAAAGCCAGGATGGCTGGAATAGAATGGGGCCACCAGTATGGTGGGCTGTGGCACACAGGGAGATCTGCTCTCTGATTATTCTACAGTGAGCCAGGCGCCCTGGCACCACCAGGCACTGCTCCATCTGGAAACCAGCTCTCTCTCAGCCAACTCCCCTTCATTCCTTCCCAGGCCTGGCCAGCCTGCTCATGGAAACTTTGAGGGGCCCACAGCCAGCTCTTGGCAGCCACCCAGACCTTCAAAGCACCGACAGTTTGTCTCTCTTCAGTCGCGACTCTGGTTTTCTTTTTCCTCGTTCCTGTTTTATTGACCCAAGCCTTTGTAAGCGCCTCCTTGGAGCAGACTTCAAGCTTGACGATGCTGCATCTTGTATCATGGAGGCCCCTGGTGGTCCTGGTGAAGTATGTGGTACTAACCCATTTTACAGAAGAGGAAAGTGGAGGCTTGACGAGGCGAGGTGACTTGGGGCCAGGATCACCCACCCAGTAAGGAGCAGAGCTAGATTTTACAATGAGAAGAACAGCAGCTGCCACGTATCAGCGCTAAGTGGTGCCAGATGCTGCGCTAAGCATTGCGCATGCATTCACCCATTCAGTCCTCACACAACCCAGTGGAGGAAGCTGCAACTATTATCACCTCCTTAAAAACACTTTCTCAAAGTCTTACATACATGTGTAGAGAAGAGCACAAATTGTAACAGCCTGATGAGTTTCCACAAACTGAAACATGGGACAGCACCCAGGTTAAAAAAGAGAACAATTGATACAACACCAAAAGCACAAGCGATAAAAGAGATTGATAAGTTGGACTTCATAAACATTTAAAACTTTTGTGTTTCAAAGAACACCAGCAAGAAAGTGAAAAGACAACACACAGGATGGGGAAAATACTTAAAATCATATATCTCATAAGAGTCTAGTATTCAGGATATATAAAGAACTCTTACAACTCAACAATAAAAAGGCAAATAACCCAATTTAAAAATAGGCAAAAAATTTGAATAGACGTTTCTCCAAAAAAAGATACACGAATGGCTAATAAACACAGGAAAAGATGCTCAACATCATTAGTCATGGGGAAATAAAAATAAAAACCACAAAGAAATGCCACTTCAAACCAACCAGATGGCTATGATCAATAAGACAGATAATAACAGGTGTGGGAGAGGATGTGGAGAAATTGGACTCTTCATACACAGCTGCTAGAAACATAAAATGGTATAGCTACTTTAGAAAACAGTTTGACAGCTCCTCAAATGGTTAAACAGAGTTACCATTTGACTCATCAATTGTACTCCTAGTGGAATTAGAGAATAAAAACATACGTCCACACAAAAAGTTGAACACAAATACTCACAGCAGCATTATTTCTGGTAGCTAAAAATCAAGAACAACTTAAATGTCCATCAACTCATGAATGGATAAATAAAATGTGGTATATCCATACAATAGAATATTATTCAGCAATAAAAAGGAAACAAGTAACTAATCCATGCCACAACATGGATGAAACCTGAAAACATTATGCTAAATGAAAGAAGCCAGTCACAAAAGACCACATATTTTATGATTCCATTTATATGAAATGTCCAGAATAGACAAATAGACAGAAAGTAGATTAGTGGTTGCCTCAGGCCAGGGAGTGGGGTCAAGAGGATAGGGAGTGACTGCTAATGAGTACTTCCTTTTTGATGTGATAAAAATGTTCTAAAATCATGTTATGGTGATGTTGCACACTCTTAAATATACTTAAAACCATTGAATTTTACACTTTAAATAGATGAACCTTATGATATGTAAATTATATCTCAATAAAGCTGTTTACAGATAAAAAGATACTCCATGCCTTTCTTCATGCTGTTGCCATATCTTGATTCCCCCTACCTTCTCCTATTTCTCTGAATGTCCAAAAAACAACTGATTTCTAAGGCCCAACTCAAATGCCATTACAAAGATTTCCTTGACCCATTCCCATCAGAAGTAATTTCTCTCTCCTCTGAACTCCCATGGAAAGTCACAGCATTCACTCAGAGATGATTTATAAGGCATCTATCATGTGTCTGGCACTTATTACATTTCACATGATTATTTAAGTACCCATCTCATCTCTCTACTATACTGGAAACTTTTGGAGAGAGCAGATTGTATCTTATTCCCTTCTGTGTACTCAGAACCCAGCAGTGTGACTAGCACACAGAAAGCTTTCAAGGAGGTATATGTAATTCATTCTAAATTTTTCTTTTCTCACATCAGCCTCCTCCCAGGAAACAGTTCCTCAAAGGCAGGTTCCAAGCCTGATTCATCATTGTATCCACTATGAAAACAGCCTGGCACTTAGTAGGTTTTTTGTTGAGTAACACAAAATGATTAAATGATGAAGATGGCTTTAGTTTTCATAACTGTCCAGCCAAAGTTTTTTTTTTAGTGAGGAAGATTGGCCCTGAGCTAACATCTATTGTCAATCTTCCTCTTTCTGCTTGAGGAAGATTGTCCCTGAGCAAAAATCTGTGCCAATCTTCCTCTATTTTGTATGTGGGATGCCACCACAGCATGGCCTGATGAGCGGTGTGTCTGCTCCCAGGATCCAAACCCATGAACCCCAGGCCGCTGTGTGAGTGTGTGGACTTAACCACTATGCCACCAGGCCAGCCCCCCCAGCCCAAATTTTGAAAGGAGGTGTGACTTACCTCCAGGTTTGGAGGATGGAGGAGGGATAAGTAAGTATTTGCAATCCAGATGGGAAACAGCAGAAAGGAAGGAGTGTGATCTGAAAATATCTGCAGGGAACAGGAAACCATAAAAGGTACCTAGAAGAATTAACAGAGAACCAAACAGAACTTCTAGAAATGAAACATATAATAACTGAAACTTAAAACTCAGTTATTGAGCTTGAAAGCAGATTAGACGGAGCTGAAAAGAGAATTAGTGAAACAGAAAATAAATGATCCAGAATATAGCACAGAAAGACATATTGATGGAAAACATAAATGAGAAGTTGGGAAGCATGGAAGACAGGATGAGAAAGTCTAAAATACTTTTATTAGGATTTTCAGAAGGATACAAGAGAGAAAAAGAGGTAGACACAATAATTGAAGATAATGGCTGAGAACTTTCCAAAACTGATGAGAGCTAATAATCCACAAATTCAAGAATCCCCACAAACTCCAAGCAAAATAATAGAAATAAATCCATGTCTAGACACCTAACAGTAAAGCTGAAGAACATCAAAGACAAAGAGAAAAATCTAATACGCATCCAGGGAATAAGAGAAATTACCTTCAGTAGAACGACAGTAGTAACCATGGAAGCCAGGCGATGGTAAAACGACATCTTTATTGTGCCAAAAAAAAATAACTACCAACTAAAATTCTATACCCACAAAAATGTACTTTAAAAATAAGGCTTAAATAAAGATATTTTCAGACAAACAAAAACAGAGCTTTCTGCTAGTAGAACCTCAGTAAAGGAAATTCTAAAGGATATATTTCACGTAGAAGGACTATGAACCCTGATGAAAGGCTTGAGGTGAAAGAAATGAAGAGCAAATAAACTGATAAATATATCTGCAAGTCTACTTGAACATTGGCTTTATAAACAATAGTATTAATGTCTTGTAGAATTTCTCTCTCCTTTTCTTTTTTTTAATAATTTTATTTATTTATTTTTCCCCCAAAGCCCCAGTAGACAGTTGTATGTCATAGCTGCACATCCTTCTAGTTGCTGTATGTGGGACATGGCCTCAGCATGGCCGGAGAAGCGGTGAGTTGGTGCGTCGGTGTGCACCTGGGATCCGAACCTGGGCCGCCAGCAGCGGAGCACGTGTACTCAACTGCTAAGCCATGGGGCCGGCCCTCTCTCTCCTTTTTTTATTTGATAGAATTAGAATAGATGAAAACCATGGCATATATGTCAAAGTAGCATTGCAGTGTTCTAAATCCTGGGAAGAGATCAAAGGTACTGATTATCTTTAGACTCTGCTAAGTTAAATATTCACGTTCTAATTTCAAGAATAACATTAAAAGAATAAAAGCAATGTATAATCTCCAAACTAGTGGAGAGGGGAAACAGAATAAAAAAATTATCATCCAAAATAGCACAAAAGAGAATAGAAAAATAACATAGAAATGGTGAGATAAAGAGAAAGCACAAAATAAGCTAGTGGATTTATACTCACATACATCAATAACTATATTAAATATCAAAAGCATAAATGCTCCAGTTAAAAGACAAAGATTGATACCTTGATTTGAAAAAAATCCAACTACATGTGGTTTATAAGAGGCACACAGGAAACATAAGGATATGAAAAGATTGAGAGTAGGGACTGGCCTGGTGGCCCAGGGTTCGCAGGTTTGGATCGTGGGCGCGGACCTATGCACTGCTCATCAAGCCACACTGTGGCAGGCGTCCCACATAAAGTAGAGGAAGATAGGCACGGATGTTAGCCCAGGGCCAATCTCCCTCAGCAAAAAGAGGAGGATTGGCAACAGGTGTTAGCTCAGGGCTAATCTTCCTCACAAAAAAACAAAAAAAGATTGAGATTAAAGGGATGGAATAAAATATGACTTGCAAAAGGTGGTGTAACTATATTCTTATAAAATAAAAGAGGGGCCGGCCCGGTGGTGTAGTGGTTAGGTTTACACGCTCTGCTTCGGCGGCCTGGGGTTTGCGGGTTTGGATCCTGGGTGCGGACCTACGCACCGCTCATCAAGCCATGCTGTGGCAGGCATCCCACATATAAAGTAGAGAAAGATGGGCACGGATGTTAGCTCGGGGCCAATCTTCCTCAGCGGAAAGAGGAGGATTGGCAACAGATGTTAGCTCAGGCCTAATCTTCCTCACCAAACAAAAAAAAAAGAGATTTTATCATTAAAAGTATTACTAGAGATAAAAAGGGCACTGTATAATGGTAAATGTTTTAATTTACCAGAACATAGAATTATTTCACTTTTATATATACCTAATGACATAGTTTCAAAATGTACAAAACAAAAATTGATAGAACTACAAGGAAAAATATATAAATCCAAATCATATTGGAAGATTCAACACATCTCTCTCAGTATTTGACAGAACATGGAGACAAAAAGTTAGTATGGATATAGAAGATGTATCGATCAGATAGGGATAGGTTATTCTGCAGTAACAAAGAAAGCAAAGTCTTGGTGGCTTACTACAACAAAGGTGTATTTCTCACTCACATAAAGTCCAGCGGAGTCAGGCAATTCTCAGGGCTGTTCTCCTCCATGCAGTGACTCAGGGATGCTGGGTTCTTACCACATGCCTCTGCCATCTTAATGCGGTTTCCTCAAATGCTTCTGAAGAAGAGAAAGTGTGAAGGTAGCACATTGGCTCTTAAATGCCTTGGCCCAGAAGTTACATGTACCACTTCCATTCACATCACTTTAGCTAGAACTGGTCACATGGTCTCTCTTATCTCTAAGGGTACTGAGAAGTGCAGTCTGTCTATGCCTCCAGAAAAGAGAGAAGAACCTGATAGGAGTGAGCATTATAGTCTCTACTCAGTCGATTTAAACAAACAATGAACAAACTCGACCTAATGAACATATATAAATAACTCTGTATCCAACACCTCATATTCAAACACATAGGACAATTTGCAAAATTTGACTATAACCTGAACTATAAAGCCAATCTCACCAAATTTCAAAGAACCAAAATCATAGAGAGCATATCATCTAAAGAGCTATTCCTGATAACTAAGGTATAAATCAACAGTAAGAGATAACAGAAATTTTCCATGTGTTAGGAAATTTAAAAATACACTTCTAAATAACCCATGGGTTAAAGAAAAACCGACAAAAGAAGCTAGAAGATATTTTGAACCAATTGGTAATGAAGAAAATTCATATCAGAATTTGTAGATGGAGGTAGATCAGCATGTAGAGGGAAATTTATAGTCTTAAAAGCATATGTCAGAGAAGAAAAGAAGCTGAAAATTGATAAAATAAACATCCACCACAAAAAGTTGGAAAAAGAATGTCCAAATAAATCCCATAAAAGTAGGAAGAAGTCCATAACAAAGGCAAGAACAGAAATTAATAAAATAAGAAAGCAACATTAAAACAGAGCTAATCCAACAAAGCCAAAAGTTCATTCTTTGAAAAGACGGTAAAATTAACAAACCCTTGAAATAAATTGGTCTAGAGAAAAAGAGAAATGGCGTAAAAAAATCAATATTAGAAATAAAAAGGTGAACATCACTACAGATGCTGTTACCTTTAAAGAAAAAAGAGGATTTTTGAACAACTTTGAGTCAATACATTTGAAAATTTAAATGAAATGGACAACATCCTCAAAAGGTATACTATACCAATTTTGACTCAAGACAAAATAGAAAACCTAAACAATCCTCTAACAATTAAGGACGTTGAATCAGTTGTTAAAACCATTTCCAGAAAGAAAACTTCAACTCTAGATGGCTTCACTGGAAAATTCTATTCAACATTCAAAGAAGAAACAATTTTAGTCTTTTTTCTCTTTTTTTGATGTGTCAGCCACTTTTATTCAGAGGACTGTTTTGGCTGAGCAATATACTAGCTTGATCCAGTATTGTGTCTAGCTGAGTTCCTTTCCTATTCTTCTTACCTAGCAGGGCCACGATGCTTATAGATAGTCAAATAACATCTGATTAGAATCTGCACATCTCTTGTCTTGTCTGGCTTTGTGGTCAAACTTTTTTTTTTTATTATTTTTTGAGGTCATATTGGCTTGTAACATTGTGTAAATTTCAGGTGTACATTATTATATTTCAGTTTCTTTATATACTGCGTCATGTTCACCACCATAGTTTTTATCTGTCACCATACATATGTGCCCCTTTATCCCTTTCACCCTCCCCCAACCCCCTTCTCCTCTGCTAGTGACTAATTTGTTCTCCTTATTTATGTGTTTATTTTTCACACGAGTGAAATCACGTGGTATTTGTCTTTCTCTGTCTGACTTCACTTAGCATAATACTCTCAAGGTCCATCCGTGTTGTCGCAAATGGCATGATTTTGTCTTTTTGTGGCTGAGCAGTATTCCATCGTATGTATATACCACATCTTTATCCCTTCGTCTGTTGCTGGGCACTAGGGTTGCTTCCACATCTTGGCTACTGTGAATGACGCTGCAATGAACATAGCAGTGCATAAATCTCTTTGAATTGTTGATTGCGTGTTCTTTGGATAAACACTCAGTAGTGGGATAGCTGGATCATATGGTATTTCTATTTTTAATTTTTTGAGAAATCTCCATACTGTTTTCCATAGTGGCTGCACCAGTTTGCACTCCCACTAGCAGTGTATGAGGGTTCCCTTTTCTCCACAACCTCTCCAACACTTATTTCTTGTCTTGTTAATTATAGCCATTCTGATGGGTGTGAGGTGATATCTCATGGTAGTTTTGATTTGCATTTCCCTAATTAGGGATGTTGAGCATCTTTTCATGTGCCTGTTGGCCATCTGTATATCTTCTTTGGAAAAATGTCTGTTCATATCCTTTGCCCATTTTTGATTATGTTGTTCATTTTTGTTGTTGTTGAGTTGTATGTGTTCTTTACATATTTTGGAAATTAACCCCTTGTTGGATATATGATTTGCAAATATTTTCTTCCAGTTGGTGGGTTGTCTTTTCATTTTGTTGATAATTTCCTTTGCTGTGCAGAAGCTTTTTAGCCTGATGTAGTCCCATTTGTTTATTTTTTCTTTTGTTTCCCATGCCTGAGTAGACATGCTATTTGAAAAGATACTGCTAAGACTGACGTCAAAGAGTGTACTGCCTATATTTTCTTTTAAGAGTTTCACAGCTTCAGTCTTACATTCAAGTCTTTAATCCATTTTGAGTTCATTTTTGTGTATGATGTAAGATATTGGTCTACTTTTACTCTTTTGCATGTGGCTGTCCAATTTTTCCAACACCGTTTCTTGAAGAGACTTTCCTTTCTCCATTGTATGTTCTTGGCTCCTTTGTCAAAGATTAGCTGTCCATAGATGTGTGGTTTTATTTCTGGGCTCTCAATTCTGTTCCATCGATCTGTGTGTCTGTTTTTCTGCCAGTACCATGCTGTTTTGATTACTATAACTTTGTCATAAAATTTGAATTCAGGGAGTGTGATACCTCCACCTTTGTTCTTTTTTGTCAGGATTATTTTGGCTGTTCGGAGTCTTTTGTTGTTCCATATAAATTTTAGGATTCTTTATTCTATGTCTGTGAAGAATGTCATTGGGATTCTGATTGGGATTGCACTGAATCTGTAGATTGCTTTAGGTAATGTGGACATTTTAACTATGTTTATTCTTCCAATCCATGAACATGGAATATCTTTCCATTGCTTTATGTCTTCTTCAATTTCTTTCAATAACATTATAGTTTTCAGTGTATAGGTCTTTCACCTCCTTGGTTAAATTTATTCCTAGGTATTTTATGCTTTTTGTTGTGATTGTAAATGGGATTGTATTCTTGACTTCTCTTTCTGCTAGTTTGTTATTAGTGTATAGAAATGCAACTGATTTTTGTATATTTATTTTGTACCCTGCAAGTTTACTGTATTTGTTGATTATTTCTAATAGTTTTTCATTGGATTCTTCAGGGTTTTCTATATACAGAATCATGTCATCCACAAATAGTGAGAGTTTTACTTCTTGCTTTCCAATTTGGATCCCTTTTTTTCCTTTTTCTTGCCTAATTGCTGTAGCTAAAACTTCCAGTACTATGTTGAATAAGAGTGGTGAGATCGTGCATCCTTGTCTTGTTCTTGTTCTCAGAGGAATGGTTTTCAGTTTTTCACTGTTGAGGATGATGTTGGCTGTGGGTTTGTCATATATGGCCTTTATTATGTTGAGCTACCTTCCTTCTATACCCATTTTATTGAGCGTTTTTATCATAATTGGATGTTGGACCTTGTCAAATGCTTTCTCTGCATCTATTGAGATGATCATGTGATTTTTATTCCTCATTTTGTTAATGTGGTTTATCACATTGATTGATTTGTGGATATTGAACCATCCCTGCATCCCTGAAATAAATCCCACTTGATGGTGGTGTCTAATCCTTTTAATGTATTGTTGTATTTGATTTGCTAATATTTTGTTGAGGATTTTTGTATCTATGTTCATCAGCAATAATGGCCTGTAATTTTCCTTTTTTGTGTTCTTTTTGTCTGGTTTTGGTATCAGGGTAACTTTGGCCTTGGGCAATTTTAGTCTTTGACACTCTCTTCCAGAGAATAGAAAAAGAGTGAATAATTTGCAATGCGTTTTATGAGCCTAACATAATCTGCAGACCAAAACAGGACAAAGATATGGCAAGAAAGAAAAACTACAGGTCAATTTTACTGGTAAATATAAATGAAAAATTCTTAACAAAGTGTTGGTCACAAAAATCCATCAATATATAAAAGGCTACCGCAACCAAAATAGGCTAATCCCAGGAACACAAGTTTGATTTAACATTAGAAAATCCATTCATGTAATTCAGCCTATAAACTGATTAAAGGACAAAAACTACATGCAGAAAACCACTGGATAAAAATGGAATATTTATTCATGATTTTAAAACTAAAAAAATAATAATCTAGGAAATTATCAACAGAAGAGAATTTCTGTAATTTGATAAAGATTATGTCTGCAGCTAACACAATTAATGGTAATATACAATTATGTATAGAGAAAACCCCAAGTAATCTACAACTACGTTAGTAAAATTAACAAGAAAATTTAGCATTTTTATTGGATACAAAGTAAACATATTAAAAACATGTTTCTGTTTAACAACCTCCTGAATTATTGGATGAAGCTGCTTGGCGAAGATTTGCACTTGAGGGGCAAGAAGCTCTTACTGAGCATTCAGAGATGAACCTACGGGAACAGGCCACTCCACATGTGAGTGAGCTCCCCGTTACTGGAAAGGTTCAAGCAGGGACAGGATGGGCTGCATCCAGGGGTGCTGGAGAAAGAACTTGGGTTCAAAGTGAAAGGCTGGTCCCTTCTGTTATGAGAGGTTCAGGGATTCGATCGGGGATGTAAAAGACACTTTCCACTCCAAACAAATGGACTGAAGGTATATTTTATTATATAGAGGATAGTAAAGGCGACAGTCTGCAAACAGATCCGAATAGGTCAAATACTAAGAGGGAAAAAACATCAGCCCGACTGGAAAGGGAAAACATCCACATCGGCTGAAGAGAAATGACACAAATCAACCGGAAAGAGAAACACCAGGTTGGCCGAAAAGAGAACACATCAAATCAATTACTTCATATCAAATCAATTACTTCACATCAAATCAGTTACTCACAACATCCACGCCCCACTGCCGGGAGAGCCCTATCAATCGACGCGGCTGGGCAAGGATCACACGTCCTGGGCAAGGTGTCCCTTCCACAGGTGGAACTCTCACTGGGTCTCAGTCTCCAGCAGTTTATATAAGCAGTTACAGAGTTTACAGAGCAAGCATCCAGTGTTTCCATGCACAAATGGTTATCAGTGGCATACGTGCACTGAGCCCCTTGGCTAACGTCCCAGCCCAGCAGTTGTGTACGTGCATTGTTTTCTTTGGTTATCGTCTTAGCCTGGCACAGATGGCCAGTCCATCCCGAGCTACGACGCTCCAAGAGCCTTGAAATGTTACAACTTGCAACTCCCTCTGTGGGAGAAGGGCCAGTTCCCACTACGCAGAAAGCAGCTTTTATATTTCTTTTTGTGCTGGTGGCTGTAGGTCAATGGAGTGGCCAAACATGGCTGTACTCATGTCAAGACACCTTCCCAGGCTGGACCTCAGCTCTTCTCACAGTCAGCCCAGGTGGCAGACTCTCTTCTCTCTTCTGGCTCCTCCTAAAGTCAGCTTAATCCCTCTAATAAGACTGGTAACATGAGCCAGGATTTAGTGCTCCGGGAAATGTTTGTAACAATCCTTAATCTTATTGCTGTCCACTCCCCTCTCCTAGGCTCAGTCTTCAGAGAAAACCCACAATGGTTATTTCTCTTTCATTGCCTCCTGCCCCCGCCCTCCCAGACTTATCTTTCTAGTTCAGGTTCTCTGACTGAACACACAGCTCCCACAAGTGTGGTGGGTGTTGGGCTGGGGGCTTCTCCACAAGCGCACAGGAGGGAGGTCACTCTGTTCAAAAACTCCTTATTGCCTAGAATCACGTTTTCCTTCAACATCACAGGCCCTGTTTAAAAAGGCAAATTCCTCCTTGCACACACCACCATACAGAGTGTTTACTCTGGGCCCAGCATCATGCTAAGGGCTTATGTGTTTGATTTCACTGAATCCTCTATCGACCCCCATGAGGAAGGGCCTGTGATGAGCTCCCCGGGCCACACAGTAAGTGGGCATTTGGGACTGGAACATTCTCAGCTCAGACCACACATTCTGAAATACCACACTATCTGGTTTGACTTTTGTAACTGTTTTCAAATGAAATTTGACCTGGTCCTTGAATGGCACAGCATGGATCAGTAGAGCTGCTTTTGCTGGAGCAGGGACAGAGGGCCTGGAGTCCTCCTCCTCAACTCTCCCACCTTATCCCCCGCAGCAGCTCCCCCAAACCACTAAGGCACCAAACCCATAGTCTTCACCAGAGAGGGGCCAAGGAGACAGAGTGGATAAGCAGGCAGCCTTTGGAGTCAAACAGCCCTGCTCTTTCCAGCTACATGACCCTGGGCCTCAGTGCTCTCACCTGCAAAATGGGGCTGACAGACATTCCTACTTTCGCAGAGTTACTGTGAGGATTAAAGGAGATGGTGGATGTAAGAGCTCATCACATAGGGGATCTCCATACATGTTGGCTGTGGTTATTGGGCAGTCTCTGGGGTTTGGGGGCCCCCTCAGCACCTCCCTCTGTACTCGCAACACAGCAGACCTGGCGCCATGAGCTCTGGAAGATGCTGCAACTCAGGATTTGAGGCAGCCCTGACCCCCAGTGTGGACACGGCCATAGTCTTGCTGGCTCTGCTTGCAGCTGGTGCATCACGGGGAGAGGCTGCTACTAAATCCGTCTGTTTCCAGGAT
The DNA here is from genome assembly GCF_020826845.1 of Diceros bicornis minor. Classification (NCBI taxonomy): domain Eukaryota; kingdom Metazoa; phylum Chordata; class Mammalia; order Perissodactyla; family Rhinocerotidae; genus Diceros; species Diceros bicornis. Next base: position 22,085,943 of record NC_080758.1, read on the forward strand.
GCCCCCCCTCCGGGGCCCCTGCTGTGACAGGCACAACGGGAGGGCTGAGGCCCAGCTGGCAGCAGACCCAAATGTTGGCTGAGCTGCTAGATAACTCTGTAATGAACTGTCCCTCAAGCTGGAGGCATTAACCTTGCTGCCTGCCTGGAGGCCTGTCTCTGGGGTTAACCCTTCCCTTCCCAGGCCCAGGGAAGCTGGGAGCACAGCTTGTGTGGGGCAGGGCTGTATTGATGATCTACAGCTGCCTAACAAATTATCCCAAAATTTAGTAGCTGGAAAAAACAAATAATTATTAACTCTGTTTCTGTAAGCCAGGAATCTGAAAGTGGCTTAACTGTGTGGTTCTGACTCAAGGTTTTTCACAAGACTGCAGTCAAGGTGTCAGCCCTGGTGGCAGTCATCTCGAGGCTTGACTGAGGGAGGATAAGATTCCAAACTCACTCACGTAGCTGTTGGCGGGCCTCCGAAGATCCATTTCTTTTTTCTTTTTCTTTTTTTTTTTTTTGTGAGGAAGATCAGCCCTGAGCTAACATCCATGCTAATCTTCCTCTTTTGCTGAGGAAGACCGGCTCTGAGCTAACATCTATTGCCAATCCTCCTCCTTTTTTTCCCCCAAAGCCCCAGTAGATAGTTGTACGTCATAGTTGCACATCCTTCTAGTTGCTGTACGTGGGAGGCCGCCTCAGCATGGCTGGAGAAGCAATGCGTTGGTGCATGCCTGGGATCCCAACCCGGGCGGCCAGTAGCAGAGCAGCACACCTAACCGCTAAGCCATGGCCGGCCCTGAAGATCCTTTTTTTTTTTTTTTTAATTTTTATTTATTTATTTTTCCCCCAAAGCACCAGTAGATAGTCGTATGTCATAGTTGCATAGCCTTCTAGTTGCTGTATGTGGGACGGGGGCTTAGCATGGCGGGAGAAGCGGTGCCTTGGTGCGCGCCGGGATCCGAACCCGGGCCGCCAACAGCGGAGCGCTCGCACTTAACCGCTAAGCCATGGGGCCAGCCCTAAACATCCATTTCTAAGCTGACTCACAAAGGCCTCTCCACAAGGCTGCCTCATGTCAAGGCAGCTGGCTTCCCCCAGTCTCCTGTTGAAACTCGTCCTCCTGTCATAGCACTTTACTAGGCACATTGTTCCTTTATCCAATTAGTCACTCTCTGTCTCCCCCTCAGAGTGTAAGTGCCCCACGGCAGGGACTATATGGTGTGTTTTTTTTTTGCCACTTTGGATATACATTTTTAAAGAAATGCAACAACCTTGTCCAGGATCAAAATTAAGCTGCCTCCACTTAAAATCAGGGCAGCTATTACAACTGAAAATCAGAAATATAAGTAGTTTGTTTATAAAGTTAGGGTTCTAGTAGCTAGTAAACTTGCTAAGTCATCAAGAGAAGTAGTCTTCTTCATTAGGAAACTTTCAGCAATAAGTAATGTTATTTTAGGAACAGCAGAACTCCTCTCCCCTCCAAAAAAGGAGAAACTAGAAAATATCATTAGTAAACAATTTTTTCACGTGTTGTGTCAACTTAAAAGGTAAATCCGCCAGTTGTTTCACTTGCAAGATGAGTTTATTGGGGAACAACCAAAAGAATTGCAATCTGAGCACACAAGTTATGATAGACCACAGGTAAATCCAGAAAAACAAAGGGGCTTGCTTTTATAGAGGGAAAGAGGGAGGGGCTGTAATAAACAAAGAGTCCATTGGAGGAAAATGGGAGTCCGAAGTATAGAGGCTTCTCATTGGCTGGGCTGCTGCCAGGTGGGAGACAAATCTTCCTTCCTCCTCTTGGGTAGTAAAGTAGAAAACACCTTCCTGTCCCAGATGCAAGCATGCATCTCTTCCTGTTTGGAGTTATTGACAATGAATGACAGGGCATGAGAGCTCCCCTACAGGCCTTCCTGACTCCAATTTAGTTGAGGTTTCTTTTATTAACTTCACAGTTGCTTTTAGACATAAACCCCTCAATATTCTGAAAAGTCAGAGACTTCCATAACAAGGTACTAAAGGAATTTCCTTTTTTTTTGTTTTGATCCACAATACACACACACACACACACACACACACACACACACACACACACACACTGAAAAGCTGTTTTTATGCAAAGAGGCATTAATTTGTATGGGTTTCAGCAAACACTTTTTTGCTAGGGAGACAATTCCCCTTTGACTTCATGAGAGGAGGCCACCTTCTCCCTCCCTGCAGAGTCCTGGAGCAGAGCAAGGCACACAGGGGGCATCTGGGTGGAGTCACAGGACTTTGCTGCTGCCTCAGAGGGAGCCCTTGTAGGACACTACTGTACCTGAGGCCCGGCCCAGCTACCTGCTGGTGCCTCCTCTGCTACCTTTCCCCCAGAAGAAGGACATGGTGGGGTCCGGGTCGGGGTGGAAGGCACAGGGGGACTGTTGCGGGGTGGGTTCCTTCACTAAGCAACCGGCCCCGGACATCTGGGTCTGCAGCAGCCCCTACACTAGCCCAAAGAGACCCTTCTTCTGGGTATGGCCCTACCGTGTCCTTGAGATGCTGAGGCAGCTCCTGCCACCATATTGTCAACAAGCCGCCTGCCCAGAGTTCTGGTCCTTCCCCGTGCCTGTATCTGGTTTTGCTAGCTGCATCCATAGTGCCTATCACCAGTGGGTGCTTAAGAAATATCTGTTGAGGGCTGGCCCGGTGGCTTAGCGGTTAAGTGCGCACGCTCCGCTAGCTACTGGCGGCCCGGGTTCGGATCCCAGGCGCGCACCAACGCACCGCTTTCCCGGCCATGCTGAGGCCGCATCCCACATACAGCAACTAGAAGGATGTGCAACTACGACATACAACTATCTACTGAGGCTTTGGGGAAAAAAAGAAAGGAGGAGGATTGGCAATAGATGTTAGCTCAGAGCCGGTCTTCCTCAGCAAAAAGAGGGGGATTAGCATGGATGTTAGCTCAGGGCTGATCTTCCTCACAGAAAAAAAAAAAAAAAGAAAGAAAGAAATATCTGTTGAATAAAAAAAAAATTAAAGTCCTTGTGCAGATGATAAGTCTACAACTTTGAAACATAATTCATTAGAATCACAGAAACTAGTCAGCCAACCAACTTGTTTCAGAAGAGGAAACTGAGGCCCAGAGACAAGGAAGGACTTCCTGGGCTGCAGAGTGAGTGAGAACAGGGGCAAGAAGCCAGGCTGCTGGTGTGACCTGCCATTTGCCATCGGTCATAAGCCCCACTTGCTTTCTGTTACCACCTAAACTTCACCATTGACACTTGACAAATGCTAACAGATCACCTCCATCAGCCCTAAGACCTGCGCACAAAGACTCTGGGAGCCGCTGGCAAAGCCTCCTTTCTGGTAAGTTCTTTTCTTAGTTTTGGAACTACTAAAGATGCACAACCAGTCCTGAAAACAACCATTTCTCCCCAAATCAAGAACAAGTCCTGCTTTTGAAAATTCTCCATTTTGGGCTAACTCCCAAGTGCAGCCCTAGGCCATTTGAGCTGGCAGGGACCTGAAACCTCGTAGGCCAATTCCAGAAGGAGAAACTGAGGCCAGAGCAGGACAGAGCCTTTCCCAAGGTCACCCAGGGAATCAGTGATAGGGCTGGGACCAGAACCCGGGTCCCCCACTCTCAGGCCAGTGCTCCTGTCTCTACAGCAGGCTGCAAGTAGCCGGACTGGATTAACTTGAAGGTACCTGCAGGCTCTGATCTGAGGCTAACAGATTCTTCTTAGAACAAGATTCTTCCTCAGACTGTGGTCAGCTATGCGGACTCCTGTCGCAGGTCCTCAGCAGAGAGTACCTCTTCTTACCAAAGTGGCAAACAAACAGTCAGTCCAGAACAAACAAACCAGTACTCCAAAAAAAAAAAAAAAAAAAAAAAAAATCCAAACTGGTATTCAAATTGCCAGCATTTAAAAACTAAGATATTTTTACATATAAATCCAAATTTCCACCTTATCTTAGAAAAATCAGATAGTCTGGCAATAATGGTCCTGCCTCCCATCATGCCGACCCTTGGCTGAACTGCCCAGCAATTGTCACACACTGGCTGTTCCCAGCTGGCCAAATCGTCTCCTTTCTACGGCTTTCCCAGGCTTTGAAGGCATTTGAGTTTGCAGCCCTTGTTCTATTGCACTGGAGAATCCCCTCTGGAACGCATTCCCCAGGTAAGTGGTTGCATAGGCACTGTTTGATGCCTCCAGGGACAGGGAGTTCACTACCAGTCTGTTCCATGGCTGGTGGAGGAGATGGTGGTGGGGAGGGAAAGCGTGATTTGAACCATGGCTTATCTGGATCCATGTACAACAGGTCATGCTATAATGTAATTCCAGAGCCTAATAAATTTTAATTGCCTCATAACCAGGACTCTCCATGCTTGTTTTGGCTGAGGGAGATAAGAAAGCCACTCTTGGGAATGACTTCACAGACTTTCAGGCCATCGAAATGGAGTCCAGATGCCATTGCATTCCAGGCAAACGAGGGGCTAGGTCCTGATGGCTCTTTTGAAGTTTCAAAGGCAGGCACTGCTGATATCAAAAGATATTTTGGATCGTTTGGAGGTCCATCTGTGGGTTCTTGAGCAATGACAGCTCTCAGACAAATTAACTTTCTATGACCTTGCCAGGAGCTGTCACTACCACCCATGTTTCACAATCCATGGGAGGAAGGGGTGGGGGGACCTTATAGCAATGTCAGGCCACTGAGTACTTCATCAGGATGTGGCCCAGGCAATCTGGGAAGACACTTTATAGAGTTCTTGGCAAGCTCCAAACTTTGGAACTTTAAAATAGCAATGACTTTGTTCCTGCCACTCTTATCAGTAGTCAAATCTCAAAGCCAACAGAAATATTAGATCTGGGAGGGGCCTTGGATGTTTCACCTCGTTCAACTCTCTACCTTAACTGAGAAGATCCCTATAGCAACTCAGACAAGAAGGGTCAGCCAGCCTTGGTTGGGACAACAAGTCTTCCTGATAATGGGTCAGAAGCTCTCCACACGGAAACTTTCATCTCCTGCCCCCAGTTTATCCTCAAAGTAGGAACCATTTTTATGTCTGTCTTCATCTACAGCCACTGAGCACCATCATACTTGCTTCCCCTCATCTGCAGGCTAAACCACACCAGGCTGCCCATCGCTTCCTGGGAGGCCTTAATCTTGAGGCCTGGCCACCCTCCTGCAATTGGCCGGTGTCCCTCTTCAGCATCTTTTTACAACAGCTGTGACTTTAAGAGGACACAGTTCTTGCTCCAGGACCTCGAGAGAAGGCTAAGTCCAGCTGTGCCACATTCCAGGCTCACATGCCCAGAGTTTGCACAGATTGTTCCGTTTCAGCAAACAGCTTTTATTTATTTAACAAATACTCATGTAGCTCAGCTTACTTTAGCAGTATTGATTTATTAAATCCCTACAACCCTATGAGATAAGGCCTATTATTATCATCTCCGGTGTACAGACGATGAAATCAAGACACAGGGAAGTGAAGTCACTTGACCAAGGTGCCAATTAAGTGAGGAGACTGGAACTCAAACTCAGATCATTGGAGTCTGGAGCTGATGCTTGTAACCGGTGCTGCCTCTCCATGCGGTTGGTGATGTTAAAGATGGGGATGAAGTCCTCCAGGGAGATCTGGAAATACTAAGTCTTTCTGATAAGTCAGCCCTATGCTGAGATGTGAGGTGATTTGTCTAAAGTCACTCATTCTGCAGTGATGGAGTTGGGACTTCAATTGGATTCCAAATTCAGGGCTCTTTGCTCCAGCCAGAGCATGCTGAGTGGACTAATCAGATTCAATTAAGTGGAATCCTCCAGGGTGGCCATTTCACAAAGATCCTATCCAGGCAAGTGACATGCATTCTATCTTGGCTTTGAGCCCACATGCATATCTGATGGGCCACAATTATCCAGTGGGTCTCTGGGCCAGGGAGAGGAGAACTACCCAAGCTAGGCATCTGATATTTTAAAGTGCACACATTAGGAAATACATTGAGGCCTCATTAATTCATAGCCCAATAATTCAGAAGTCATCATGGTGTCTGCCGGGCTGAGGTGCACATTACATTAATCCAGAGAGGGGCAAACTCTTTCTTGTAAAGGGCCGGTTAGTAAATATGTTGGGAAGGGCAGTCATGCACAGCCTGGTGACCCTTGCACATTTGCAGAGGAGTGCACCTTGGGCCTGACACATTTCCTTAAGATAAGGAAGATAAGGAGCCCTCACAGCTGTGCTGGGAATAGCGCCTAGTTTGGAAAAACCTTTCCCCCACTAATGCGTTTGATGTGTACTTCTTTGTTCTGCTTGACTGTGTGCATCCTATGGCACCTGGCCACCCCACTGCTGTACCTGCTCCCGGTGGGAGGGAACAGGGTCCTCCACCTGCAGCACAAGAGGGGCACATGCAGACCATCTCCATGCATTAGCTGTGGGACAAGACCTACTGGCCATGGGGGACCGATGCTCACTGTTGAAGCCAATCTTGCTCCGTCCCTTCTCTCTATGAGTAAAGCATCATTCCATCCAGTGCCTATGTGAGTCAAGTCTTTCTTGGTGACCCCGACATCTGAAACCATGCACTTTAAATATCTTACTATCTCTGCCTTTTAATTTAGGTGTTGAGACTACTTACGTTTAATGTGATTGCTGATATGGTCAGGTTTTAGCATACCATTTTGCTATTTGTTTTCTATTTGTCTCATCTGTTCTTTGCTCCCTTTTCCTTTTTTCTGCCTTCTTTTGGAATAATTGAATACTTTTTATGATTTACTTGCATCTTCTTTGTTGGCTTATTAGCTACAACTCTTTGTTTTGTTATTTTAGTGGTTGTTTTAGACTTTTTAATGTATATCTTTACCTTATCACATTCTATCTCCAAGTGACATTATAACACTTCACAAATACTATAAGATCCTTATTAAATTATATTATTATATATTTCCATTTCTCCCCCTTCTGACCTTCATGCTATTGTTGTCATATATTTTGCTTTTTTGTGTGTTGTAAACCCCAAGTACATTATTATTTTTGTTTAAACAGTCAATCATCTTTTAAAGAGATTTAAATAATAAGAAAAAGTTACATACTTCCCCATGTAGTTTTCATTTTTAGTGCTCTTCATTCAGATCTTGATTTCCATCTGGTATTATTTTTCTTCTGTCTGAAAAAGTTCCTTTAACATTTCTTATTGTTGGGTCTGGTGGTGATGGTCTGGTGGTGATGAATTCTTTCAGGTTTTTTTACTTTGAAAAAGTTTCCATTTCACCTTGATTTATTTATTTAATTGATGTCATAATAGTTTATAACATTGTGAGATTCCAGTTGTACATTATTGTCAGTCACCATATAAATGTGCCCCTTTACCCCTTGTGCCCACCCCCCCAATTCCTTTCCCCCTGGTACCCACTAAGCTCTTCTCTCTGTCCATGTGTTAGTTTATATTCCACATATGAGAGAGGTCATACAGTGCTTGTCTTTCTCTGCCTGGCTTATTTCACTTAACATAACCCCCTCCAGGTCCATCCATGTTGTTGCAAATTCACCTTCATTTTTGAAAGACATTTTTGCTAAATACAGAATTCTAGACAGACAGATATTTTTCCCTTTTAACACTTTAAAGATGTTATGCCATTCTTTTCTGGCTTGCATAGTTTCTGATGAGAAGTCTGCTGCCATTCTGATCTCTGCTCCTCTACATATGCTTCTTTTTACTCATTATCACTGGTTCCACAATTTGACTATGATGTGTCTTAGCATGTGAAGTTTTTTTCATGTACATTCTTCAGGTTTGAGAGCTTCTTGGATCTATGGCTTTATAGTTTTCATCATATTTGGGGAATGGCCATTATTTCTTCAAATATGTTTTCTGTCTCTTTCCCTCTTTCCCCTCCTTCTGGTATGTATTTTTGACACTTGGTATTGTCCCACAGGCTGTTCTATTCATTCCTTTTCCAGTATTTTCTCTGTGCTTCATTTTGAATAATTTCTATTTCTGTAGAGCTTTTAATTTCACTGATCTTTTCTTTGCAGTGCCCAATCTGCTGTTAATCTCATTCAGTTTAATTTCAGATACTGTATTTTTCATCTCTAAAAATTTGATTTGGATTTTTTAAATATATATCCTGTGACTTTCTTCATTATGTTCAAGTTTTCCTTTATACCTTTGAGTATTTATAATATTAATAATGGCTGTTTAAGATCTTTGTCAGCTAATTCTATTAATAATAGCTGTTTAAGGTCTTGTCAGCTAATCCTATCATCTGTGTCATTCTGGATCTACTGACTTATTTTTCTTCTGATTCTGGTCATATTTTCTACTTCTTTGCATGCTTGATGACTTTTTTGTTGGATACCAAACACAGTAAATTTTATGTTGTTGAGTGCTGGGTTTTGTTGTATTTCTTTTTTTTTTTTTTTTTGGAGGAAGAGTGGCCCTGCACTAACATCTGTTGCCAATCTTTTTTTTTTTTTTTCTTTTTTTTCCCCAAAGCCCCACTACATAGTTGTGTATCATAGTTTGAGTTGTAGCTCTTCTATATGGGACACCACCTCAGCATGGCTTGATGAGTGGTGAGTAAGTCCGTGCCCAGGATCCAAACCGGCAAACCCTGGGCTGCCGAAGCGTAACACGCAAACTTAACCGCTATGCCACTGGCTCCTGTTGTATTTCCTTAAACGGTGTTAGACTTTGTTCTGCCAAGCAGTTAAGTCACTTGCAGATCAGTTTGAGGCTTTCTATTAAGCTTTTTTATGGCAGGCTGAGAGCAGCCTTTACTCTAGGGCTACTTTAGCCCCACTACAAAGGCATGACCTTTCTGAGGATTCTATCCAATGCTCTGTGTATTTACAAGGTCTCTCTACTCTAGGTAGCAGAAACTTCAACTATTCCAAGACGTATTGGAGCTCTGGGAATTATCAGGCCTACTGTTTTCTGTTTGTTCTTTCCCCGGTCTCATGGATTTTCATCCCACAATGTCCTGATCAGAACTCATCCAAGGGTCCAGGGGACCCTCTGCAGATTTTCTGAGCTCTGTCTCTGTGCAGCAACCTCCTCTCTCCTATTTCTCCCTGCAAATTCTAGCCACTTCAGCCTTCCTGAACTCTGATTTCTGTGGCACAGTGGGCCTCTGGCTCCCCATCTCTGTGCTGCAGATTGGAAGCACCCTCAGTGAGTAAGATGGGGAATCATCCCTCCTTGTTTGTTTCCCTTCTCTTGGGGACTCACAGTTCTGTGCTTCCTGGTATCAAATGTCTGAAAACATTTGTTTTATATATTTTGTCTGCTTTTCTAGTTGTTTATGGTGGAGGGCAATTTCCAATTCCCATAGCACTTAATCCTTCATGGGTGGAACTCTACCCAATTGTTTTTATTATTGGGTTACACTTGAAACTATCATTTAACTAAGAGATTGTGACTTCACTAAAAGTTGTTAGAGACCTTTAAGAAAATTGTGTTTGGAGTTAGTTCATAAATATTCCTAAGTTTTACAATTCTACCAGGAAGCCAGGCTCTGTCAAGATTTTTATGAAATGTTGAGCTGGGAAGAGATCTTCAAGGTTAACCTGATTGATTAAGTCATAACTCATTACTTAAATTCACTTTTATTTATTTTTTTATAATTTTATTTATTTATTTTTTCCCCAAAGCCCCAGTAGATAGTTGTATGTCATAGTTGCACATCCTTCTAGTTGCTGTATGTGGGACGCGGCCTCAGCATGGCTGGAGAAGCAGTGCTTCGGTGGGCGCCCAGGATCCGAACCCGGGCCGCCACCAGTGGAGCACGAGCACTTAACTGCTAAGCCATGGGGCCGGCCCTAAATTCACTTTTAAAAGTTCAAGATTTTGACAAGGATGCCAAGACCATTCAAGGGAAAAGAATAATCTCTTCAGCAAACGGTGCTGGGAGAACTGAATATCCACATGCAAGAATAAAGCTGAAATCTTACCTCACACCGTATACAAAAATTAACTCAAAATGGACCAAACATCCAAATATAAGAGCTAAAAGTATAAAATCCTAGAAGAAAACATAAGAGTAAATGTTCAAGACCTTAGATTTGGCGACGTTTACTTACATGTGAGACCAAAAACATAAGCCACAAAAGAAAAAATAAATTGGAATTCATCAAAATGGCCCTGACCACTTGTCAGGCCATGCTGTGGCGGTGTCCCATATAAAGTGGAGGAAGATGGGCACAGATGTTATTAGCCAGGGCCAGTCTTCCTCAGCAAAAAGAGGATTGGTATGGACGTTAGCTCAGGGCTGATCTTCCTCACACACACAAAAATAAATAAATAAAAATAAAAACTTATATACATCAAAGGACATTATAAAGAGAGTGAAAAGACACCTGCAGGATGGGAGAAAATATCTGCAAACCACGTATGTGATGAGGGTCTGACATCTCATCCTTTAGATTCTTCCAGGCAGGGCTCTGTCTAGTCTACCAGATTGCCACCCTACAGGGGACACATACTGAGCTCCACTGAGGCCCTTTTCCCGAGCCTTGAGGTAAAAGGCAGGTGGCATCCACTGCTCTCCCTTGAGAGACTCAAAACACAGAAATGGCTCTCTTCAAACAAAGCCCCACCAAAAGTCCTCCTTCAACTCTAACTTCTGACTCTCCTATACCTTCAGTGTGGGTGGGGAGTTTAAGAGGGCTACACGTTTTTGACCATCTCCTTGGTAAATATAGGATATGGTACAGGTATGTGGGACCTATTGCTACCTTCCAAAAAACATCTATTTAACCTCTTGTTTTACGTTCATTTAAATACCTACATTCATTACTGAGTATAGTAACAGCTACCATTGAGCCCCGACTTTGTCCCAGACATGGCACTAGGCCTTTTTTACAGACATCTCATTTAAATTTATTAATAGGTATGTTTGTAACTACTTTATCAGTTTCATAACTAAGTCCTACAGATAATCGGCATTTAAAAATCTACAGAGTGCATTATTATTAAAAGTATTCTCAGTAGGAAGAAATATTATGAAAGCTTAGCCATAAAACTTTAGATCTGGAAAAGACTTCAGAGGTTAGTCAACCTCATTCATTTCCTTTAAGAAGCAGATGAGGCCCCAAATAGCAGAGGGACTTGCCCAAGGTCATCACAGTGAGAGATCAGATGTGGGTTATCACTTGCCACAGCTGCCTCTTATTTGTAAAATATATTAAATAAATTCTGATTCATACTGCTAATTTTAATATTTACCAAACCAGTGATAGAAATGAATTTTTAATGGAAAAGAACTGTTTCAGAGTCTAAAAAATTGAACTGAGCTTTCAACACTACATAAAGCTGTGTGAACCCAATCTACTGTATAGGAGAATAATGGATTCTTAATTAAATCTGTGCTTCAGAGTGGAAGAATGATTTTTAAATGAAAACTCCACGGCGGTGGCACTGAGAAATGAGTTTAGCCAGATGAAAGATCGTAGGAGAAAGTAAGACAGCAAACCAGGCTGGAAAACAGCTTTAAGAAAAAGAAGTCAATAAACCAAAGGCAGATTGTTTGTGCCCAGACAGTGAACTGTCTCTTGTGTTCTGATCCTTGCAGACTACCATCTCCAGGGTTTCACGAATGCTTTTTGTTTTAAATATAAGTTACACAGCACAATGGTGATGTTATTAACCTATCTAACGAATATTATTGGGAACCTAGGACATGCCATCCAGCGTTCTCAGACTTTAGTCCTGCATTCTTCTCATGCAACACAACTATCATAAGCTTTTAGGGCTGGCAGGGAGCCTAGAAATAATTAGTCCAATACCACATTTCAGAGATAAGAAAACTGAGGCCCAGAGAGAGAAGTACCCTGCCCAGGAAGGTCACACAGCGAGTTAAGGGCTCTAATCACAAGTTAAGCATTCTGACAGATTCATGAACTCTTGGGTAGTCCCATCTTCAGCTCTGAGGACCTCAGAGTCACATTTTGTAGCCTGAAGTGCTAATTAAACCAGAGGAATTATGGACTTACTATTTATAGTAGGAGTGAAGACATTAACTAGGCCATGAAACCTGGGGACACAGAAGGAGATCTCGTCTCCCGAGATTCACATGTTACATTCAACCTTTATATTTTCAGACAGAACCTGGGTAAATGCATAGTCTCAACTTCCCTAATTCTGGACTTCGAGTTGAGGTGCATTTAGTTGTGAAGGACCACAGCTACTGCAGTGCTTTGCACCCTGAGATAACCGGGTAACCCCACTTCTGGCAAATGCTGCTCTCACCCAGTGGAAAGGTCAAAACCATCCTTCCAAACATATCACTTACTTCAAAAGGACCTACTTCAAACCATTTTTCTATTATTTTGAGTTTTAACCAGTAATACTCAGTCAATATGCTTTCAGTGAATTTAAAAGTGAAAAGAAGAAAGGAAACCCACAAAAATGTTTGTAAAAGACATATCATTTGGGTTTGCAATTATCTCACCTTTTTCTTTTTACTGTTCAGAGTGGCTTTCACTGTATTGCCAAAATCAAGTATCTTTCAGGAGGCCTAGTGGTGCGAACAAAAGCACTGAAACTTCACGTTTAATCTGTCAGCGAGCGTGTGGTATGAGGAAAGAGTCATTGAACCTCCCTTCATCAGTTCCCACTTCTGTACGATGAGGACAAAACTAGGGAGGTACGGGACCTCTCTTGGGTACTGTGTGGATTGGCTAATTAAAGCTAATTAAGCCCCTGGGAAGAACCAGAAAATACTATGTAAATGCTGAGTATTTATGGGCCACTAACAGTCACAAAAACTCCTAAGGGACAAGATTCTGTGTAGACAGCACAATCTCTATTGGTGATTACTAATTACCCACTGCTTACAAAGAAAGCACGGGGTGTTCTGTGACAGGGTTGGGAAAAGAAACATCACACCATGTCGTTCAACAACACCATCTTTATTCAAAAATATATATCTATGAGACATTTCAGAATATACTGCTGCCACCAATGACAGCCTATACTTCTAAATAAAGTCCTAAATTAATATACAAATTTAAGCTTTAAAAATATTCTTTAAGAAAAAAAATAAACAATAAAAACAAAGGAAGATTGAAGACTTTCTGAGGAATATGACCTAAAGGAAAGGTCCTTTGAGGCCTATGGATGCCCTACGTAAAGAAGAAGAAACACAAAACAGAAACCACCCACCCCACCCCACCAGATCACTTCATACATACAGGGAGAGAGGTTCATTTAAATTAAACAAATGAAGTAAGCACACTTAAGAGAGGATGTGGGGAGAATTAAGATTTAAAAAACAAAAGCATTTCATTAAAAAACAAAAAAACAAAACTTCCTCACAGGAAGTCCACTAGTAACAGGTGTTAAGGGGCCAACAAATTCATTTACATAATTGCTACCGTTTCATTTTTTACTCTTGCTGTAATAATTATGCACCAATTGCTGGTCAAAGACTCAATCAGATAAAACATAGCAGTGCGCAAAATCCATTATGTTATAACATTTTCATATAGCTGATCATATCTACAGTATCTACTATACTCTTTTGGTTGGTTTGTGGCTAGTAAAATTTTGCTTCCTTGGTGAAAGCACAGAGAATGTCTAAAATGGGTCTGTTCAGAAACGAGCTCATATGTAGGACTAACGCAGCACATCATGTGGGGAGGGGGCATATGTGCAGAAACAGCCAAGACTGGAACTTATCTTGCAATTTTAGTCAAGTTACCTACTGCCCTATGGCCTCTGGGAGAAAAACTTTATATATAGACTCATTAATTTAATAATGACAGGGCAACAAGGCAGTATCAACACGCAAACAGCACACAGTCCATATTCAAATCTGAAAAACAGCTTAAATGCTACCAGGTTTTACAGAGAGTTAAACTGAATACCTGCTACAACTTCTCATGTTCTCACCTCATGGCAGGCAGGAGAGCTTCTTGAAGGGAAGCCTGTTACACTTTTTAAAACACAGGTTATGTTTTAAAATGTTTAACACGTAAAATTACAAATAATTGGCTTTTTGGTAATCCTGAAAATAGCAATTCAAAATAATGGAGATTCTGAAGCCCCTTCCACTGAATTCCTTTTTATAGCTCTTGGATTTCAGCCACTGGGCTATAATTCCTATTACACTATTAGGGCAAATTGTTTTCTGCCCTTTCCAATGTCAAAAATAAGCCTGCCAAATTAGAATGATTTACAGTTAGCAGGCCTAACCTTTACTAAAAGCAAGGCAAAAATCCTCTCTAACAACATTATATATAGTCATAATGTCAGCTGGCATGATAATGGAATTAAAACTCAAAATCAATATCCCCAACTTTCCCCCTTCCCCTGCCTGCAGTGAGCGATTCAATAACATCCGAGGCAAAGTACTCCTCCTCCCATGGGCACAAGGACATGTGCAGTGGCGTAAACTGACAGACAGACAAACATGCACAGAGCATCGTATGTGCAAGGGAGAGATTCAAGTTTAGTCACCATACCGTGGACATGTGCCCATACAGTGAATTAAATGTTAGTGTGTGCCCTACTCCCCAAAAGAAAGGGTCAAAGCAACACCCATGCAGAGCCTGGACTCTCAGGGGGCCTTGAGCTTTTGGGGCCCACCAGGTGCCATTTCTAACAACCGCCTTCACAACCAATTGGGGTCAAAAGATCATGTTTTTAGGAACATGCTCTACGACAGTGGGTGGGACCCTTGGTAAGTGCAGCCTGGGAAGGTTGTTCGTAGGATCCTGAAGCAAGTAACTTATTTTTAACTCATGCTTGTGATCCCTGTTACTGTCTCTGAACGTGACTTTACGTCCCAGATCAGCTTTGGATCTTATTGCTAGATTCTCTAGTCTGCTTACAAACAACGCGCCTGACCTTTGGCCACACACCGCTAGAAGTAACGGCAAGGGAGATCAGAGATTTGGCAAACTCGACGGCAAAGCTGCTCAACAGCCGTGCCTCCAACCTTGGGGTGGGTGGCAGCCAGGAAAGCCAACAACTCCAGAGCCCCTCAGTGGACGTCTGTACTACACCTGAACAAGCCTAGCTCAGAAAAGAGAAGCTGCTTTCACGACAAAATGCTGACGTGAAGGACAAGAGTCTTCCGAAAGCTTCCAGAAGTACACATGATTTTCATAATCTTTTGGGCGTAGAGAGGTAAAAATGGAAAACCAACAGGGGCATGAAAACAAAAAGTAGGAGAGTCTGTATTCTTTCCAAATGTGAATCTAAACCAGATTCCACTTGCCACTGTTCTGAATTGTGCTCACCAGGAGAGGCCGGAGAGGAGAATCAGAGTCTGTGGTTCTTTCTTGAGGCTGGGGGGCCGGACGGAGAAAGGGATAGAACCAGAGGCTACAAGGTTACTTCCAACCACAAACTGCCCTCTTCTTTCTGCTGGTACAGATGGGAATCTGGGGCATGACACCTGCCCTAGTCAGTTGAGAACAGGTCACCAGCAGAGGGCAGGGGGGCCAAGCCCCCTGTGACGTTGGGCAGCAATGAGAGGTCCGGCAAGCTCTGAATATGGGACTTCAGTTCCTTGCGGACCTGGGTTACCCGAGCAAGCTTCTGTTTATATTCCTAAGGAGACAAAGAGAAGACAATGGAGTCAAGTCCGCGTGCTCATGGTCAGGTGTAAGGGGCCCATACAGACACTCTTACCCTCTTGCTCTACTCTCTCCCACCAGATCACCCCTCTCCCATTCAGCTAAACTACAATGCTAGGGTTTTCAAATTCTCAAAAGGTAAAAAAGGAAAGCAGAGTTCAATACTGGCCACAGTGAATTAAATGCTATTTAACTTAGCACTTGAGATTTGGAAGTAAAAACAAGTGACATTTTGTATTTGCATTATTTTTTAATTGGTTCTCATTTATTTAAAAATGTCTTACAAAAATAAAATACAGATGTCTAGGCTTTACAATTATTTTGAGGGGTCCACCTAGACATGGCTAGAAAAATCACTATAAAGCTATACTTTCTGCACTATACTTAGAGATTAACCGAGATATATCATTCTTGCAGACAAGTACTACAGAAGCTCAAAATACCCCACTGCCACTACCTGTGTCCAGGACTTCCTCATTCCATACCCGAGTAACTGCAGCAAGTCCCTGATGAGGCCTTCTAGTAATCTCCCCTAAACATGCCAGACATTATCTTCCAAAAGCCCAGCTTTCATCAGGTCACTCCTTTGAGAAAGTGAAGCATGGCACCACACTATCTCCATGATTGCTCAGAGCTCAAGGTTCTTGAATTAGCTCCTGCCCAAACGTATTTCTCAAAACTTTGCAACCCCCCAAGCACAGGTCACTGCCTGCATGGGCCATTGCCCTCATGCCTAGAGGGATCTATTTCTTCTCCTGGTCCCAGCAAAGGCCTGCCTCTACTCCTCTGCCTACCTGCTGAGTCCCACTTCTCTGGGAAATCTTTCCTCCTTATCTGGGAGACTGGTCCCCATATCCACCGCTCTGGAGCCCTCCTGTGCACTGAGCGTGCATCTGAGAGCCCTAGGCTGCTCTCAGGTGCTCTCTCTGCACGTTAGATTTCTATGTTCTTCTTCTAAAATATGACTCCTCCTGATGACTGGAACCGGCTATACTTGTTTCCTTCCTCAGCTCCCCGCAAAACGTCCTCTTGGTAAATATGTATGGAATAACGACCCTGGGCCATGTGAGGTCTGGGGTTCATGGCTCCCTTGAGGCTTTTTTTCTCTAGCTCTGTCACCTCACTCAGTATTTCTGCAAGACAAGAAGTTTCCTGACGCTGGGCCCTTGCCGACTAAAGCCTCTCCTGTAGGAATCTAACAGGAAACACAGGGCTGAGACTCAAAGACCTGGGTTTAGTTCTGGCTCTGATGCTAACTTGCTGTGTGAACATGCACACACACCTCTCTTCCTTCACCCTCACTTTCCTTATCTGAAAATGAAGGAACTGGACCCCCCATAAGATTTTTCTTCAAGTTCTATATTCCTTCATGCCAGACACCTTACGCCCACTGGAGAGGCAGAGGGTTTGAGGACATAAGCTTAAGCACTCCTGGGAGGAGTGATAAGACAGGAAATAGGTTAGATGAAAACACTTAGTTCAAGCTGTAAAGACAAAGTCCAAGCAAGGAGTGGGAGAAGGGAATCGGGGATACGGGCAGGGAGCCTCTGCCCCCACATTACTGCAGGCAGCCAGCCTTTCACCTGAAATGAGCGCTGCTCACACAGGCCAAATGAAGAGACCGGGAGGCAAGGAAGTTCCCCTGGCATCCTATTTCTTTCCTCTGTAGACTTTACACAACTAAAACATGTCTTATGTAAATTATTAATAATGACTCTCCCATCAAACTAGTAAGCTTCAGAAGGCCAGGACCATCTGTTTCACCCAACATCCACCATGCCTAGCAGTGCCCTGTAAACAGACGTCCAACACAGTTGCCCAATGAATTAACAATATATAAAACATAATGTTATGGGGGCCGGCCTAGTGGCCTAACGGTTAAGTTTGGCACACTCCACTTAGGTGGCCAGGGTTCTGTTCCCAGGCATAGACCTACACCACTCTTCGGTGGCCATGCTGTGGCAGCAACTCACATACAAAACAGAGAAAGAGTGGCATAGATGTTAGCTCAGGGTGAATCTTCTTCTGTAAAAAAACTCCCCAAAACACAACATAATGTTATGTGTAAGTACACCACATTAAGTCATCATTACCTTTCATTCTTGAAACTGAAAACTAATCTCAAATCTGAGGATCTAAAATGTCAAAGTTCTCTGCCTTTCTCTCTACAAATGTTTTTCTTCTTTGGTTTTATATACTTCAAGGGAAATTAATAGAGAAGACCAATTCTCTATTATTGGACATGGATTCATTTAACTAACTTCTCCTAAATTCCAGGTACAAAAAGTAAAATAGTTACTGAACAGTTACCCCTTGCTCCCTGCCCAAATCCTCTGACCAAAGCTAACAAACGAAAGCCACCTCGACTCGGATCCATCCACTCTTGGCAGCCACAGAGCACTTCAGTTGAAGGAATTCCTCAGAACAGTTTGAAAATCACTGAGTCTCTCATGAGGCAAACTGGGATCAGAATCCAAGGCTCACTCTTGGGTGACCCTCAGACTAACTTAGCAAGTCCATCCAAGGTTAAAAGGGAAGGTGGCTGATCTGATTAGACACCATCTTGAGTTCAAATAACTCTTTCCCAGGTAATCATTAAAGAGAAAAAACAGATCTCATCTGTTCTTGATGGGGTATCCCATCATGCTGAGGCTACTATTACATTCTAAACATCACCAAAGAAACTTCTCTTTAATAAAAGGAAACATGTTCCACATTAAAGTCCTCCCTTCAGGCCACTCTGAAAGCTGATGGATGCTGCCGACACCTCCTCATGCCACTGAGTTACTCTTTCTATAGGATTTCTATTTTAAGAGCAGATGCCTGAGCCTAAGAGGAGGGCATCACTAGAGAAAGGATGAGAGTGGGACTGTCACTGAAAAGGATTAAAAAAACATATAGGCTGCAAGATATAAGGTTAATATACAAAAGTCAACTGCTTTGTTATATACCAGCAATGAACAAGTGGAATCCAAAATTAAAACCAAGTAACTATTTACATTAGCACCCAAAACAATGAAATACTTACATATAAATCTAACAAAATATATACAAGATCTATATGAGGAAAACCACAAAACTCTGATAAACAAACAAATAAGAGCTAAAGAAATATTTAGATTTTCCATGTTCATGGACAGGAAGACTCAATATTGTTAAGTTTTTCCCAACTTGATCTACAGATCCAATGCAATCCCAATCAAAATCACAGCAAGTTATTTTGTGGATATAGACAAACTGACTCTAAAGTTTATATGAAGAGGCAAAAGACTGAGAATAGCCAGCACAATATTGAAGGAGAAGAACAAAGTCAGACACTACCTGACTCCAAGGCTTACTACAAAGCTACAGTAATCAAGATGGTGTGGTACTGGCAAAAGAATAGAAAAGTAGATCAATGCAACAACAGCGTCCATAAATAGACCTACATAAACATAGTCAATTGATCTTTGACAAAAGAGCGAAGGCAATACAATGGAGAAAAGACAGTATTTTCAATAAATGGTATGGGAACAACGGGATATCCACATGCCAAAAAACAAATCTACACAAAGACTTTACACCCTTTACAAAAAAATTAACTCAAAATTAATCACAGACCTAAAGACAAAACACACAAAACTATAAAACTCCTAGAAGATAACATAGGAGAAAATCTAGATGATCTTTGGTTTAGTGATGACTTTTTAGATACAACACCAAAGGCATGATCCATGAAAGAACTGATAAGCTGAACTTCATTCAAATTAAAAATTTCTGGGCTATGAAACACACTGTCAAGAGAATGAAAAGACAAGCCACAGACTGAGAGAAAATGTTTGCAAAAGACATCATGTGTCAGCAGGGAAATGCAAATTAAAACAATTAGATACCACCACACATTTATCTGAATGGCCAAAATCTAGCATACTGACAACACCAAATGCTAATGACGATGTGGAACAATAGGAACTCTCATTCACTGCTGGTGGGAATGCAAAATGGTACAGCCACTTTGGAAGATAGTTTGGCAGTTTCTTACAAAACTAAATATACTCTTACCATATGATCCAGCAACTATGCTTGCTGGTATTTACCCAAATGAGTAGAAAACTTAAGTCCACACAAACATCTGCATATGCATGTTTATAGTGGCTTTATTCATAATTGCCAAAACTTGGAAGTAACCAAGACGTCCTTCAGTAGGTGAATAGATAAACTGTGGTACATCCAAAACCAGAGTATTATTCAGCACTAAAAAGCAATGAGCAACCAAGCCATGAAAAGACACGGAGGAGCCTTAGATGCAAGACGCCAATCGGAAAAAGCTCAATTCTGTATGAGTCCAACTATACGACATGCTGTCAAAGGTAAAACTATGGAGACAGGGATAGGAGGGGGGATGAACAGATGAGCACAGAGGATTTTTAGGGTAGTGAAAAATACTATATTGATGGATACGTGACATTACACATTTTTTCAAACCCACAGAATGTACAACACCAAGAGTGAACCCTAATGTAAACTATGTGATTATGATGTATCAATGTAGCTTCATCAATGGTAACAAATGTACCACTCTAGTGGGGGATGCTGATAATGGGGAATGACTAAGCGTGTATGGGGGCAGGCTAGAGTATATCGGAAATCTCTGTACCTTCCTCTCAATTTTGCTATGAACCTAAAACTGCTCTAAAAAAATAGCCTTTAAAAAAATGACCCTATGAGGGTAGAGTGTAGTAGTTAAGTTTGTGTGCTCCACTTCGGCGGCCTGGGGTTCGCAGGTTTGGATCCCAGGTACAGACCTATGCATGCTCATCAAGCCATGCTGTGGCAGTGTCACATATACAAGATACAGGAAGACGCGCACAGATGTTAGCTCAGGGCTAATCTTCCTCAGCAAAAAGAGGAAGATTGGCAATGGATGTTAGCACAGGGCCAATCTCCCTCACCAAAAAAATTAAAAAGATCTATGAGCCAAGAGGTTTAAATACATCAGCAAGGGTGACTAGGTATATACTCTGAATACTCAAATACAGGTAAAGATTGCCTTTAAAACTGTTAAAACATACACCTACTTAACTGGGACAGTTGAATGACCTAGCTTAATGTCTTGAGGAGAGACGAGCAGGTCAGAATTCACAGCAATCTCTGATTAGGTAAAACTGAAGCTAAAGTCATTTTATAGTCCCCTAAATAGATCCAGTAGTAACTGACTCTGACCTCCCACCCTTCCTTTTTTTAAAAAAATAGATTCAGCCTTTCCAAATGAAGTCCTCTATAAATGCTGCCATGGACCAAAAAAATTAAGAGTGAATCCAAACAAAACTAGCCTCCAAATACAACTCTAGGCTTCAGTTGTCTCCTGGTTCTCTCCTTCTTATGCTCCCTAGTCTGGTCATGGCCTCCCTCACACTAGCTGTCTTTCCAGTTATTATCTTTGGTTCTGGACAAGAAAAGGAGACAGATCTCAGGAAAATCCAAGAATCTTTTTTCTCAACCTACCAGCCTGTCTTCTGCCAAAGTGTTGTCTACAAGCTCTGTTGCTACAAGGTTTCAAATCGTGTTCTCAGCAACTCCTGCTCTCAGAAGAAATCCAGACTTCTTTTCACCATACTACTAAGACCAACTTCAATGTGATGAGACCCATTCAAATTCTTTTATTTAAGTGTGCTCTTTAACACACCAAGTACCACTCATGTAGAGAAACGATGTGGCAAGGTGGTCACATGCTCCATGTTTAAAATACTTTGCACTTGTAACAGAGGACTAGGCCTTAAACCTAACATGCTACCCTGTCTGGTACAGGGATTGGAGAGATCAGGACCTGCACAATTTATAACAGCAAGACGACACCACTGCAGCGATCCTGCTCATCAGTCTTCTCTACCTGCTGATTCATCCCAACCACAGCTAGCATGGCTTTTTGCACTCTCGTCTTCAGACATTTGCCTTTCCTCCACTACCAATCTTAAGCAAGAGAAGACAAGGCAAACTGAAGCAGTCCTGCTGCTTTTCCTTTCCTGCTCATGCATCATTTATACTGGGGTGGCGGCAGAGGTGAGGGGTTGAGCTGAATCCTCCATTTGGCTACATGCACCTACTGCAGCAAATCCTACCTCATCCCAGAGAGGCCGTGGAGAGCCATGAAACAGGTAAGCAGACACACCGCGGCTACTCTCTGTTTCAGGATCCTCGAGGAGAGAGGTGGAAGGAAAAGTGGGCACCTGAGATAAAACTGCCTGGGTTTATTTGACTGCCAGGAAATGTTTAAAATGTAGAGGGTAAAGCCCAATGTGTAGTTCCGAGATAATGCCTAGGATTTATGCTCCTGGCAAAGCTTTGGAATCTCGCCTCACTGACTCTCCAAACTTGCAGGAGAAAATGTGTCCAACATCCCCCTGCTTTCTGTGGATCCAGCTGAGTGTGAACACAGACCATCATGGAGCACCAAGACAACTGGCTGAAGGGAGCAAAGCTTGCACATTCTTTGCCTTTTTTGGTTACAGCTGGTAAGCCAGACCTGACATGCTGCAGATGAGCTCTGGGATAAGAGGGTTAGAAATGACAGGGGCTGACATTGCAACGACCTTTCTACAGGAATTTCATTTTCAAAACAAACAAAATTATAAGCGCTTCCTCTAGCAACTGAAGTAAGAAATGCTGATCAAAATGTAAACATTGTCAAACCTATTTTTTTCTTGCTAGGAAGTATTTACATAAGAAAAATGGTTAGAAATAACACCATAGGCAGATGCTTGACTTGATGAGACAAGATTTCTAGGATCAAGACTCATATCTTCCTTTATCTGGCCCTGTTGTGCTATAGGACATATGGTATATAAAAATCACCCACTGCTTGGCTACTCCCAACTAAGAGTCATAAAGGCTATTACGCATGAAGCAATTTACGAAGGGCCCAGTTTTAAGGGTGACCTGCCATACTGAATTTAAGTCAAAGAACTGCTTTACTGCATGAATGAAGGTTGAGAGAGCCAAGCAGAAAAGGGAAGCTGACCCTCACCCTAATATTATTTAACACTCAGCCCACTCACCCCCCTCATCCAGCAAGGAGGCTTACCTCTCGCCACTAAGGCTCACAAGATCTACACTTAGAACCACAGCCTCTACTTAAACCACTATCAATTAATAATTTCTCTCTCTCTCATTTGCTTTTTAAGGAAAATAAAATATATAAATCTTTGGACTGAAAATAAGAATGCTGCTTTTAATGTTTCTTCAAGGATCTATGTGGGAACAAAAACCCATCACTGACCTGTACCTCTCACCCAGCCAGCTCCATGCTCCCATATGACTCAGTGGCAGCTGCGACATTTCAAAATGATACATTCTGGGCTGTCACAGCAGGGCTGGAGCTGCTGAGTAAGACATTAGGGAAGATACAAGGAAAAGAGGAAGTTGTGGCTCCCATCCCAGTGCTCAGGGCCTCTCAGCTCCATTACCAAAACCAGTAATAAAGGTACACACAAAGTATTTCCCAGAAGGGAAAATGACAAAAATGGCTCCAATTTGAGGAATATTCTCAGAGCAATCCAACCATCCACTGGAGGAGTCAAATGGGAACGGGCTTCTTAAACTTGAAATCGTACCACAAAGTGTTTTCAGGGTACTTCTTTCTCCCCAGAGGACCCTCTACACAAAAGGTTTAAGGGAGCTTCTACTGCCACAACACAAACCCTCTTTTGACAGGGATCTGCCGAAGGGAAGAAGAATAAAATTAGTGTCTACGTGTAACTAAACTAATAAAAATGAAACTAACAAAAATAAAACCAATTTTAGGACCGGGCAAATGTGCAAACCTTAATGTAATCATAAAGCTAAATATTTAAAATTTAACAGATCTCCATAAAATGCTTTAAAAGGATACTTATTAAAAATAGACCTGGGTCCCTCAAAAATGCTTACATTTATGCAATGGGTCCCTCATTATATAAAACCAGGTAAAACCAAAATACTAAAGTACAAGAAGAACTATTTACTATTTATAATTATTTTTTTTAAGTTAACCATCAAAAATGTAAGCTTTATGCAAGTAACAGAACCCCTACAAACTGGCTTCCTTAACAACCATTTTAATGGAAAACCAGGTTATTGCCCCTGTGCAGACAAACATCAAAGGTATTGAAGTTTCAACTGTTTCTCCTTTTGAGCCAAATACTGGTAAAGTCAAGCATTTCAGGGAGGCAGTTGAGAAGCAAAGGGTACAAAGGAAAAGAACAGTTTTCACACCAAATAATTTTAAGCAATGTTTATTATAATTTTAAGTGCTAGAGGGTCTGCCTAGGGCATGGCAGTCTGTAGGTTACCGCACTACATTTGGATACAGTTCTCTCTACAAGCAATAAAAAGACTTCAATTTGTTCCCATTAGCAAACAAAAACGGAGGGAAATAATGTTTCCTAGCTCCTCCAAAAGACTGAGGGTACACCATCTCCCTCCCAGGGGAGGGAGGTCACTGTGGTAGAACAGAAAAAACTCTGAGTCACAAAATGCAAGTTCAAATCCTACCCTACCACTTGCGTGCAATGTGACATATGACTTCACCTCGATGAGCTTAGTGTCCTTACATATAAGACAAAAATGGAAATAATGCCTATACCGTGGGATAGTTACGAGATTTGAATGAGACCAGGCACTTGGCTCAACTGTTCACAGTAAATTAGCAGATCTAAGGGGGAAAAGAACAATCACCCTTTCCATGTTCTATTATTTTATGAACAATATTTAATCTTTCTGATTTATATCTTAAGAAAAGACATGCAGAATTGAAGACAATTATTAATGGGATACAAAATCCTTCCTTCCACAAACCATTTGAGTATGTCCTGAAAATTTAGCACATTTACTAGAAGCTGCCTTACGAAAATAAAAGGGCCCTTGACCTCCAAGACTGGGGGAAAAAAGTCACAGAATTTCATAACTAGGTGGCACCACAGTCTTATTCCATCAACCTCAAGGCTAAGAGAGAGGAAGGAATTTGTCTAAAGAGTAAAGCCTGCATCTCATGGGAACATCTTCAACCTGGAAAGAGTCCACATCAAAGACATGCTCTGACCTAGCCTAGGGGTGAAGCGAGCTGCAACCGGACATGCCACCTGAGATCAGTTTGCCGCGTCAAGCATCAGGATAAGGCTGGGAATGAAAGAGTGACAATACAGATAGGATTTTATGGTCTGGTCAGGCAAATAATCCATAAAAAGAATGACAAACTAGGTGATGCTCTGAGGGAAAAAGAGACCTATGACAGTATATATGGAGGGAGGAGGGGAGAGACCTGGCTTTATGGGGTGGGGGGTTCTCAGGGAAATACCGCTTGACTTGGGATGTAAACGATGAATGGTAATCACCTAGGTAAGGGTAACTGGTGGGAAGTAAAGCGGGGAGACTGTTCTAGGCAGAGGGAACGGCACATGTAAAGCCAGAGACAAAAGAAGGCCAGCACGGACGAAATGCAATGGAACACGGCAAGAGATATGGCTGATGAGGTCAGCAGGAGCCAAGTCATGGGGTGGAGGGTGGGGGGAACCCGCAAGGATTTGGGCCTGTATTGTAGGAGCAATGAGAAGCCATTTAAGTGCTTAAGAAGGAGAATGACATGCTCATAGCTGCATTTTGGAAACACCACAGGGCTGCCATATGAAGAACGGATTACAGGACAGAAGAACAAATGCAGATGGATCAGTAACGAAGCGACTGCAGGGGACCAGGTGAGAGACGATGACAGTCTGAACTGAGGTGGTGAAGTGGAGACAGAGACAAAGAGAAGGGGGACAGATTGAAAAAAAATTGAAGAGATAAAAATCACAATGGCTTGGCGACTACTCCAATGTGGAAGACAGGCAATGGAAGGTCATCTGGCAGAGATGCAGCAGAGAAGCTGAGGGAGAGACTGGGACAAGAGGCGGCTGAATTCACCAATTTGGGAGGTGGAAAAAATAGGAAAGAAACACTGAATGAGGTCTAGTGTTTGGTTTTGATGAATGGCAATGCCATTCTCCAAAGACAAGGAAAGAGAAGGAAAGGAAAGGTCAGAAGGAAGAAGATGGTCTGTTTTGGTCATATTACGTTTGACGTGTCTGCAGAAATAAGATATAGAGGTCTGAAGTACAACGAAGGGTCTGGGCTAAAGATCCAGATTTAAGCCATCAGCATACAGGGGTAGCTGAAGCCACTTTAAGTATGTCACTCAAGGAAAAGATCCAGAATGAAAAAAAAGGCTAAAAGAATACCAACATTTACAGGATGGGAATGGAGAAAAGCTTAAAGGACAAAAAAATAGACTAAAACCATCAGAGGGTGGTATACAAAAACCAGAGAAGGAAAACACATAAACAGTAGTAAATAGTATTAAATACTACAGAGAGGGCCAAAAAGAAAAAAGGGAGATGAGAGACAGTGACTGAGAAATATCTTTTGGCTTTTGAGATTAGACCACTGGTGGGGGATTCCTCAGTGGAATGTAGATACGCACGCCAAGCTGCAATGGGGTAAGAAGCAGAGGCAGCAAAGGAAAACAGGATACAGTGGTAGTTAAAAAAGCACAGTGGTGCTGGTGTGTGTGTGTGTGGGGGGGGGGTGCTCACGTGTATATGATTTTTTTTTTAATCTTCAAGAGGCAAAGCATGCTACCTGCTGAGAAGGACATCTTCAGCCAGTCTATTAGAGACTTCTGCAGAAAGGAAAATAAACTGGCACTAAAGGCCCTGTGTAATAAGGAAAGGCAGACACTAACAACTTCAGGATAGCCAAGTGTTGAAACCTGTTTGCCCAGGTGAGGGTAATATTGTTGTTTTATAAATGAAAAACCACATCAAAGATAAAACGCTGCCAGGACCACTGGCCTCAGCAGAGAAAGGCAGAAAGAGCCTGGAATGGGCATTACAGATCCTCATCACTGAATCACAACTGAGGTATATGATACCTCTATGGGAATAACTCCTAGAAAGTCTATGCCACACAGAATAGAAACACTGTGGGCAAAATAAAAGGACTCAGAAAAGCACCAGACAATCATACCAGACATCATGAGGAAAAAGTGGGATGTGTCCATGCAAAATCACTACCCAAAGCCCAAGAATGCTCGGAAGGCTACGAGTAAATTTTTGTTGAGTTGAAATTTGCAAAGTTATTCTGCTTAAAATTCTCAAAGTACTTAATGAATGGATTAAGCAAGAGAGTTGGCCACACTTTTTCCTAAAGATGTTTAAAGGACCTGAATAAGGAAGAGAACAAATAAGGAGGCTTGCATAGTCATAATGTAAGCTGGCTGGCACCACCACTTCTTAACATGAAGCACCACACACCTTTGGGAGCTCATGGACTTCGTTTGCAAAGGTTTCATTTCGCCTCCTTATTATAACCATGAACATTTTTGCCCTAATCACAGAAAAAGACTTTGTCTGATCTTATTTCAAGTCCCACAATTTATGTACAGAGAAAAACTAAGTCAGAGATGTAACTTCCAAGATAGCAATGTATGCCACAATCCAATTTTACTTTCTTCAAAAACCGCAACTTGAAGTGAGAGAAGGCCCATCCTAACAGCAGGAGGAACGTTCATGAAGACCAAAATAGATCTTTATTTAAAATAACATGTACCCATTGGGTCAAACAGACACTTAAGACACTAGAGCTCAAATTTCTGTAATCTGAATCCGGCTCTTACAGTTATGCTCACTCAAGTCAATGTTATAAGAAGAAGTAGCTGCTCTTTTCCTGCAGCTGTTTCAAATGTAAACAGATAATTAAAACCCAGAAGAGAGCCCCATTTGTCTAATTTGACTATTCAATGTTTATTCCCTCATAAAACAAAGATTAATCCTTAACTTGGGGATATATATGTCTTCTACCTGTCTGTCTGTCTATCTATAAAATTCAATGAAGTTCAACCCAACATACAGTCTCTAAACTCCAAATTACTCATAGA
Source organism: Diceros bicornis minor (assembly GCF_020826845.1). Classification (NCBI taxonomy): domain Eukaryota; kingdom Metazoa; phylum Chordata; class Mammalia; order Perissodactyla; family Rhinocerotidae; genus Diceros; species Diceros bicornis. Next base: position 22,113,421 of record NC_080758.1, read on the forward strand.
ACCACCACACAATGCAAGAAAAGTCACCACCTACTGGAGGGAAATCTGGAAAAAAAAAAAAAAAGGCTGCCATATGAAAGCAGGAATGAAAAAGCAGTGAGCAAGCACAGACTGCTCCATGGGAAGGATATGAATACAAGCCCCCCATGACCACTTGACCAGCGTAAGCAGGCTGACCTTTTCAACAACTGTTCTAACAGTCTGTGGTGCTGACAGCACTGCCAGCCTGGGGAGGAAAGAATTATATGATAAGGAAGGGCAGTGAGTGTAGAGGACTGGTGGGCAGGTGGGGCCAGGCTAGGCAGGGCTGTGAGAGGCAGCCCCAGGCAGGGCCTCTCAGTTCCCAGGGGAGCGCAGCAGGTGATCACCAGAGTCCGGAGTCAGGAGATCTCGGTTCTGGTCCTGACTTCCTCTGTCACCTTCAACTGGTCATCTAAACCCTGAACTTTGTTTTCTCATCTAAAATGAGGATTAGATCACCTGCTCCCGTCTGCCCTTATTATAATGGCTTTGATCATTACAGGGAAAGGAGAGAACTTACTCCAAAGTTGACAAAAAAGGAGCTATCTCCACCTACTGCCTATCCTCTTATCGAAATGAATGCTTCTAACCATCTGCACCCTGCAGGGAGGTGGGGGATGCTGCCAGAAACAACAGACGGCTATCAGTTTGGTTTAGTACCCCCTCAGCTACAGCCCAAGAATATCTCAAGTTGTTATAACCAAATTACAAAACAAACACAAAGAGTCACAAGGCAATGTGGGATTCTGGGCCATTTTCCCCTTCCCAGCTGTGTTGTCTAAGTAGAAGGCTCTAATCCTGAGTATTCATTACAGCCAAGGAGGAGGTGCCAAGCTGGGGAGAAACAGCAACAGCCCTAAATTCAATGAGCCAATTCCTCCACACCCTCCCTCCCAGAGCAAGAGCACGCATAGGTACAGCGAGGAGGGTACTTAGAATCTTGGTGGCAGAGTGGACTCTCAAAATTTAGAAGGGTTTTCTCAGAGGCCACTCTGGAATGCTTCAGGCAATCATTTTAATCCCCCCACCTAAGGTGTCATTATCTAAAACAAGGTTCTTGGGGATTGCTGAAATGATTCAACTTTGGCTACTCTTCTGTGTAGGATGTCTTCCTGCGGTTGACCTTATGAAACCAAATTTACAAGAAGCAAAACAACAACAAACAAACAAAACACATACCTGATGGAAAGTTACCAAATGTCTGTTCTATTCCTGGTCTGCAGGTAACTCCCTTCTCTGGGTCTGAGTTTCTCCACCAATACGGAAGTCAGACTACACCATTTCTAAGGTTCTGGCCAGCTCATTAATCCTGTTAATGACTTTATCTAGACATCCAGGCCTCTATGTGCCACTTCACTTTGAAGAGAGAAGGCAGCTGTCATGACTGTGCCCCAGGGACTTTGCTGAGTGCACACACACAGGTACTACTCACTTACAGCTTCTAGAGGTGGGGGTAAACATTGCCTACTGAAAGGCAGCACACACTACTGCCCTCTACTGTGATTCCCCGATACCTATGGCACCTAAACAGGACCTCTGTAATGTCAAACGGGTCAGTAAGTGGTACTTTAGCATGCTTTTTTACATTCTGCAGCAGGAATTAAAGAAGATCTAAAGAAATGGAAAGAAATCCCATGTTCACGGATTGGAAGACTTAAGATGGTAACAGTTCCCAAAGCAATCTACAGAGTCAATGCAATTCCTATTAAAATGCCAATGACCTAAAAGCTGATCCTCAAATTCATATGGATTGCAAGAGGCCCCAAATAGCCAAAACAATATTGAAAACGAAGAACAAAGTTTGAGGGCTCACATTTTCCAATCGTAAAACTTAATATGAAGCTACCGATATCAAAATCATGTGGTACCAGCAAAGGATAGACATATAGATCCATGGAATAGAACAGAGATCCAGAAATAAACCCACACACCTCTGGCCAATTGATTTTTGACCAAAGTACCAAGCATTCAGCAGGAGAGAGAATAGTCTCTTCAACAAATGGTGCTGGGACAACTGGATATCGACATGCAAAGAATAAAGTTGGTCCCCTATCTCAAACCAAATACAAAAATTAACTCAAAATGTACCAATGACCTAAATGTAAAAGCTAAAACTATAAAACCTAGAAGACAATACAGGAGTAAATCTTTACGACCTGAAATTTGGCAATGGATTCTTTTTTTTTTTTTGTGAGGAAGATCAGCCCTGAGCTAACATCCGTGCTAATCCTCCTCTTTTTGCTGAGGAAGACCAGCTCTGAGCTAACATGGCAATGGATTCTTAAACGTGACACCAAACACAAGCAACAAGGGGCTGGCCCAGCGGTTAAGTGCTCGCACTCCATTTTGGCGGCCTGGGGTTGGCAGGTTCGGATCCCGGGCGCGCACCAACGCACTGCTCATCAAGCCATGCTGTGGCGGAGTCCCATATAAAAGCAGAGGAAGATGGGCATGGATGTTAGCCCAGGGCTGATCTTCCTCAGCAAAAAGAGGAGGATTGGCACTGGATGTTAGTTCAGGGCTAACCTTCCTTATAAAAAACAAAAAACAAAAAAAAAACACAAGCAACAAAAGGAAAAAACAGATATTGGAACTCATCAAATCTAAAAACTTACGTGCTTCAAAGAGCATTATTAAGAAACTGAAAAGACACAGAATGGGAGAAAATACTTGTAAATCATGTATCTGATAAAAGTCTAGTATCTAGAATATATAAAGAACTCTTATAATTCAACAACAAAAAACCCATTTCAAAAACGGGCAAAGAACTTGAATAGACATTTTTCACCAAAAGATATGCAAATGGCCAACAAGCACACGCAAAGATGCTCACTCATTAATCATTAGGGAAATGTAAATCAAAGCTACAATGAGGGGCTGGCCTCGTGGCCTAGTGGTTAAGTTCAGCATGCTCTGCTTCGGCGGCCCACATTCGGTATCCGGGCTCGGACCCAAACGACTCCTCAGCAGCCATGTTGGGGTGGCGACTCACATACAAAATAGACGAAGACTGGCACAGATGTTAGTTCAGGGTGAATCTTCCTCAAGCAAAAAGAGGAAGATTGGCAACAGATGGTAGCTCAGGGCGAATCTTCCAAAAAACAAACAAAAACACCCACAATGAGATACCACTTCACATCCACTAGGATGACTAGAATTTTAAAAAGACAGACAATAACAAGTGTTGGTAAGGATGTGGAGAAACTAGAACCCTCATACACTGCTGGAATGTAAAATGGTGTACTCGCTGTGGGAAAGAGTTTGGTGATTCCTCAAAGAGTTAAACATAGAATTACCATATGACCCAGCAATTCCACTCCTAGGCATACACATACCCAACAGAAATAAAAACATATGTCCACACAAAAACTTGTATACAAGTGTTTATAGCAGCATTATTCATAATGGCCAAAAGGTGGAAACAACCCAAATGTCCATCAACAGATGAATGGATACACAAACTGTTGCATATCCATACCACAGACAATTTAGCCATAAAAAGGAATGAAGTAATGATACACGCTACAATGTGGATGAACCTCAAAAACATTATGCTAAAGCAAAGAAGCCAGACACGATTATATGAAATATCCAGTACAGGCAAATCCATAGAGACAAAAAGCAGACTAGTGGTTGCCAGGGGCTGGAAGGAGGTGCGCGTACAGAGTGACTGGTTAATGGGTATGGGGTTTTCCTTTGGTGTGATGAAAAGTGAAAGGTTTCAGAATCTGATGTAGGTGGTGGTTGCACAATACTGTGAATGTACTAAACACCACTGAAATGTATAGACTTTAAAATGGTTACTTTTAGTTCTATAAATTTCACCTCAATTAAAAAAAAATCTACAGAGAGAAACACATTCCCCCAGAGCTCTTCCCTGTGTACCATACAATCTGTGTGTGTACCATGTGCCATGTGTACCACACAGCACTGTCTCCTTTCAGTTCTAGATCATGACAGCCAAAGACCATGATATGAATGAAAATAACCGATACGCTAAGGTGGTAAAATTGTGAGTACCTGCCCTTTTTCCTTTAATGCTCGTACAAATAGATTTCTCTCTCTTTCACATGCCCTGATCACTCAGACAGAACATACCAACGTCACGCTTTATCCAAATTGACAAGACAGGAACTCTGTGCAACCCACGCTGACTACAGCAAGTGAGCTTCTAGCAGTCACTCAGGGTAACAGGCACCTATGCCAACCAGAACTGCAACTTCCCTTTGGTCTAAGAACTCAAGTTGGGAGGTTTTTCTGGTACCTTTCGCCTTTACCTTTTTGAATTAACCTTCTTCTACATTCTCCACATTCCTTAACCTCTAGGCTGCTATTTGTGCTTCCTTCCACCTGCCTTCTTTCCCATTTCTGGGTTTTCTCAAGTTCATGATAAAAGCGTCACAGATTTTAAGCAGCTCTCCTTCTAACCCTGCCTAGAGTTTAAGGGAAAGGTGGTAGGCCAGTGTCAACCATAACACCCAGAAGCAAAACCAAAAACAAAAAAATCATTTCAAAATGAATCATGATTCTACCTAAAAGAAAAGTAGAACAAAAGAGCAAACCCACAGGAATTTCTATCAAATACTCACTTTTCTTTACAACCAACAATTAAATCAGATTTGTCAACCACTTTTCATGCAACCTAAGAAAAAAAACTTCTTCTTTACAGAAAAACACTGCATCAAGTGATGAATTTTGCTCACAGAACAAATATCTATTTAGGAACAATTATGGTCCTGACACTCTAAGAGCAGTCAAAGAGTATTACAGTCTATCAAACTTTGGAAGACCCACGGAAGGCATTATGGTGTTCAGAAACTGCACGTGCATCTGATAATCCTCCTATGTTTTTAATAAACTTCTGACCAAATTATTATGTTATTATTAACATTTTAAATTTTTTCTTGGTCTATTTCAACTTAGACACAATGAGTTATGATATCCCCTTACTTATAACATTTCTCACATCCTATTTTAACTCCTTGTTTGCTACTGTTTCTCCCCAACTAGAAAGTAAGCTCCTTGAGGGGAGAGTATATACATCTCCTGACGGGTGCAGGCTTTGCTGACGTCACAAATGAATGAGCAGCTCCCTAGAGTACAGAGCCAAATTCCCACGGCTAGGCTCTGGCACCTCCCCCTACACCTTCTGTCTTTTGTCTTTTTTCACACATCTGTCTGCTCCAGTCTGGCTATTCCCCATTTATAAATATATTTCTCTTCTTCAATTGCTATTTCTTTTTACAAAAAGGCTTTACTGCCTGTTGGGAAGTTTGGACTTAACCTTAAACCACAATCAGAATTGCCAACTGTCTCCTTAATCTGCATTATGTATAATCCCCTGGTTTGGTTTCATGTTCACCCATGCTGTTTATGCCAGAATATGACTTCCTTGAGGGCAGAAACACAATGTCTTTCTGTGAGCCATAACTTCCCCCTCCCACATCCCAGTATATAAATCATCCTGCGCTCTTAATCATCCCACTCCCTATCCCAAAGTTTAGGAAACGCTGAGAAACCTAACATAAAATTCTCAAGTGAAAGAAAAAGAAAGATATGTTTGTTACGTAAAGGAAGATATAAACTTAGAAAAAAAACTTATGTGTTAACAAACAAGAACTCTGAAAAGAAAACAAACTCTCAAGCAAGTAATTACATTTCCAGAGTTATAAGAATTCTACGTATTTATACATTGAAGGCAATGAAAGGATTAAAAAATAAAAGATTTCATTAGCATTCTGATGTGGCAGTTTTAAAAAAAGAAATGGTAGTGTTAAAAAAAAACAGGTACACTTTTATGTACTGCCCTCATCAATAAGACACTTTTGGAGGACTTGGAAGAATTCATAGTAATAATGCACCTTTCAAGTGGCACATACTTAGTAAGTTTTACCACCACCATAATGATATAATGGAATAACACCAGTGTATTATGGGACATGAGAGAAAAATCTTAGAGAAAATCTAGAGAACAGACTGTTTACATTTTTAACAAGCAGGGATAAACAAAGAACTAAAGCCATCTCTCAACATCTTATGTTGTATCTAATCATTTGCTTTTTTAAATGCAGCAAATTTAGCTCCATTTTTACAATAAATGGTTTCGTTCAAGGGGCTGGGAGACATGGTTTGGGATAAGAACCTTTAGTTCAGAATCTGTACTTTCCAGTGGTGTGACGTTCCCGTTCTGATTCTTAAGCAATGGAATTCCAATACCCAGATGAGTGGAAGAATTTGGACTGGAAAGCTACAGAACACACTCAAATCTCTGATCCACCTCTCTTCCTTAATGACTTCTCGTGGCATCCAGCAAACCACTGGCTCTACAGAAACCAGAATGATCCCCCAAGAAATATAGGAAGGAAGGAAAGTACAACTGTGAAGAAGGGAAACAAACAGTTAATCCACTCACCAACCCAATCTCCTTCTCAAAGACTCTGTCCTCTATGGCTTGCCACATTCCACCCGACAACAGCTGCTCATGATAATCAATGTCTGACAGATCAGAGAAAGCCCTTAATGTGTCGCCAAGGGGCAGTTCAACAGATGGCATGGTGACTTACAACCAGAATCATTAATTACACTCTCTTATTAGTCCCGGGGCACAGTGCTGAAAATGCTTCCTCAGTGAAAGATGAGCATTTCAGATAAATGACCGTCTGGTACTGCCTGTGAAACTCCCTTTAGGATTTCTGGTCAGTATCGATTTCTAAATCTAAGCCATACTATTTTTACAGTCATTTGCCATCTACCACTTTCCAGCCAGGAATATGAAGTTCCTATTACCACTGCCCATCACCGCTCCCATAATCATTGCACGTAAAGATATGGTAAAAAGTGCCCATCATTCATTTCCCCCCTCAAGTCAGCTGACAGTATTGAAAGGCAAACACTGTAATGCCAGCCACAGGGCTAGCTCAATTTTCCTTCCCTCTGTGCCAGAGACCGTTATTTCTTGGGTGCAAGGCGGCAGGGTGGTGTTTCAGGGGAAGACACACTATCCCCTCCTTCCTTATCTACTCTGCTATTTCTTATAATATGTGATTGGTTCTCCAACTCAAAACCGCCCTCCCCTCCCAAACCACTGGGTGCAACTCCTTTCTATGTCTCTCTTTTAGAAAAAGGGCCAACACTACTGAAAAGGAAGCCTAGCAGCTTGGGGCAAGCAAAAGTCCCCAAATATCCACACTGCTGGCTCCGTTATCCCAAATGACTAAGCACTGAGGTTAAACCACCACGTACTTAATTAAAAAGCCAAACAAATGCATGGTGAGAAATGAGTTCTGAAGCCCCTCCCCAAGGGCACTCAGACTAATGTCAACTCAGGGTAGAAATTAGTTCCCCCTCAACAGTTTGAGAACTGGGCTCCACAAACATTACTGTGAAATTTTAGAACTAACTCCAGACAGACCTTGGATTGGCCTTAACATGGATACAAGTCAGAAATAAATCTCATATAACCCCAAAATAAGAAATTTTTAAGCATTTCCCAAATACTACCAAATAAACATTCTTTGGTTTTGCTGACCTCCTGTTCTTTTTGTACCTCAGTCTACAATTGTTTTTTTTAACGTGAGTTCAAACTAAAGCAATATTAAGATCTTAAACGCTGTGATTTAACAGTTCATTGTTTCATATATTCCAATTTGTTTTTTCTTGGACATATAAAAACATGGACTTCAATTTTCAACCAGGTTCAAATAATTACAATAACTGAAGGATGTTCACATCTCATGAATTTTTAGAAGACAAAAATGTATTAGTAAAGGCATAATAAAACCTTCTAATGTGGGCTACAGGAAGGGGAACTTGGGAAGTCTGGGTCTGCCCTGCAATGTACTCACTTCTAGTTTTTTCTCCTTTTCTGACAAAACATCCTTCTGGTTCTGGGTGTACTCCACCAGCATCCGAGCCAGCTGGCGCCGGTCTTCCAGCTCTGCCGCCAGGCGCCCGTTATATTCTGCTAGTAACAGACATGCTTCATCTACTGTTTTTGAAAGACGTTCAGCTGCCTCTTTGTCTAAGTACAAATGGGACCGAAAAACAGAGACAATATACAAATCACATAGGCACGATTGCAAACATTTCTGGGGGAGACTAACAGCTTCTGACCTCATGTACAAAGTCCAAGGATAAGGCAGAATCTGTGGACAAACAATGGACTGGCTCACCGAGAACTCCAAATGCACTCACTCCTGTCAGCAAGACAGGACATTTCTGAATTACCTGAACTGAGGCAATTGTACAAGGAGGGGAATCTGGCAAAGGATTTCTAAATGTTTATTCCAAACGTTTATTCTAAATGCTTTTTTGCTTTGCAAAAGCTCTACAAATAAAACAAACAGAAAGAGATATTTCAGGTCAGACATGAAATACTTTTTCCTTGCCTCTTATAATTTCAAAAGTGCTTTCATTCATATTATTTCATTAAGTATTCTTTGCACATTCCTCTGAAATACAAAAGCAAGCGCTCATTACTTGAGTGTGAAAACTAAAACAAAAAAGTCCTTCAGAACAGGTTCAATGTCATATGGTTAGCTGAGCAGCTGGGACTCAAACCAGATCTCTAAAATGGACCTTCAGGACTCTACCTCTTAAACTACATAAGCCTTGAACCTGGGTACGAGCTCTCTTTCGTTCAGCAAAATATAGGGTCTAATAAGAACAGAGGCTTTCAAATGCTTCTGAATGTGACCCATAGTAAGAAATATACTTTATGTAAACACATACGAAATTAAAAGCAACAAAAGTTTCATAAAACAATACTTATCCTTACTATGTGCAAAGTGTTCTACTTTTATTCCATTAAAAAAAATATATTGGTCATTACCTACCAGAATGATTTCTTGTCCAATTAATGGGTTGCAACTCATTGTTTAGAAAAAACCTGTGCTGAGGTATCTACATATAAGAAAGGGTATTCTTGGAAAGAAGTAGTGAACAAGGCTCAACATTAGGAAAGGAGAGGAAGAGACAAAAGGACAATTTATATTTAAAATAACTGATAGAATTAATTACACATGGGTGGTGGTGAGATTAGAACTTTAAATATGTATCCCTCATTTTAAAAAGGCCTTTAAAGATCAAGAATAGATGGGTGCTGTGAAACAGAGCACCAGTGACTCCAGTAGTTCCATGGGACAAACTAAAAGTGAGTTACACAGTGATACAAATATGATGCCCCTATGATTACAGGTCTCCAGAGGTGAGAGACAGTATTCTCATAGGTAATCGGGAATTAAGAATTCCCAACAGTTTCTCTGGTAAAATGTCTGGCGTTTAGATGCCTTCTTAATATGAACATTGGGAGATGAATTGTTGAGGCACTCCAAATTAAGTCTGATGACGCAGATCAGGCACTTCTATCCTCTTGGGGGATAGGGAAACAGAAAGATGTTCTTGGAGAAGGAGAAGGAGTGAGCCAAACAGAACACAAAGGGAAGAGACAACCTCGGTCATAGAGGGTAAAAGGGACAGCAAAAGCTATTCTTCTAGATTGGTGGTACAGTCTGGGAACAAGCTGCTGGGGTGGTTAGGTTAGTTTTAGCTTTGTCGTTGCTTGACTATATGATTTTTTAAAAAAATGGTTAATTTATTGAGACATTTTAGTGCCCGTGGCAAAAAATGGCAAGGAAAACACTAATTTTTAAGATTTCTAAAAAATCAATTCTCACCCTCTAAGAACTTGTTCAAGGGAGATAATTCATTCACACAAATAATTACAACCCAGAAAAATAACTTGTAATAGTTTTATGAGCTACAGAAAAAATGCAGTCACAATGTAGCAGCAAGATGCTTGCTTTAGAGAACTTACCTGTGGGTGTCCTCACATCCTCTTCCCACCCTGTTACACAGATGAGTGGCTGTGTGCCTCTTTCAGCCAGCCCTCCACTCGTGCATAGGCCCCATTCCCTCTTCCTTACTTCAAGATTCAGTTTCTATGACTGTCTCCTAAGTTTCCCCAGGCCTTATCACGTTCCCTTTCTCCCTCCTGAAGCACTACCATCGGCACACAAACATACCGTCACTCTTTAGCTGTTGACCAATTTCGCTGCTCCCTTCACAGCAGAACTCCTCAAGAAAGTTATCTATACTCCTTGTACCCACCTCCTCTCCTACCACTGTCACTAAACCCACTCCAATCAGACTTTCATACCCCAAATCTTCCAATTAGCTTAAAAAGGTGTGGGCTCCTATCGTGTGCCCAACACTGTTCTAGGCTCTCAGAGCCAGCAGGGAACACAAAGGACAAAAACTTTCTATCCCCAAGGAGTTAACCCTCTCAGATAGAAAGAGAAACAGTACACTACATTTTATTTATTTATCAGCTGAAGATAAGAACTAGAGAGAAAAATAAGGCAGAGAAGAAAAAATGGAGCATTCAGAGGGAGGACTGCAATTTTAAATACAGTCATCAGGGTAGGCCTCACTGAGGTGATATGTAAACCAAGGCCTGGAGGAAGTGAGAGAACAAGCCATGTGACTCTCCGGGGAAGATCACTCCAGGCAGAGGGAACACCAAATACAAAGGCCCGAGGAGGGGAGAGTGCCTGGCAAGGAGCCCATATGACTGGAGTGCATTGAGCAGTAAGAGTCATGACCCAACTTCCATTTTAACAAATCATTCTGGTTACTGTGTCGAGAACAGAATGATGGCTGGGGTGGGAGACAAGGAGGAACAGGGACACCAGGTAGGAGGCTACTGCAATAATCCAAGTGAAGATGGTGGTGACTCACACCAAGTGGCAATGGTAGAGGTGGTGACAAGGTGTCAGATACCAGTTTTGGTCCCAATCAACAGGAATGATGACGAGGTCATTTATTGAGATGGGGAAGACCATGAGAGAAATGAATTTTGGAGGGAAGATGAGTATTTGGTTTGGGATCGGTAAAGTCTGAAATGTTCAAGGGAGAGGGCAACACTAGAGATGTAAATTAGGGAATCATCAGCATAAAAACTCTTATTGAAAATCATCAAACTGGATGAGAGGAACTGTCAGTGAAACTAGCTAGAGAAGAGGGCTAAGTGCTCAACATTAAGAGGTCAAAGAGAAGTGAAGAAACCAGTGAAGGAGACCGAAAAAACCTGGCCGGAGAGAGAAAAGGAAAACCAGGAGAAACAGGGTCCTAGTTTCCTACTGCTGCTACAACAAATTACCACAAATTTATTGGCTTAGAACAACACAAACGTATTACCTTGATGTATATTGCTGTGGCCCTTTCCTGGATCTTCAAAATGCATCACTCCCCAAATCTGCTTCCATAGTCGTATCTCCTTCTCTGACTCTTGTCCTCCCACCTTCCTCTTATGAGGACCCTGTGATTACATGGGGCCCACCCAAATAATACAGGATAATCTCCCCATCTCAAGTTCCTTAACTTAATCACATCTACAAAGTCTCTTTTGCCACATAAAATAATATACTCACAGGTTCTGGAAATTAGGACATGGACATTTTTGAGGGGGTATTATTCTGTCTATCACACCAAGTGAGAAAGTATTTTCAGGAAGAAGAAACGATCAACTGGGCCAAATGTCACTGAGGTCAAGCTAAGATGACCTCAAGTTAAGACTGGGCAAAAAAATCATCACTGAATTCAGCAACATGGCAGTCATGAGCAACATTGATAAGGACAGTTTCAATAAAGTAGAATCAACAGAGAATGTGAGGAGGGAAAATGCAGACAGGTGAGCCTAGGCAACCTATTTTGGATGTTTTGCTATAAAGAATAGAGAAATGAGGCAGTAGCTAGACGAAGATACGGGTCAAGAAAAAAGTTTTTCCCATGTGGGAAAAAAATACACATTTTTATGCTGTTGAGACTGATCCTACAAAGGAAAAAAACAGAAGCTGCGAGAGAAAGGGGAGATTGTTGGAGCAACGTCCTTCAGTAGGTGAGAAGGAACAGGTCTAACATCAGGTAGAGGGGCCAGTTTAGAAAACAGCTGTTCTCCCACAGCAATAGGAAGAAAAGTCAGCCAATGTGTGTTATTTGTTTTTCCCAGCCACATTCAGCTGTGCAGGCACAAGACAGGAATAGATAAAAAGCTGGACTTAAGAATGGTGGTTGCCAGAGGCCAGGGGGAGGAGGAAATGAGTTGATGTTATTTAACGGATACAGAGTTTCAGTTTTACAAGATGAAAAGAGTTCTGGACATTGGTTGCATAACAATGGGAATGTACTTAACACTACTGAATTGTACACTTAAAAATGGTTAAGATGGTAAATCTTGTTTGTGTATTTTACAATTAAAAATGAAAATAAATAAGTAATTTTAAAAGCTATACAAGACCTTTAGGTCAGTGAAAACAGACAAATGAAATCGTATACATTGCTAGCTTTATATTAATTTGCTTCTAATTTCTGCAGATTGTGATTCTGACAGTAAGAATAAACGAGGTGGTCCTTATAATAGTAGTACAGTCATGCACCACATAATGACATTTCCATCAATGACAGACCGCATATACGACAGTGGTCTCATAAGATTAGTACATATAGCCTGGGTGTGTAGTAGGCTATACCATCTAGGGTTGTGTAAGTACACTCTACGATGTTCGCACAATGGTGAAATCACCTAAGGATGCGTTTCTCAGAATGCATTCCCATTGTTAAGTGACGCACGACTGTTATAAAAAAAACTTGGATTTAACCAAGAGAAACATTGAATTTCTGCCAGGAGACTATGGTGAAGGGGAAAAAGAGGAAAAGGGATTGAGGGTATATGTGAGGTAGTGATTATAAAGACTCTAAGCTGAGTAAAGAAGAAAGAGAGAACATAAGGAGAGTGAAGGCTGGGAAAATGTGAAAGAATCAATAGACTGTTAAATCCAGTAGGGTTTAAGTCTTAGAGGCGAGGAAGTAGACGGAATGAGCCAAAATGCTTCTTGTATGATTTAGAAGGGCTCAGTGTTGTGTTCTCCAACTAAGCAGACTCCTGCCTAAGGGTCTTTACATGTACTGTCTCCTCTGTCTGGGTGGCACTTCCTTTCCTCAGATATGCTCACAGCTTGCTTGCTAATTTATTTGGGCCTCTGGTCAAAGATCATCTCATCAGAAAGGCCTTTTCTTGACACCTTTAGAACAGAACCTCCTTCAATCATTCTCCACCCCACACCCCTGCTGTACTTTTCTTTTTTGCACTTAACCCCTGAGGGGACGTAGGTGGGACGCGAAGGGCATCTGCTACATAGTGTACCTCAATATCTGTTGAATGAAGGAAACACTTCATGAGCAACCTTGATTTCCTTTCGATGGATGTGGAGGAAGTTAGTGAAGCAGCCGAGTCAAGGAGGGGACTGGATGGGGAAAATGGTGGCCCTCAGAAGAAAGGAACAAAAGGTCCGAGCTTTCATAACAGAAAGAATACAGGCTTTGCAGCCTAGGCTGGAATCCCAAGATCCACTACTTGTGTGACCTTGGGCAAGACACTGAACCTCTCAAAACCTCAATTTCCTCTGATACAATACGGTGACAGACATTCAGCGATCTCCAAAGATTATCATGAAGAGTAGAAATATCTGGCACAGAGCACACTCTATAAATATTAGTTCATGGTTCATTCTTCCCCTTCAATTTCCCACACATAAAGTGGCAATAATGCCAACTGCTGCTCCCTAATTGGGGGTGATCATCAGGAGGGTAAAATGATACTAAGAATACACACCTGGAGTTCTTGGCATTGAAGGAACTACCACCTAAGGGAGGTATCAGTGTACAGTGTATAAATCACACAGTGCTGAATCATAATTTTTTTTCTTTTAGTAAAAAGGTCATGAGTTTAATGCCTTCCTCCCAGCCCCCTGCACACACAATCTGCACTGTTTTCAACAGACCTTACTTAGCACGCCTAGAGTTTGATGCATTAGAGATATGTCCTTGTTCCCTCAACTTTTACCCAAACTCTACCTTCTTACCTGTTATTTTTTCCAATAGAGAAACATCTTGCACTTCCTGGGGCAAAGAAGCAATTTTCTGTCGGACAGTAGCGTCCCCGGATGCAGCATTTTCCAGGTCCTGCAAAGCTTTGATTAGTTCCTCAGTCTGTACAATGAAAACACAAAGAACACTGTCCATTAAGACATACGGGGTTTAAAGAAAACTAGTTGGGAGTTAAATGAAGTGAAAGCAAATTTTAAAAATGGTCATTCCCGACATGTAAAAAAAAATTGTTCTTAGTCTCAGAGCTTATACTGAAGTCAATGATATGGATTCTAAGAGAATGTACAAAGTTAATTTTTCTAAGTCCATGGCTGAACATGAATGAAATTCTACATGATTCTTTAAAAAAAAAAAACAATTTTTTTAAAGAGTATGTTTTTAGCAACTTAAGAAAATGGAGCCTGGTTCATATTGTTTAGTTTCAAATGATGCATAATTTCTAGTATAGCACGGTCTCCAATATAGAATAAAGAGGTATACATATCACACCTTTAACAACTGTGTGTTGATTGATTACATGAAATGACACCACCTACTTCAATTCTTTCTTGGGTTTGCTTTACAAAATGAATGTCACAAGATGACATTTTCAGTTTTGGCAGCCACTCTCAAAATTAAATGTGTCAAACTCGTTAATTACAAACAAGGGGGAAGAACAGGAAGAACAAACCAATCTGCATAGTCTGTGTATACCAAAAAGAGATTTTTAAATAGTGAGAAAACACAGAATGCTGACAGGTTAGCTAGCCCATAATGATCCAGGAGTAGCTAACCATGTAGATGGTAGTCAAATTATCCTGAAAGTTGATAATCCAGACTGTTCTCTTGAATTCTTTTTTTTTTTTTGTGAGGAAGCTCAGCCCTGAGCTAACATCCGTGCTAATCCTCCTCTTTTTGCTGAGGAAGACGGGCTCCGAGCTAACATCTATTGCCAATCCTCCTCTTTTTTTTTTTTTTTCTTCCCGAAGCCCCAGTAGATAGTTGTATGTCATAGCTGCACATCCCTCTAGTTGCTCCATGTGGGATGCGGCCTCAGCCTGGCCGGAGAAGCAGTGCGTTGGTGCGCACCTGGATCTGAACCTGGGCCGCCAGCAGCGGAGCGTGAGCACTCAACCGCTAAGACACGGGGTCGGCCCCTCTTGAAGTTTTTAAATGCAAAGATATGTGGCCCAACAGTGCTTTCATTTAACCCCCAGTCTAATTCAACATTTTAACATAGGACAAATCAGACAGGATTCCTATTTACATAGGCCTTAAACACACCTATGTGTAATAAAGTAAAGCTGTTTTAGGCAAAATGAGAGGCAGCGTAACCCAAAAAGAGCATGAGCTCTAAAGTTAGTCAGACCCAGATTCAAATTAAGACATTGGGCAAGTTACTTACTCTGTCTCCTTGAGCCTGGTTTTCTTTGACTGTAAATAAATAATAGCTAAAATGAACCAACCACACAGAGTTCATGAGCTAACTTATATGAAGGGCCAAATAATGCAAATATATGGTTAAAAACTCCAGTAAATGGTAGCTCTCTGTTTTAATATTTAAATAGGTTACATTGTAGCAAATTTGCCACTGTCATGTAGAAGCTAACTTGTTTACTTATAAAAAACAACCTCACTTTTGGGGGGACAAGCCACAGCAGAGGACTTTTGAATGGTAACATTATCTACCCCTTTCACAAAAATCTACTTTTTAAGAATATTTTCAATTCCTAGGAACGAAAAAAAGCCAAGTCCAAGTACTCTATAAAACATAAATCCATCCCAGAGTCACAGCATGCAAAGAGAAAGTCAAGCCTGCTGTCTGCCAAGCTTCACTGGGTGGCTCGTGCACCCAGTGCTCTGGGAGCTGCCCTCTGGTGATTTCATACTATTGGTTACCTGCGCCACCTTGTGGCCATAATCTTCAACTAGAAGTCACTTCACCAAGCCACTCTGACCTACTCTCTGGGGGTCAAGACATACCAAGAGGGGTCCAGCAGAAGGATCTTGGGGAGAGTAGCTTCCAGGGTAGTCGTCATCCTCTTCCTCTTGTATCTGCTGAAAAGTTCGCTTCAGAGACTTCTTCTCCTCTGTTGCTAGAGGAAAGAAAAAAGTGACAAATTTGGGTCACAACAGCCTGCATAGGTAAGAGTCAAATGCTATGCACAATGGGTCACATGTAAAAAAGGGCAGAAGGGGTCTATATCTCCAGAGATGGCTTAATATTAACCTTTATGCCAGTTATTTTAAACTGGTGGTAGTTCCCTACATGACTGAAAAGTCAAAATGGCCCTAGTCTGTCATTTCAGATTGACTCACTTGAAAAATACTACTGAAAACAAGCATCTAAAAGTGAAACTTACCAAACTAACACATTTAATTTAAAAAACCTCATTATCTTAAAAAAAAAAAAGTTAACAGGAGAAGTAAAGTGGTAAGAAATCCATCAGATAATAATGAAGCAAGCCGATGTGCTGTGAGGGTTTGTAGAGAATATACTGCACATAAAATGAGATTCTTTATGCTTTCCAAGATAATTTCAGAAAATAAATAGTAGAGAGAAATCCATCAATAAAATCGTGTCAAAAACTCTAAACACAAATATCCTTTAAACTATCCCTTTAAAAACAAAACAAACCTAATTTTATCTTAAAATTAAAAATAACCATTACTGAGAAATATGATTGATACTACTAAGAGAAATTACTTAAGTTACTATTTTAAAATTAACCACTTTTGAGGCTAACAGCTTACATTTTTTATTAACCGTATCATATGCTTTTAAATTAGGATAAATGTGTTAATTCCAAAATCATTCCTTTTGTATCAAATTGGACAATCCAAAATAAATGCCAAATAACTGTGAGACATAAATCTAAATGATAAATTCAGGTTTGGAAAGTAAAGAAACTACTGGACACCTAACACCTGCCAGGCACTGCAATCGTTTCTTTACATTTAATCCTTTCAACAATTCTAAGATGTAATATCTCCATTTTTCAAGTGAGAAAATGAAGACCCAGAGAAGTTAAATAACTTCAAAATCTGTGCTCTTTCCACCACAGTCAAATTACTTAGCACCACACAATTACCATCTCATCTGTCAAATGAGAGGGTCACCAGGCACCTGCCTCAGAACTCTATGAGTCATAAACAGAATAACGTACACTTCTTGCTTAATTAAACACTTTCTTCTGGAATCAAGGATGTAGTTCCTGTTCCCTACCTTATACATTAACCGACCACACTATGTTTGACGTGAAAGCAAAGTCAATATCATGTGTTTTATCTTTTCTCGATGTTTTTGTTTGTTCTACTAAAAACAAAAAAAGAAACAGCAACATTTGCAATATAGCCAGTCCTTACTTTGCACGATTCTATTATGCATGGATTTGTTAGCACGGTTTAAACGACAAGAGTCCCCCAATAACACGGCTCAAATTTCAGTTACCGTGGCATGTGAACTCTGAGTAATTGCATAAACGACAAACTTTACCACTAACTTCAGCCCACAATCACCACGTAAATAACAGAAGTGCATCACGATCAGTGACCACATTACTTCTTTCAAGGTCAGTGACTGGTCACTGCACATCTGTTATTCAGTTCACACAGACAGCGAAGTGTCTAGTTCTGTTGTCTCCCAGTGATAAAATCCACGTGACATTTTATAAAAATGAATAATCAAAACAGGGAACTGTCTGACACAAAGATGAAAGAGCAGCAAAGAAACTAAAACTAATGCTAGAAGAGAAATTTGAACAGAACGTAAACGGAGCTGTAGAAGAAACATCTGGCTGTAGGAACTCGGGCACCACCACACCCTTCTAGAGACCAGACTCACAGCCAGAGGAATTTAGTGAAGGCCAACCTATCAACATAAATGAAGAAAGGCGCTGTGACGAAAAGGATGACAATGTCCTGGAGGGAGTGATGCTGACAAAAAACTTCATGTTAAAGCAACTCTCAGAGATATTTCACGACACTGAGTGCAGAAGGATAAAAAGTTGGATGCTGATCCAAACTTAGAAAGAAGTATGACAATTCACTAAGACAGAAAAGATGCGTGCTCTGTATTATAAATTACATAAGAAGGCAAGCTTTGTTCAAACCACTCTTGATAAGTTTGTTACAAAGAAATAAAACAGTTTAATTCTCAGTGTTCCTAATTTTTTATGTTATAGCAATGATAAATAACTATTATTTTTACTATCTTTTTTGTTTCCTTATACATTTGTAATCAACAGTGAGTTTTTAATTCTTTGACAAAAAATGTTAAAAGACATAAAACAATCATGATTTTTCCCACTGTTAACATCACTTCGCACGGTTTCAGCTTGAACCGTCATGTTTACAGTTCTGCACTACCATGCAAAGCAAGGACTGCTATATTTTTAAAACAGAAAATCTATTAGGATATAATTTGCATATGAAACATTTAACAGTACTTAGCACACAGCAGCTGCCTAATTAATGTATGGTGTGTGGTATGGCCCAGACAGACATTCAGCCACCACAGCATCAAAGTGGCAGTGTGCAAGCAGTGGCCACTGAATGTAAGCACAAGAGCAAAGAAATTTTATATTGTTTTGTTCACTTCCAAGCACCTAGAAGAGTGCTCAATAAATAAATAAATGTTAAATACACTAAAGAAGGTGGAAAAACTTATAAAATTTGAATTCTTCACTTTCCAACTCTCATACAGAAATTATTATACATAAAAACCACACATCACCAAATACCCCAGGACACTCAGAATCACTGAATGTTGGCACTGGAAAGCCTTAGACAGACGTCTGTCTCTGCTTCCCCCACCTTGTTTTTTCATGAGCATATCAAGGCCCACAGGCCGTGGTTTGTCCAAAGTCAGAGAGCTCGTTAGCCTAAGTCTGGATTCTATAGTCCAAGTCATCCACTTCCTAATCTGGAGTTCCTTCTACCACTTCATGCTGCCACTCAGTCATTAAAGACTGAAATCAAACTGATGAAAATAATTTTAGGGCCATTTCTGTCCCCTGCCATCCTGATGGAAGAGGGTATAACAGGAGGTAACCATGATCATTCTACTGTTCCAGTTCTCACCTATCTCCACTTGGAGGATCTACTGGAAATGAATTATTCATCCTTTCCCCCATAGGGCTGCTTCTGTCCTGAGCTACCTATTTCCATTATGAACACTTTCACTGGCCCCATCTTCCAACTACAAAGCCTTAGAGACCACTGGAATTTCTCACGAAGTCCCAACTTCTAGCAGATTCCACACCTCTGAGGGATTCTTACATATCTCCTCTTTCTGCTCCTTCCCATAGCCTCTTACCTTTATCATGTCTTGTCCAGACCACTGTCCCAAGCAATCACCTTGCCTCTAGTCGCTCCTTTTCCAACTTAAGACTACACTCTTATCAAATTAATCTTCCTAAAGCTGAGCTCTCACCCCATCATGCCTCTATTCAAAAACCTGGAATGGCCACCTAAGTTCAAAGCCTACTCGTAATGGTAACATCATCTTGAGTACGCCCTCCTTCTCTCAGTCGGCATCACCCCCTCTAACTCCCACAGCACTTGGAGCTCTCTTTGGAAGCCCTTGGCCCTTGCTACTTTGCATGGCCATGGACAGACAAAGGCCTAACCTCTCTGATAGAAACATTCAGTGTCTTATTCCTTTACATTCCTGTAATACCTAGAAAAGTGTCAACAGACGTGAGTTTGAAACCTCTTGAAGGCAGAGGAAGCACAGAGCTTGAAGAGTGCTGGTACTATGCCAGAAACAACTATCATTGCTTCCCTTTACACAAATAGGACAGCGAGCTCTGGTAACTCTACCCTGACTCATCTGTACCAAGTTAGCAGTTATGATGTCCAGTATTCTCGAAGAGCTCTGGTAACTCTACCCTGACTCATCTGTACCAAGTTAGCAGTTATGATGCCCAGTATTCTTAATCTAGTCAGACAGCCATTAAAAATAACCTAGGAAATCTGTCAGTCCCATTCATCAGTCTGAATTTAAGACAGGGTACCCTTCCACAATCAATTTGTCTTCTGATCACAGTATCTACATTCCCTTTTTTACTCACTCAACCACTCTGTTTACAGGCAGGGCAAACACTACGGGTAGCCAAAACCCCTCTGTCCTCCTATTGTACACCTTCTATTCTATCCTCCAACCTGTCCCTGTGTCTCCAGCTAACCTTCAAGTCATTCTGGTTACCTAAGGGTTTATGGTATGCCTCTCAGAGACCTGATTGTGGTAGAATTTCAGACATTATGGCAAACTGTGAAACTAATTTTAAGGCAAAAAGCTAGCTTGAAGGATTGCAAATCACATTACAAAGTGCAGTCATCTACCAGTCAAGTTGGATCTTCTAAAGGATCCACCTGAAATTTTCTGGGATTAAAAAAAAAAAAATCCCACAGATTTTATATTATTTTTAAGAATCAGGAAATATTGTTTGTAACAGCGCCCTCATTCTTTATTCCCTCCCTCAAAATAAAGGGAATTTCTTTTAAAAGCACATTAAACTTTACTTGTAGAGAGAAAAAGGTCTGCAACAAACAAAGGGCTACCATGTGAGGCACAGTTCTGATCGTACTTTACCAGTATCATCTCACTGAACTGAGTGGCCAGGTCTGGACTTGAACCTGGGAAGATGGGCCTAGAGTTCACACTCTTAACCACTGTGCTCTCCAGCCTGGCACAAAATCTGGGGGACTGAAAATACTAACAAGTCTCCTCCTACTTTTGGTACTAGTCCATATTTAGAAACTCAAAATATCAGATATTAGAACGGGGGGAGGGGGAAGATTAAAAGTCATATCATCACATTAATAACATCTTACCTATATTATGTCAAGTAATCTTCACAACAAGCCTATGAGGTATTACTATTCACAGCCATATTGTACAATGATGAACCTGAGGCTCAGAAGGGTCAAATGAAACGCCACGCCCAAGGTCACATAGCTTATAAGTGACAGAGCTGGGCCCATACTCTGGAAGTATGGTTTCAAATTCTTGCTCTAAAGAGCTAAACTAACTATACTAAGGTCCAGGAAAGCTGGGTGACCTGCTCATGAATTCATACCCTAATTCAAGTCTACTGAATCCATGTGCTTTCATGAAAAAGTATGGTGTGAAGAAAACAGGCTTTAAAGACATATAGACCTGGGTTTGAATTCTCCACCTATCAATTATATCTATTTAGACAAAATTACTATATCCCTTTGAGCCTTAGTATTCTCATCCGAAATATCAAAATAATACCAAATTCATAGAGTAGTTGTAAGGATCTAAAATAAATGAACATGAAAAGCAGCCAGCAGACTGGCTAATGCCTAATAGGTACTCAATAAATGCTACTTCCTTTGTATCTACAGTTCCTTTCTAAATCCTACAACTATAGGATGCTATGTGATTCATCTGTGACTCAAGCAAATAATGAAGTTCCATTCAGTAAAGCAACAGTTTGAGTATTCCCAAGAACAGAGAGAGAACTTTAGGACACCTGGAAAGACAGGTAGATAAGCTCAAGAAATCTCCAGTTCTAAAACAAAATTCCTAAATTCATGCATTTCTCAACGTTAGAAGACCTGTCAAAGTTCCAAAGGAAAAATTTTACTTCAAAGTTAAACTCTATAAAGTTGTCTGAAGACAAAGAACTACTCATGAATCAAAGCTGAAATCTGAAAGGACTATTTTAATTTGAAAATAAACATCTGAAGAACTCATCAATATTTTGAAAGGATT
The DNA here is from genome assembly GCF_020826845.1 of Diceros bicornis minor. Taxonomy (NCBI): domain Eukaryota; kingdom Metazoa; phylum Chordata; class Mammalia; order Perissodactyla; family Rhinocerotidae; genus Diceros; species Diceros bicornis. Next base: position 22,135,109 of record NC_080758.1, read on the forward strand.
GTGGTAAAATATTCTGATAACTCAGGTCCAAAGAAGGACAATGAGGAGACAGAGTAAGTTAGCTGGGGCTATACATATGCTGTAACCTTTTGAGATGTGTTTTCCTCTTTAAAGAATAGAGAAAAAGACATTATCTCTAGATCAGCAGTATCCTCCACATAGAGGAATACTGGCTGTATTGTTGTTAACGTCTAGATGCTCAAAAACAAAAAATCAGAAACTCAACAGAGCTATTTTCAAATCTACCACCGCCACAAATTCCCCAATTCGTCTGACTGCTCCCTGAGTGCAGAACCATTTCTCACTCCTCTCTTGCTCTTTCGTGTAGCGTCTAGCATAGTGGTTACTCAAAGCACATGTCTGGCAAATGCTTGTTGAATTGAAATTCAACACTTAGCTTTAAACATCATCTTTCAGGGCTCTCCTACTTGCCTAAAGGTGTTTTAAAAAATCAGCACTGTTTACCAAGGAACTCTAAGACCAAGTAGAGGCAAGAATGCCAGATAATTCCCCGACGCTGTGCAGAATACCTCCAAAGGACTCAATACAAACACTATCAGAATCCAAAGTAGGAAACATCTTGCTTTTCAGAAGCTACAAGAGTGACTCCAAAATTGTTTTCTATCAACTCCAAGTAAAACAACAATGACCTACTGTCTGAAACATTTACGTCATTCTTAGAAAGCCTCTAATCTTTAGTTTCACAGGAAAGTTATCCCACCTTAAAATGCATATAAACTCAGAGCTGGAAGAGATCATGAAAGGCACACAATAAACGGTGTTGAATGAACGATATTACCATTTATGCTAATCATGGTTAAGTTCTATAGCAGAGGCATGTGCATGTACAAAATACCAGAGGAACAAGGAGGGAATGGCAACATGTGCCCAGACAAGCTAGGGAAGATGTCAGAATGAGAGTAGCATTCTTTTTTTTTTTTAATTTTTTTTTATTTATTTATTTTTCCCCCAAAGCCCCAGTAGATAGTTGTATGTCATAGCTGCACATCCTTCTACTTGCTGTATGTGGGACGCGGCCTCAGCACGGCCAGAGAAGCAGGGAGTCAGTGCACGCCCGGGATCCGAACGCGGGCCGCCAGCAGCGGAGTGCGCGCACTTAACCGCTAAGCCACGGGGCCGGCCCAGTAGCATTCTTTTTTTTTTGAGGAAGATTGGCCTTGGGCTTACATCCGTGCCCATCTTCCTCTACTTTATATGGGACACCACCATAGCATGGCTTGATAAGCGGTGTGTAGGTTCGGCCTGGGATGCAAACCTGCAAACCTCAGGCCACCGAAGCAGAGCACTTGAACTTAACCGGCCACCAGGCCGGCCCGAGAGTAGCATTCTTGAAGAGTGAGGTCACCACACAGTGAAAGGAGCAGAAGGACATTTCAGGCAGAGGTAACAGCAGATGCAAAGGAAGTGGTGCCAACAGAGCATCCAGAGGGGAAACTGTTGGTTATTTAGAATGGCCAAAGAATATGGTGTACGTGAAGGAATGGCAGAATCTGGAAAAGTAAACTAGTTAAGGTTATAAAGGGTCCTAAATACTATGTTAGTACTTGAACTTGATGCTCCAGGGAACGAGTATGTGTGCAGTCAGATCAGATCTGTAGCTTAGAAACACGTCATGCCAACTAGAACCAAACCACAACTAACCAGAAGCCAAAGAACCAAATAATGTTTGATCTTACTCCTCTTTAAAGAAAAAAATAACATAAGCTCTTAAGGACTTGGTAAAATTCACACACATACATGTACACACTTCCCGAGGATATCCTGGGTTCAGTAAAGACCAAAATCAATTTTAGACAGCAAGCTGATAACCATCAAAAGTATGTTCCAAAGCCACATCAGTATTTAATGAAACCAAGTTCTAAAAAGGCTAAGGGACTTATTCAAGATCCTACTAGTTAGTGCAGGGCTAGGACAAAATCTTAGTCCAGGGTATTTCCTAGTTCCCCCCAACTCTAAACAACTTTATTGTTCCTTTCCCTTGTGCAAATAAAGTCTCTGAAAGGCAGAAGAGAGCCAAGGAGACTACAGAGCAAAAGTCAGGGTGTGAGATGATGAACAGCATGAATACTAGAACCAGGCTTACACGCTGTGAGCACTACATAAATTCTCACCATCATTTATGATCATCTCTCTGAAGAATCATATAATCGCTGGTGGTTCACAGCAACCCCCACTGCAGCTTTTCATATTTGATTCGAAAGTAGGCATAGACCAAGAGCTGTAAACATGTGGTGATGTTTCTACCTTTGAGGGGAGGGCTCTTGGAGTCCTCCATAGACAGCTTCAGCTGCTGTATGAACTCGCCGCCATACACACTTCTTTCTTGCCAGATGTTCAGCAATCTTTCTAAAGGTTTTTTACAGCCTTCATCTGCCTCTCTGCCCAGAAAAGATGAAAAGATATATATAAGCTTAAGATTTTTTGTTTTTAATCAGGACAGATGTACTTAAAAAAAAAAAAATCAACAACTGACTAAATGATTTACATATTTAAAAACAGAAGGAAGAATAAGGTACATTTTGTGATAAATGGATAACCCAAAATTTGACCAGAAACTACATTCTTCCTGTGGTGCATAGGGAAGAGAGAAGAATTATGTTACAGAGGTAATCTGTGTCTTTTACTCTCCTTGAAAGATGGGACAAATAGGGCAAAAAGCCAATGGTTGACTTGTACAGAGAATTATTCAAAATTCATCCTATTAATTGTGACAGCTTGCTTTTTAAGAAGACATTAACTGAAATCTAGTGCCAGACACTCTGCTGGAAATTAAAGGGGGCCAAAACTTTTAAGGATACAAAAAAAATTTTTTTTAAAACACATAAATGTTTAAAATGGGGAATAAATTCACTACAACTCATCAATGCTAATACACCAACACCTCTACAAGTATAAACACAACTGTACACACATATATGCCAAGACTGATCTCAACCTGACATTAACTACTTCATAATTATTTTAATTCTGGACTAGGTCTGTATTCCAGGTTCACACAAAGGTGTCTAACAGATAATCTTAGAACACACTGAGCATAATACAGCCCTTTATAATTTATATCTGAAAGAAGCTAGTTTTTTCCTGACATATTACATTCCTGAAACAATATTTTTCAATGAGATGACTATAACTAGCACTTGGTGTGAACCAGCTGCTTACCATAAAATGTCAGACAGCAAGTGGAAGAGTGGAGGAAGACTTTCGGAAAGGAAAACAAATTCCCCCACCTTCCACTGTGTTACCACGAGTCGTTCTGGTTTGTAAAGCTGTCTGGATGTCAACGATCTTACACTGAATGACTTCAAACAAGAAGGGATACCCTGACATCTCAGCATCTATGTCAGTACCTTTAACAGGAACTTCAAGAAGAAACCATACCAATTGCAACCGAGATGGGAATTTCATCCACCCTCAGCCCTGACAGCACTTTCCTAAAACTTATGTTAACATTCAAAGTGAAATGAGCTTTCAGCCTAATCTGGTTATATTGTATTACCTACGAATTACTAGCGGCAAATTTCACTGAATTGGGGTCAAAGTACTAATCAAGGTATATACAAAAAATTTCCACTGACAGTTTATAAAACTTAAAGACATGACCTAATTACTTGAGATCTGTGATAAAACATTTACTCCACCTTCAAAATATATCTAGAAACAAATTACTTTTCACCTCTTCTGCTAACAACCTGGTCCAAGCCACCATCATCTCTTGCCTGATTACTACAATAACCTCATTGCTGGTCTCCCTGCTTCCCCCTTGTCCTCCTACAATCTATTCTCAAGCTTTAAAAACATAATTCTAGCTGAGGTGTTAAGGCAGATGATGTCACTCTTTTGCTCAAAACGTCCATGGTTTTTCCCATTCCCTCAGAATAAAAGTGAAAGTCTTTATAAAGCCTATGAAGCCATTCTCAACCCAGCCCATTATTTCTCTGGCCTCACCTCTACCCCTGCCTTTCTCCCTCCCCTACATTATCCTGGCCCTCCTGCCTCAGGGCGTTTGCACTTGAAGTTCACTTTGCTGGAACCACATTTCCCCAGATAGTAGCATGGCTCATTGGCTCTCCTCCTTCAGGTGTATGTCTACTTACATAGCACCTTTTCAGTGAGTCCTTCCCTAACCTCCCTATTTAAAATTACACTCCCTAGCCCTACTTAATTTTTCTCCATACAACTTATCTTGTGATACGCTATATAGTTTACTAGTTGTTTATACTCTTTCCATTTGAATGTAATTTTCTCAGGGGCAGGGATTTGTCTTTTTCTCCCACTGCTATCCACCCTAGATCAAGCATAGTAAATATCTGTCTAATTGCAATCTTTTTTGAAAAATTTTAGATAGTTTTCAATAGCCCACACAACTAGTTATCTTTCAGCAATCATCTTTACATCAATGTCATTCATGTCAGACATCAACTAAGCACTCACCTGCTTCAATGAGGTTTATGAAATACTGTGCTTGGAACACAAATAAGGCCTAGGTCCTGACCTCTACGCGTTGACCCAGGAGCCCCTCACCTTTCCATACCCTACCTGAGGCTTCACATTCTAGCAACACTCGACCATATGTATTTTCTATGCAGAACTTGCTCCCTTGCGTGCATAAGCTTTTGCTCATGCTATCTCCTCTCCTTTGAAAGGAACCCCCAAATAGAACAAGGTGAAGAGGGAGAAGTTGTGATTAACTCAGGGGGCTTAAGTATATGAGGAGTGTGAGGAAACAGCACAAGAATCTGAGGGATAGAGTGGAATTAGATTATAGAGGGCCCAGAACGCAGTATTAAGCACATGGCCTTTATCCTAAAGGCAATGGAAGTCCCTATGTGATCAAATGTATGGCTTAGAAAAATAAAGTCATTACAAACAAATCACAACCTAATCAGAACTTAATTAACTGGTTGTTACTTTTAACATAAAATCTGTTCTCTGCAACTTCTCTGTTCACTTAAAAGAAAGAGAAACTAATCATGACAACAAATTCTTATCAAGGATTTAGTTAAAAGGGAGGAGAAGGGCACAATACCCAACCACCCACTATCCACCGTTCCTGGGGATATTTGGGCCTCAATTAAGACTAAGACTTATCTGAGTACAGCTTCAGCCACATCACTATACAATGGAAACTGATGCTCAAACCTGCTATAACCAAAAGACGTTTTCAAAAGGCTCTCACCACTAAAGGCTAAAGCCAAAAGGGGGCTCTAGTTTAACTGGTGAATGTAATTAACCAGGATAGGCTAATTCCTTGAGCAGTATAGTAAATCAAGGTTTTGCCAGATAAGTTTTAAAGTTACAGATACAACAGTCAAAAAAACCTATTTACTGATGCGGTTTTGCCATAAGTAGCTCCAATGAACTAGAAGTCATTTTAACACCTGGAATTGGATACAACTAAAGCAATAAAGTTGTTTTATAACAGAAGGAGCTATCTTTTCAGGCTACACTAACTCCATGCTAAATTGAGAAACCGTTAGTGAAAAAACATCAAAAAATCTTTGCTGCTAATTAATAAATAAACTGGAAGATGACAAATAATTACATACATAACTTATTATGTTGACCACAACTTAGTATGTATTTTAACTCTGATTAATTATAAATTCAATCACTGCAATATTGATCTAAAAAGTGAAAAGTGTGTATTATATACACAGAATTGTGTGTATATAAGAGGCCTTGCCAAACCAGCTTAGGGGACTTTTCTTCCTCTGTAGTTCTAATGGCACTTCCTTGGTATACACACTATAATTTGTGTGTTTCTGTTTTACCCCTTGCACAGTGGCCTATGGTACACCTACCAAAGGCAGGAATTCTTTCTAAGTATTCCCAGCACTTCCAACAGCACCTCATGTAAAGCTAGAGCAGAAATGTTCTCTGCAATTACGCAGAAAAGAGTTAACATAGCAAGCCTGAGACCGCTACCCTTAGAAAGGCCTGCTCACAAGGTTTGCCCTTGGCTGGCATCTAGGAACTTGGATTTCAGGAGGGTTCCCACAACTTCCTAACTGATAAGACTGGCTCACTGTGTCTAAACTGTTTGTGCAAACAATAGGGTTTATGCCGAACACCTGCTTTCCTTCTAGGAGTCTGGAATTTTGGCAGAGCCGACCCCAGTAAAAGCCCTGGGCACTGAGTCTCTGAGGAGCTTCCCAGGTAGACAACACTTGACGCGTGCCATCACAATTCAATGCTGGAGGAATTCGGTGTGCCTCGTGTGACTGCACCATGAGAGGACTCCCGGAGGCCCAGGTCTGGTCTCCTCTGGACTCCACTCCACGCACCTTCTCCCTCTGCTGATTCTGCTTTGTATTCTTTTGCTGTAATAAATTACAGCCATGAGCAGAACTACACACTGAATCCTCTAAGTCCTCCTACCACATCACCAAATCTGAAAGCAGTCTTGAGCACCTGTTACACACTAGTAAATAAATATGTATATGGTGATAACTCCAAATTTATGTCTCCAGAAATTAATTTCCTACTAAGCTTCAGACTATTTCATCCACTTGCCTATCCGGAATCACCCTTTGAGATATCTACTAGCAATCTCAAACTAACACGGCCAAAACAAGACCCTTGGTTTCCTCTACCATATCTTTTCTCCAATCTTCACCTCAGTAAGCAGCACCAGCAGCCATGCACTTATTCACATCAAACACCTATCTTTGATGTCTCTTTTCCCTCACTACCAGATCCCACCCAACTCCCATAAATCCTATCAGTTTTACATGGGGGCGGGGGGAAAAATCCATCCACGAAGTAAACATTCAATAAATGGAAGCTTTGTTATCTTCTCACTGCCTCTGAGTCCTAGCTGATGTCATCTCTAGCCTGTACTAAAACAAAACCCTCCAAACTCATGTCCCTGCCCCTCCCTTGGCCTTTATAATTCATTCTCCACAGCAAGCCAGAGAGATCTTTTAACAACGTGTTGGAATATACCATTCCCCTGCTTAAAACCCTTCACTGACACCCCATCAGAATGAAATCCTAACTCTCTCACAGCTTAGAAGGCATATGTGACTGGCACCTGCCTAGCTCTCTGATCCCACCTGGATGCCACTTTTCACTTTGCTCACACTGTGTTCTAACCATACTGGCCTTCATCCTGATCGTCTTAACATGACAAGATGATTTCCCCCTTAGGTTCTTCTTAATAGCTGTTCCTACTTCGCATGATTACCTCAAATGTCATTTCCTTAGAGAGGCCTGCCTTCACCATACTAGAAGAGATCCCACTCAGAACGTCATTCTATTTTATTATGTCCATATTATCACTCTCTGAAATTATCTTGTTCATTTATTTGTCCTTGCCTGCCTTGTTCATTGCTGCCCTCCAAGTGTCTGGATCAGTACTTGGCACACAGAATGCACTCAAACATATCCCAAATGATAAACGAAGTGCACAACTATCTCCAAGCTGAGAAGAAAACAAGAAGGCATTTATGTGGAAAATAAGTTCAAAGTCTGGTTAATTAAACTGCTATTCAAATTAAATTTACCCTATGAGCCTGGCAGCTTTCTCTGACTTGAGAGGTTTGTTTATTTTGGGGGGGGGGGGGGGGGGTTGAGGGAGGAGGTAGGAAATTATCATAAAGATATTCCTAATCAATTCTGGTCAATATTTATGGGTCAACTATCTTTGTTCATCAAGTGGCCACAGAAAAACCATATAGAGAGCACTTCTTACTACTGATAAGCTGTGTCAGGATTGAAGTGGAGTGGCTGGACTCTCTGTTCTAATAATGAGGGGGAGGGAGCTTAGAAACATGGGAATCCTGAATATAATACCCAAACAGGACCTCAGAAGAATGCAAAAAAAAAAAAAAAAAAAAAGGAATTAGGGCTATTTTTTAATTAAGAAGGACCAGGAATATTTTCCCCACAATGTCATAAAATTTGCCAAGATGTTTCACAGTGCTTCCTTGACAGGTTTTAAGATGTTACCAAGCAGAAAAGAAAATCTGAATCCTGGTATTGCCCATGCCCCTTCTCCCACCTCTTTCTACTTATCCTTTTCTGGTTTGGGGGCAGCTAATGATTACCGTTCAATTTTTAAATAAACATGTTCTGTTTACTATCCCTAGAGGAAATGGTTTTAGTCAATTTCCGACACCCTAATTAATTAACTTATTCAACAAATATTTACTGAATCCCTACTCTGTGCCAGGGCAGATCACAATGTTGCTCAGTTCCTGGGACACCATTTACAGAGGCTACAAAAGTGGTATTCCCTAAAGTTACATAACCCAGCAGCTCTGCGCCAGACACTTTACTAGATGCCTGGGATACAGCAAAGAACAAAAAAGAAATGGTCCTTCCCTTCACAGAGTATATACTTTAGCACACTCCCACGAACCAGCATAGACTGTGGATCAGGCGTTACACGAGGTCCTTTCCAACCCACTGTTTTACTTTAGCCTCACAACAACTCTAATGAGAGAGACGGTGTCGCTTCCTTTAACCAAGTAGGAAACTTGGGCTCAAAAAGCTAAGTAACACATCCAAAGTCACTCAAACAGTGCTGCAGGCAGAGCTACAGCCAAAGTCTAAGAAACTCTGAACTAAATCTCCTCAAAATAAGAAAATGCCTATTTCTAATTTCAGATAGCTACTCTAGTAGACTCTTCCAAGCTTACTCTGTTATGAAGATTCAGTATTTATTCAAGTTCATCACACATTCTGCTTCTTCAGTGTTCATGTTTACCAAAAGAAAGAGCCATCTATGTAGCTGACACAAAAAAATCTTTTTTCCACCTATAGAAAGCTAGATGTCATTTCTCTTTTGGATTTCTTATTTTATTTGTTCAAACTTTTCAAATCCTTCCTGGAATGCCAGACTTATTTTCACACTGAAGGTCTTTCACTTACACGTTAGACCCTAGAACAACTTTTGTTTAACCCACTTGTCTCTTTTTCACCCTTTCCAATTTACTTTTGCAAAGATGTTTATTTTATATGTTTACTAAGTAATATTTTAGTGAAAAATAGTTTTTCTCTGCTCCTCCTGGGTAACTAACTTGTGTCTACAGAAAAGCAGTTTGTTTTTCAATGAATAAAAATGACTTATAAAACTTTTAATCAAATGGATGCTTTCTGTGATATTAGCTATATGTGTGCTCTATGTTCCAGTCCTCCCTGTCACAAAACACAACAGTGACAGAGACTTAACATGATACAGCCAGAGCAAATACCTACTTTCCACACTAATAATTATCTTTACAGCTAGAGTAGTGACTATTTTTAGTAAACTAGACATCTAGACATTCAGAAGCAAAGAAGTAAAAACGAAGGCATAAACAACTAATTTCTTGCTATTAAGGTTGTTACTTGCACTATTCAGATTTGTTTTTTGACCATAAGCTAACGAGACAACTCAGCCAAACCAAGGAAAATACATATTCAAGAAATGAATTCAATAAATGAATACATCTAGGGGAAAAGATGTGCTTCAAGTGCTAGACTGAATCTCTTCAATGCATCAAAATGTTTACAGGTCTAGATAGTTCTTAAGAGCCCAACAAAACATAAAACCATAACACCATAATTTGGCCTCTGCAACACTCTGCAAAGCACACCTTTGTAAAGTACAAAGTTGTCAATCTACACAGGCTATCACAGAAAAGGGAAGAACAAAAAGGAGGAAAAGGTAATGCATTTAAAAACAAAACAAAACAAGAAGAACAGACAACATACCTGGCAACGTGAGAGAAAGCATCCACAAGGACAGATTCAAATTCTCTAGTAAATTCAGGTCCTTTCCTTTTACTGTTTTGGATGACATCATTTGCTAAATACAGAAAAGTAAGCTTTCTATTTGATTTGGCTGGAAAAAAGAAAAGAAGATAATTTAACTTACACCGGGGAAATTCTCAATTCACAATTCTTTTGCCCTCAGCTACTTCTGAAGAATATTAAGACAAGACTTGTCTTGAGGTCAAGGCTCCTATATGTTTGAAAAAACAACTTAAGGAACTCCTGGACGTCTCTAAGAAAACAGGTGTGAGAATACAATTTTGAAAAAAAACAAAAACAAGAATTGGCCATCTTCATTTCTGTGTTATTTGAACCAGGGTAATTAATTGACAGTAAAAATGAAGATAATCAAAAAAAAAATTCCTACAGGATAAGCAGTGAATATTCTCCATAAAACATGTTAAAACCAAGGTTTTCGTTTATTCTACTGTAAAGAGGAACATTTCTAACTCACTGTTAATTATCAGATACTGCAGAATGAAAGACTAAGTTAGGTTTCAATTTTAAAACAGATTCTTGTAATTTACGCTCTTAGACTGAGAATTTCTCTTTGAATATTCCAATAACCATAATCAGTCAATGATATCAACTCTACAATCCAGAGGAATCTCTACACGCTCCAATGGATATTTATCTCAAATACAAATATACATTAATGCTGCATTAGTATTGAAAATTTATACACATCTGAAATCTGGATATGCAAATTTATGGCTCCCACAAAAACCATAATTCTTCTCTCCTACACAAACTAAATGTAGTATTTCCTATTATTCTATATGGTATCATATATTAAACCATAAAAATCTCATGTAATACGTCTGAGTTACAGTTACTTGGGGGAACATTACTGAATTTCCTGGCTTCTATGCCCATAACTTCTCAACCGTAAAGTTACATCACCACCGTTTTCATCCCAGTTTTCTTTTAAAAGAAATAAATAAGAACACAATCAGTTCAAAACGCTAAAGTTTTCTCCAGTACTAAAGTACCTGAAAAACTCAAGCAAGCCCTATGTCAACCTTTACACACCTGAATAACCAGTCCTTACTCTACTTCTCTCGGAAACCATTTCTGTTTCTTTTGAAATGCACACAGCATGTACAAATTCTGACACAGCAGGCATAAGATCTGACCTTTTCAAATGCAGCTACAGGAGAATAATCCAAGTTAAAAACAAAATTTTTAAAGCATGTTATAGTTTAAATTGATGACTTAAAATGTTCATAAAATTAAATATGGATATCCTGCATTATATTAACCTTCTGGTAATAATCCAGTTTAGTTGGCCAACTGATGAGAATATTGAAAACCTGGAGCTATCTTTAACTGTTCTAATTACTATTCAAAAGCAGAATAAAAGTGTCAATAGTTACAATATCCCACTGTTGCTACAAAGGTATGATTATGGCAAAAGGCTTTTTTTTTTTTTAAAGCAAACCTTTTCTGGGATGTTGCAGCAAGTAAAACTACCAAGTCTATAATGCCGTGAAAGTCAACTGATTCAAAAGTAAAACAGAACTTCAACAAAGCAAATTTGACTAAGTGAAGCTTTACACATTCCACACACTTTATGTTTAAAAAAAACCAGAATCCATTTTGTAAAATGTCAGTTTGGACCTTCAAAACCTGATACATTTTTCAGTGTTACAAATTCTATAGCTAAGAGGCTAGAGAGCCAAAGTTTTCACTATCTACAATGCCAATTAATTTTCACCATCCTCAAACTCAGCAATGGGGATTTGTTCAAGATAAAACTTTATCCCTCCACATCCAGCATCCTGAAGAGTCAACATAAGCACCATGTGTGTAAAAGTGATAGGCGAAAGCCTTAGAGCACTTGAACACACAGTCACAGTACACACAACACACACAACCTCCACCTCAGCCCTGGGTGACAACTCACTTGTTCAGATGTCTTTCCCATATGACAAAATAGATCCTTTCACCCTCTACCAAGGCCCATTCCAAATTGGTTGAAATAGTTATTGAGCAAAGTTCTAACTGGCTGACCAAAATTTTCACTTGTTTGGCTGGTTTTGACATCTAGAGAAAGTAATTTTGAAAAAAAGGCCTATCTACCAGCATTCAGGCCAAGATACAAAAACACTACTAAAAAACGTTCATCTAAGAGCATTTTACACCAAACTACTCAATAAAGAAGGCTAGAAGTTCTATGTAGACCAAAGCCCAAAGGGATAAATTAAGAAATATTCCTAGAAAATGGAAAGAAAATAACACATCAAGAATAGAAGTAGTATTTAAGCAACAAAAAGTAATTTTCGTAAGTCTTATAAATATTTTGAAGGCAACTCAAGAGACAGTCTGTGAACATCTAGAGAAAATGACTTGACCGTAGATAGAAATGTCCCTTTTTAAAGACTCAGGGTGGGCTAGAACCTAGGCGGCTAGTCAATTTGAATGTTAGGGCACAAAATCTTTTTCCGCTTCAGTGTGGAGGGCATTTTCAATTCGTGAAGGAAGCCTGGGTATTAGGAAGCTATATCCTGATGCTTGAAAGAGCATCCTCCAGCTCTGACTGTCAATATGGTAGCCGCTAGCCACAGGTGGCTACTGAACACTTGAATTGTGGCTAGCAAAACTGGGGAATTGAATTTTTTATTGCATTTATTTAAAACTTTAGTTCCTTAGTCACACATTTCAAGTGTTCAATAGCCACATGCGGCAAGTGGCTACCTTGTTGGATAGTGCAGATACAAAACATTTCTATCATCATAGAAAGTTGTATTAGACAGTGTTGTTTGGATCCTTTATTCAACCATAAAAATGATGCCAAAGAACACAATTTAACTCCTAACCTATTTTTTAACTGAGTTACAGGCACCATGCCAAATGCTGTGGGCATTACAGAGAAACAAGAAGGCCTAGTTTCTCCCCCAAAACACAATCTAGTGAAAAAGACATAACTAGTAAGAATGAAATAAACACTAAGTTGGTGTGGGATGGGGTGGGAGGCAGTGATTAATTCCAACCAATGAAAGCACTACCGATTTGGCTGGAGTCAGAGAACCACCTTCACCTATTAAGTGCACTGAAGCACTGGGTACATACTTCAAAGCACATGTTTTGGCGTCGGAGAGCTCTGGGCTTATGTCCCAGCTGTATGCCCATGAACAAAGCACTTAATCTCGCCGTATCTTTATCTTCTCATCTATAAAATGGGGGATAATAACGCCAGCCTACTTACAACATAAGATTCCAACATATGAGATTAGGGTTAAAGGAGCTTCATAAACAAATGCACTCTCTAAATTGTTATTTTCAATAACTCAAATAGGGTGAGGTGGGGAATCAAGAAGACTTCACAAAAGAAGTGACATTTGAGATGGACTCTGACCTGTCTCTGAGATCCTACCAGATAGTATCCTGTAGAAGCAATTCATTTTTTCACATCTCAGATGTTGGAAATAATATTTGAATGGCACAGTGTAGTATAGGAAGAAGGCTTGGGGAGCCCCAGGCTCTATCCCCCAACTGCCCAGAGGGCTGAGAGGACCCCTATCTCAGTAATGCACATGATATGGGGGGGTGTCTCTGCTAGAGGGCGATAACCGAGTCTCCTGAAAGAATCCTGGATTTTGGTGTCTGCCAGCCTGACGTAGTCTGAGCCTCACCAGTTCTAAGGCCTTGAAAATACCACTTAGCCGCTTCAGTTTCCTCATCTGTAGGAGAGGGTGGAATCGCCACCTCACAGACAGTAGAGAACACATGCAAAGTTACTTCCCATGCTATAAAGGGCCTACCACATAGGCTGTCCAAAACAGCTCTAAGCTTCACTTCCTCAGCTTTCTGAAGGGAACTCAGGGGGCATCAGATAGCTGTGCAGGTGCCCATCCTCCCCCACCAGACTGTAAGCAACTTGGGGGCAAAGCCCATGTCTCACACTGAGTAATCAGGAGCCCACCTCACCAGTACATATCGAATGCCCACACTGTGCCTGACACCACGCTAGATGTTCATTTCGATTATCCTGTCTACTCCTCACAACAACGAGTTGTTTGAGCCTCAGTTTTTCCTCATCTGCAAAGTTCCTACTTCACCGGACTCTCCAGAATTCAGAAAATGACAATGTGTGTAAAGACATCAGTACTGCACCTCGCACATAATAAAAGCACAGTAAATGTCAGTTATCATATCTCCATTTTCCAGATAAGGAAACCGAGGACAGAGATTAAGCTGCTGGGGTCAGTAACTGGCAAAGGCAGGCTTAACTTCCAGGCAGTTGGCCTCTAGAGCCAACGTGCTACCAAGCACCCAGTCCAGGGCCTGGCACACGACAGGCTGAGCTCCGTGAATGTCCCCCTGTCAGATCCTGAGCAAGGTCTAGAATCAGTGCAAGTTGCATTAGAAGAGGAGCCTGACGGGCAAGGTCTAGGTGGTGTGGCCCCTCAACCTCTCTACAATGGGAGTAACTGCACCTACCCACTTCACAGGGCCGTTCTGAAGAGGGAGTGCGAGGATACACGTCAAGGTCTTAGCATAGGGGCTGGCACAGAATAAAGGCTCTGTAGGTGGCAGCTACCCTGCCCTCGTTTTACAGATCAGGAACGAGACAGACATGAAGAAACGCCGACATCACTCAGCAAGTAAGTGGCTGCGCAGGACCCAATCTAGGCAGTCTTACTCCCGAGTCCGCCGGCTCTTACGCCAAATGCCCAGCAAAGCGCCTGGCACACGACAGGCTGAGGCCAGCGCCCTCAACAAGGCGCTGAACGCCGCCCAGATAATAATGGTCCCAAGTGTCAGGAGGAGCCTGAAGGGAAAAGGGCTGGAGCATCCGGGTACCTGAGCCCTGGTCGGTGGAACCTCGGACCAGTACCTTAAACCTTCCCGGGCCTCAATTTCGTGCTCCGAGACATGGGGATAATACTGTTTCCAACCTCAGAAACGCAATCGGATGCCCGGGCCTGCAAAGCAAGGCTCAGTTAAGAAGCTAGAGGGGCCTCGGGAGTGGGTGGGGGAGAAGACACGCCGGGGGAGGTTCCAAGGGGGAGGGGAGGGGGTGATTACCTTTGCGGAGCTCGCGGTGCCACACGGAGACGATGGGTCCCGCGTGCTTGCGGTGGTGGATGAGCCACAGGGACAGGGTCTGCACGCTCTGCTGAGAGTTACTCAGCTCCGAGAGCTTCTTCTCCAGCGCCGACTCGGAGAAGGAGGACATGGTGGCAGCGGTCAAGCCCAGCAGGGAGCGGCCTGGGCCGCCCAGTGCGACGGCAAGAGCGACGCACGAGGCCTGGGCCTCACTTGACGGCCTTGGGGACTCTTTACTGACAGACAGCCAGCCAGGGGGGCAAAGAGGGGGAGGGGATGGGTCTCCGCAGTAACAGCGGCCCGTGCCGCCGCCACAAGATGGCCACCGACCTCTCACCCCGCCGCCACAGCGGGGTCAAAGGGCAAGGGCCGGAGGAGCTGGACACCAGGAGGTGTCAGAGCTGTGGAAAAAACGCCCCTCCAGTGGCGGCGGCCTCTCTGAACCTCGCTCAGGGCAGTTCGAAAGCCGCAGACGGGGAAAGGAGCGCACTTGAGCGGGCTCCGGAAGGCGCTTTCTCCGCTCGCGCCCGCACGCCGGCGCAGTGACCCTCCGCGGAACCCTTTCTCCCGCTCCCGCAGAACCTTTCTGGCGCGGTACGGCGCGCTAGTTAGCGCGTCACTTCCGGCGAGGAGGAGGAGGCGGGAGAGTGAGGGAAAGGCTGGAAGACGAGGTAAGGGAAGGGTGGCGGGAGCAACAGGGAACCCAGCAACCGCGAGCCCTTAGAGGGGGATCCTGAGGGGACGCTGAGGCGGAGAGATTACGACTTGGGTTTGGGAAGGGGGCTTCTTTCCTCACCTGGCTGGCTCCAGGCCGCACTCTTCCTCCATACACGTCCTGCTCTCTGGCCGCGCCCCCCACAAGCTTCTTTTTGGTTCTGCCAAGCCACCCACGTGCCGTTTTCACGCCTCCACGCCTTGGCTCTTGCTGTTCTTTCTCCAAAGGTGACGCCCACCTCTCACCTGGTGGCCTCCCATTCGGCCTCCAAGACCTCCCTTTAATGTCCAGTTCTGACGTTTAGTCTGTGACAGCACCGCCATGAAACACACCTTTGTGCTCTCCGCTCTTAATCGGTTGCTCATGCAGGGACTTACATGCTGCGCTTGCCCTCTGGGGGTCCAGTTGACTGTTTCTGAAATTTAAGTAATATGTTAACTTTCTGAGGAGCGGGGACAGAGAAGTCAGTGGATCCACTGACCTTCTTTAAGGAACACTATTTAAGACTCTGAACCTTTTTCCTATTTTTAAAAAGTTTTAAATTCCAGGTATCAAATCAGCAGAGAAATTTTGACCTTCTAACTGCTTAAGGGGGTGGAGGTAGGGAGTTAGGTTATTGAAGACATAATGGAATTTTAAAGTTTCCTGATTGTCGTGGAACTTCCCAGTTGTGGGCAGACAACAGTTAGGAGACGTTCTTCTAGCTGATGCCGGTTTTTGCTCTACTCAACTGTATTGTAGTTCTTTGCTTAGATGCTTTTACTCCTCCTCCAGACAAGAATCATCGTAATCATACCTAACATGGTGAACAGTTGCTAGAAAAACACTGTGTTTTCACGTAGTAACTCATTTAGTCCTCATGGCAAAGCTATGAATAGGTATTATGTTACAGAATTCCTATTTGGCAAATGAGGAAACTGAGGCAGAGAGAGGTTGGGTGACCTACCCAAGATCACATAACTGAGATTAGAGAGAAAGGACTGCATCTTATCTCTTTTTTACCCCAGCACCTGATTCGTAGCTGATTGAGTGAGTTGATATAAAAGAGATGAATAGCCCAAAATCACACAATATCTAGTCGTAATTATAACCTAGGCCTTTGAGTCCAAATCTAGACCATTTTTATGTATTAAGTAACACTGTTATATACTGAGTGCCTTTATACCAACTCACTGTGGATTAAGCACATTACATACATTCTTTTATTAAACCTTTACAAACAGTCTTATGGAATGGGGATTATTATCACTAATTGATAGATGAGGAAACATAAAACATGGGTAGGTAATCTGTCCAATGTCACTTGGACATTGTTAGGAAATGACAGAGCCTGGAGTCAAATCAAGGTTATCTGATCCCAAATTCTTTACTCCCAACCAGTGGTTCATTCATTCATTCATCAAATAATTTTTGAGCACCTATGTCTGAAGCTCTCTTCTAGGCAAACAAACAGAGAGAATCCATGTTCTTGGAAGCTTGTCTTCTGCAGGGGAAGCTGGGTAAACAAACGTGCAAGTATGAAATGAGTCAAAAAGTGATGAGTACCTTGAATAAAAGTCAAGGAGGGTGCAGGGGGTGAAGATGCCTGTGTGGGCGGATAGGAGTCTACTATATATGCTGCTCAGAGAAGCCTCGCTGATGCGGTGACATTTGATCAGAGCCCTGAAAGAAATGAGAGAACAAGCCATATGCTGTGTGGTGGAATATTGATCCAGGCAGAGGAAAAACCAAGTGCAAAGTCCTGAGGTTACACCATTGTTGGCATTTTTAGGAACAGCAAGGAGGATAGTAAGGCTGAAGTGATATAGACCAGAAAGCTAGAAATGAGCTCAGAAAGTAGCCAGGGAGCACATCACTTGAGGACTTGTAGGCAATAGTAAAGACTTTGGATATTACTCTGAATGAGATGAGAGTCTATTGTACGGTTTTGAGCAAAGGAGGAGCATTGTGGCTAAGTAGAAAATAGAGGGTACAAGCGCAAGGATGGAAGCAGGAAGGCCAGTTCAGCAGCTGTTGTTAATAGCCCAGGTGAAAGAATGACTCAGACCAGGGTGGAGGTGGTCAGCAAGGGTCAGATTCTGGGGATATTTTAGAGGAAGAGGTCACAGGATTTGCTGACAAATTAGATATGAGGTGTAAAAGATAAGAGTTTATATGGCCCCGAGAGTTTTAGCCTAAAGCAACCATAAGAATGGAGTTTGCATTTTCTGAATTGCGGAAAGAGCTGGTTTGGGGAGTAAGAGCAGGAATTTAGACTTGTGCGTGTCCAGTTGGAAATGCATGTCCAATGTCTCAGGCAATTGGGTTTATGGGTCTGGTGTTCAAGGGAGAGATCTGGGCTAGGATATAAATGTAGGGGTCCTATGGAGGAATAGATGTAGAAAGAAGAAGGACCTGGTGCCTGAGTCCTAGGACTCTTCAACATTTACAGGCCTGAAAGATGAGGATGGTTTAGTCATGTGATTTCTTCTTCAGCCTGTTAATATTAGTTACAGTGATTGATTTCCAAATTTTGAGCCAGCCTTACAGCCCTGGAATAAACCCTGCTTTGTCATGGTGTATAATTCTTTTCACATGCTGCTGAATTATATTCCCTAATATTTTGTTTAGCATTTTTGCATCTATATTCATGAGGGAAATTGGTCTGCAGCTGTTTTTTTTTAATTTTTGTATTGGTTTTGTTTGTTTTGTTTTGGTGAGGAAGGTTGTCCCTGAGCTACCATCTGTTGCCAGTCTTCCTCTATTTTGTATGTGGGGCCCTGCCACAGCATGGCTTGATGAGCGGTGGGTAGGTCCACACCCGGGATCTGAACCCGTGAACCCTGGACCACCGAAGCGGAGGGTGTGAACTTAACCATCTTTGTCAGATTTTGGTATCCGCATAATACTAGTTTCATAAAGTGGATTGGGGAGGCCGGCCCCATGGCATAGCGGTTAAGTGTGCACACTCTGCTGCTGGTGGCCCGGGTTCGGATCCCGGGCGCGCACCGACGCACCACTTGTCAGGCCATGCCGTGGTGGTGTCCCACATAAAGTGGAGGAAGATGGGCACGGATATTAGCTCAGGGCCAGGATTGGCATGGATGTTAGCTCAGGGCTGATCTTCCTCACAAAAAAATAAATAAATAAATAAAATGGATTGGAAAGTGTTTCCTCCTCTTCTTTTTCTAGAAGATTGTGTAGAATTGGTGTCAATTGTCTTTAAATGGTTGGTAGAAGTCCCCAGTGAAACCATCGGGGCCTGGAGATTTCTTTTCTTCTCTTTTTTTCTTTGTATGGTGTAAAAGTTTGTAAAAAGTATGTAAAGTTATTTGTGGTATTTCTGTATTATTCTTTGATATCTACAGTCTGTAGTGCTATCTCATTTCATTACTGATATTAGTAATTTCTCTCTCTCTCTCTGTCTCATGAGTCTTGCTAGAAATTTCTCAATTTTATTGATCTTTACAAAGAACCAGTTCTTTGTTTCATTGATTTTCTCTATTGTTTTCTGTTTTCAATTTCATTGACTTCTATTCTGATCTTTATTATTTCTTCTGTCTGCTTACTTTGGATTTATTTTGGTTGTCTTTTTCTAGGTTCTTAAGGTGAGAGTTTAGATTATTGGTTTGAGAGCTTTCCCCTTTTCTAATATATGTATTTATTTTATTTTATTTTATTTTTTAAATTTATTTTTTCCCCCCAAAGCCCCAGTAGATTGTTGTATGTCATAGCTGCACATCCTTCTAGTTGCTGTATGTGGGACGTGGCCTCAGCATGGCCGGAGAAGCGGTGCGTCGTTGCGCGCCCGGGATCTGAACCCGGGCCGCCAGTGGCAGAGTGCACACACTTAACCACTAAGCCACGGGGCCGGCCCTAATATATGTATTTAGTACTATAAATTTCCCTCTCAGCATGGCTGTAGCTGTGTCCCACAAATTTTGATATGTTGTATTTTCATTTTCATTCATTTCCATGTATTTTTTTAAATTTCCTTTGAGATTTCCTCTTTCATCCATGGATTATTTAGAAAGATGTTGCTTAGTTTCCAGGTGTTTGTTGATTTTCCTGTTATCTCTCTGTTAGTGATTTCTAGTTTGATTCCATTGTGGTTGGGGAACACACTCTGTATGATTTCAGTTGTTTAAAATTTGTTGAAGCTTGTTTTATGGCCCAGGATATGGTCTATCTTGGCATTCTTCTGTGGGCACTTGTATTCTGCTGTTGTGGGTCGAAGTATGCTGTAAATGTCAATTCGATCCTGTTGGTTGGTGGTGTTGAGTTCTTTTGTTATCTTTGTTGATTTTCTGTCTAGTTGTTCTATCAGTTGTTGAGAGAGGAGTGTTGAAGTCACCACCTATGCTTGTAACCACTTGTACTTCTCCTTTCAGTTTTATCTGTTTTTGCTTCATATGTTTTGTGGCTCTGTCATTTTGTGCATACACATTTAGGATTGCTGTGTCTTCTTGACAGATTTACCCTTTAATCATTATACAATGTCCCTGTCTGTCTCTGGTAATTTTCTTTGCTCTGAAGTCTACTTTATCTGATATTAATATAGCCACTCTTGCTTTCCTTTAATTAATGTTTGCATGGTAATATCTTTTTTTCCATCCTTTTACTTTCAACCTGCTTATGTTGTTATGTTTGAAGTGAGTTTCTTGTAGACAGCATATAGGAAGGTCATATTTTTTAATCAACTCTGACAAGTACTGTCTTTTCGTTGGTCTAATTAGACCTTTTTACATGTACTATAATTATTGATGTTAGCGCTGAAGTCTGCCATTTTATTTTTTGTTTTCTATTTGTTCTGTTTTTTGTTTCTCTCTTTTCTTTTTGCAGACTTCCTATGGGTTAATTGAACATTTTTTAGAGTTCTGTTTGGTTTATCTATAGTGTTTCTGAGTGTATCTCTTCGTATCGCCATTTTAGTGGTTCTTCTAGGTATTACATTATGTATAGGTAACTTGTCTTTACCAGTTCTAGTGAAGTATAGCAACCTTATTTCCCTTTATATCTCTTTATCTTCCCCCATTTGTAATATAATTGTCTTAAATGTTTCCTCTATGTAATTTTAAAACCACATCAGTCAACGTTATAATTTTTGCTTCTACTATCAAACACAATTTAGAAAACTCAAAAGAATAAGGAAAGCCTATTGTATTTACACATATTTTTGCTTACCTTGTCCTTTCTGCCTCCTCAGTGTTCTAAGATTCCTTTTTTTAACGTTTTCTTTCTGTTTAGAGAATTTCCTTTAGCATTCTTTTAGCGTAGGTCTGCCGGTGACAAATTCTGTTAGTTGTCCTTCATCTGAGAATGTCTTGATTTCCACTTCATTCCTGATGGACATTTTTGCTGGGTATAGAATTCTGTGTTGATAGGTTTTTCCCCCCGCCCCCCAACACCTGAAAATTTTTGTACCACTTCCTTCTGGCCTACATGGTTTCTGATGAGAAGTTCACTGTCATTCAAATTGTTTTTCCCCTATAGGCAAGGTATCATTTTTCTCTGGCTGCTTTCAAGATTTTTTGTTATTAGTTTTCAGAAATTTAATTATGATGTAATTATAATTGATGTAAATTTTTTTGGGTAATCCTCTCTGCAGTTCACTCAGCTTCTTGAATATATAGATTTATGTCTCTTGCCAAATTTGGGGAGTTTTCAACCGTTAATTCTTTGAGTACTTTTTCAGCCCTGGGAAAAAGGGCTTTTTCTCCTCTCCTCTGGGACTCGTAGATCTTTTGTTATAGTCCCACAGGTCCCTGACGCTCTTTTCAGTCTATTTTCTCTCTGTTTTTTGGATTGGATGGTTTCTATTATTCTATCTTCCAGCTTGCAGATTCTTTCCTCTGTCCCTCCATTCTACTGTTGAGCCCATCTACTGAGCTTTTTATTTGTTACCTAATTTTTCAGTTCTAAAATTTCCATTTGTTTCTTCTTTATATCTTCTGTGTCTTTGCTGAGGCTTTCTACTCTTTCATTTGTTTTAAGCAAGTTCATAATTGCTCATTGAAGCATTTTACTCGTGGCTGCTCTAGTAACTTTGTCAGGTAATTCTAACATCTCTGTCCTCTCAGTGTTGACAAGTATTGATCGATTGTCTTTTTTCATTCAGTTTGAGATCTTCCTGGTTCTTGGTACGATGCGTGATTTTCGATTGGACATTTTTGTCTTACGGTCTGAGACTCTGGATCTTACTTAGTCTTCTGTTTTAGCTGGCTTTCTCTGACACCACTCTGGCAGGAGAAGGGGGGCCCCACCTCATTATTGCAAAGTGCAGGAAGAAGTCCAGATTCCTCACTCAGCCTCCTTTGGCACTCAAGAGAGAGGGCTCCTCATTATTGCCAGGTGGAAGGGAGTTCTGGCTCCCCACTTGGTATTCACTGACGCTGCACTGGGGGTAGCCTCATTATCATTAGCACAGGGCAGTAGTGAAAGCCCCGACTCTCTACTAGGCCTGCTCACACCACCCCAGTGGGGAGGGAGAGGGTTACTTCCTTACTGCCAAGTGAGGGTAGATGTTCAGGCTTCCATGTGATCTCTGCCACGTGGCTAATTACCAACTCTGGTTGGAATGGAAGTCCCTGCTTCTCTTTGGCCTTCTCTTTTGTTTTCCTCCAGCTTTATTGAGATATAGTTGACATATAACATTATGAAAGTTTAAGATGTACAACATAATGATTTGATACGTCTATATCACGTCTATATTGAGAAATGATTACCACAATAAGGTTAGTTAACACCTCCATCACCTCACATAATTACTGTGTGTGTGTGTGTGTGTGTGTGTGTGTGTGTGTGTGTGTGTGGTAAGAGCATTTGCGATCTACTCTCTTAGCGACTTTCAAGTATATAATCCAGTATTGTTACCTATAGTCACCATGCTGTACATTAGATCCCCAGAATTTACTCATCTTATAACTGCAAGTTTGTACTCTTTGGCCAACATCTTCCCATTTCCCCCACCTCCCAGACCCTGGCAACCACCATTCTACTGTCTGTTTCCATGAATTTGTTACTTGGCCTTCTCTGATGCCACCCCTGAGTGGGTGTTGTGGTGCCTCATTATGGCCTCGTGAGAGTGGAAATCTAGGCTCCTCAGTCAGCCTTTGCTGGCATGGGTGGGGATGGGGCCACAGTTTTCTCTGTAGTTTGCTGGAGTGGAGCAGTTATTGTCTAGATTTTTTTGTCCCACTAGGCTACCCTTTCCTGGTCCTTTGGCTGGAGAGAGCAGGCTTTTGTTGGGGTTTTTTGCATCTGTACCCATTGGTGCTTCCAGGTTGCCAGTGTCTTCAGCTCCAAGTTTGGGATCTGTGAGGCAAAAAGAAAACCCAGGGAACTCACTACTGTGTCGTTCCTCATTTCCTGAGGTCCCTAGCCAGTCTTTTCTTCTCTCCACCTTTCAGTCTTCATGTTTGTTTTATATATAATGTCAAGGGTTTTTTGTTATACTTAACAGAAGGAATAGGAAAATATACATCTACTCCATCTTCCCAGAAGCAGAAGTTCCCTGTTTATTTATGTGTATGTATGTGTGTGTATACATATATACAGAATTTTTATTTATATAAATATTTATTTATAAATAAATGGAATATATATATACACACATCAGTCACCTGGAGAGCTTATCCCAATTTTCAGTGCTGGAGCATAAATGTGGGGGAGGCAGGGTTAGCGTGTGTATTCTGAGGTACACCCTTTTTCTAAGTTAAGAACCACTTTTCTGGAATATACTGCCTACCAAAGAACTTCTGGCCTAGTAGAGGGGACAGGCACATAGTGTTAGTGTAATACAAGGCGCTGTTTCACAGTGTTCTATAGAGGACAGAGTAATTTCTGGAAGGGTTTATGGTCGTCTCCTGGATTCCCCTCCACCACCTTCTCTTTTGTGGATGCAGCTTTCTGTAGTACACTCCCTCTTACAGGGCTAGAACCCCCAGGTAACTTTGTATTTCCCTTCCCTCTTCGAGAGCTTAGCACAGTGTGCAGCACGTGATATATGCCCAGGAAACATTTCTCCTAGAAGAAAGGATGAGTAGGAAGCTGCAAAACTTCAGGGTATGCTGGAGGTTTAATGTTTATCCAGCTTCTTTTACTCATTTATTAAACAAACAGTGAGTGGGAACTGCTTGGCAGACACTGTACCAGATGCTGGGAAAACCACATTAAAGCTGCAACACTAAAAAGTATATCATTCAGTTGGAGAGACGCAAATGAACCAGTCGTCTTAACCCAAGGCAGTGGTGCTCTGGCGTACTCTGAACACTGCCAGATTGTTAACAGTTTCCTCTTTGATCGCCTGACTCTTATTCTTCAGAGGACAGAGTGTGTGTAGAGGGTATGCAGTTCAGGATTTCCACACCTGGCTGGTCGTCAGACTGATCTCGCAAACTTTTAAAACAGATTCCCAAGCATACCTGCCAGCCCACCCCACCCCGCTCCAATATAGATTCTGATTCAGTAGAGCTGGTGTAGGGCCCAGGAATCTGTACTTACGTTGCTCCCCCTTGATTCTGATAAACAGAGGTTGGGAGCCTCTGGTATGGTGGAAAGAGTGCATGCGGCTTTTGGAGTCACTCAGGCTTGAGGTGAATTCCAGGTGTGACACTGCTTGCTGTGTGACCGTGGGCATCACTTAACCTCTCTGAGCCTTGTGTTACTCAGCTTGTGGATGAGGAATTTATGTACATAAAATACATAGCACATGGCCTGGCATGTGATGGATTTTTTTCAACAAGTATTAATTCTCTTCCTTTTTTTTTTTTTTTTTGTGAGGAAGATCAGCCCTGAGCTAACATCCATGCCAATCCTCCTCTTTTTGCTGAGGAAGGCTGGCCCTGGGCTAACATCCATGCCCATCTTCCTCCACTTTATGTGGGACGCCGCCACAGCATGGCCTGACAAGCAGTGCATCAGTGTGCGCCCGGGATCCGAACCCGGGCCGCCAGTAGCGGAGCACGCACGCTTAACTGCTATGCCATGGGGCCGGCCCCAATTCTCTTCCTTCTATTCAAAAACTTGTTTTGGCAGTTCTTACGTCTGAACTCCTGTCTCCAGGATCTAAACCCAGTCAGTCTTCCTATCCATATGCTGGTTATTCAAAGTTAGACGTTTTGGAGATCATCTTATCCACCAAGTTATTTTATATTGAAGAAATTGAAATTCGTGGAAATCACACAGGCGGGTACTACAAGAGCCAGGACTAGAACCTAGATAGTCAGATTCATGTTCTCATACTCATTCTGTCCCTGTCCTGGAAACAGCCTAAAAGAGGGCTGGAGAACAGCAAAAATCTACAGCTATGATTGCCCCCTGAGAATGAATCTTGCAAGATCCTCCCATGATGGATGAGATCAACTACCTTTAGGAATAACTCACCCCAAGAGAAGAGAGTATGGCAGTTTTTACCCGGAATCCAGTTCAGACATGGCTGATATTAAAGCTCTACCAGTGAGAGAACCAGACCTTGGACTATGACTTGATTCAACAAGCATTTATTGAGTACCTGCTCTGTGCCAGAGGCGATTAACAAACCTGTCAAATGTCACTGCCTTCATAGAGCCTATATTCTAGAGAGGGGAGAGAGACAGTAAACAGATAAATAGGTAGATAATCTGGTTTGATGGATGATGCTAAGTGCATCATCCTCCACGGAGGAAAATTTCAAAGGCAGGGAGAGGAGATAGGGAGTGCCAGGGCAGGGAGGAGTGAGCATGGGTTGCAGTTTTAAGTAGGGCTGGTGAGAAAAGGCCTCACTCAGCATTTGCATTTGAGCAAAGCCCTGAAAGGGCTGAGCGAGCCGTGAGGATTTATGGTGGAGGAGCAAGTGCAAAGGCCCCAAGCCAGAGTGTCACCCCTGGGAGAGGCATGGCTCGCTTGCTGTGACAACATCTCTGTCTCTTGCCTCTGCCTTGATTAGGTGCTGTGACTTTTCTTCCTTCTGCCTTTTGCTAGTGACAGGTGTTTGCACCTTGAGCAGCCTTCCCGCACAGCCCCAAGTGTGTAGACCCCCAACCCCAACCCCAGTCCTCCCCCCACCATGAACACTTCGCTGTTGGTGTTCATTCTTCCAAATTCCTTTTGCACTTCTTTTCTTTCTCCCTTTTTCACTTCTTGATTGTATGATGTAAGAAGTGCCTTGTAGCCTACCATCTTATTCTTCAAGTGTCTGTAAAGTGTAGCACCTGTCCTGTACAGATAGTCCCATTCATCTTCACCACCTGTACGCCATGGACCAGGGATCTTACATAGCCCATCGCTGTGACAAGGCAGGAGGAGATGAGGAGGAGGGCAAGAGGCTGCCAGGGGAAATGGGTTCACTCATGCACTACGACTGCAGGTCTCTTCCCTCACCTCTCCCGTGACTGCTTTCCACCACCACAGTAGCAGTGCACTGATCGAGGAAATGTGTAGATGGCCATGAGCCGTCAAGGACTGATTATTCAGGCTTATGTTTATTCAGTCCCTGCCTGCCACAGCTGAACTCTGGGTTGTTTTCGCTGTTCTCCCAGAGAGTCAGCTTGTTCTGAAGGCCTCATCCCAGGATCACTTTCTGGGCCAGAATGCCCTGTTGCCGTCACTTACATAAACATCAAACTTTGCAGCACCACTTTAAGTAATCAGGGTTGCATTTTATAGGAATAGAATCTAGTATTCCTAAGGCTCTAAATCTCTAAACAGTTCCTTTGTAATTGACATATTGTCACATTGTCACACAAGTGTGATTTCATGGCCATCCCCTAAAGGTATATGATTGCCTTTTATAGTCATGTCAAAGTAGCAGTTTGTTATACTGTCTTCCTTACAGAAGCTGGTTTATATATTACTGAGCCATTCCTTTGAAAATTTGTGATTATGGTAAATCTTCACCTGTGTAGTATTCCATTAAGAGAACATACCACAACTTATCCGTTCTATTATAGATGGGCATTTGGGAAGTTTCTGTTTGGGGGCAATTGTGGATAGTGCATTCCAGAACACATCTTTTGGTAAATTTATGTATGCATTTCTGTTGAGTGTATATCAGAGTGGAATTACTAGATCACAGAACACACGTACGTTCCCCTTTAGAATAATAGGTCCTGTCAAAGTGTTTTCCAATTTACACTCCTACTAGCACTGAATGAGAGTTCTAGTTGCTTCATATCCTTGCCAACACCTAGTATTTTCTTTTTTTTTCCTTTTTTTCAGTTTAGCCCTTCTGCTGGGTGTGTAATGGTATTTTAATGTGGTTTTAAATTGCATTTTCCTGACTAATGATGTTGAATGTCTTTTCATATGTATAGTGGCTATTCAGATATCCTCTTTTGTGGTATGTCTGTTCAAGTCCTTTTCCATGTTTCTGTTGGGTTGTTTTTTTCTCAATGATTTATAAAAAAATCTTTTATATTATAAATATGAATGTTTTGTCAGATATATAGCAAATATCTTTCTCACTTTCTGCGTTGTCTTTTCACTCTCTTAATGGTGTCTTGATGAACAGAAGTTCTTAATTTTAATGTAGTCCAATTTATCAATCTGTAAGCTTCGTCCAGTGCCTGCATTTTACAGTTGTCCACATTTATGGTCTCCAGCTTCAGCTCAGTCCCCAGTACCCTTGGGCCACACTTTTGTGTCTTCCCAGCATGCTCTGCTTCCCCAAAGGGAATATTTGAGACTTTTATTTCTCTCCTCAAGCCCTCTGTTTACCTCCCTCCTTGTTCACTGTCAGCTCATGACTTTGAATTTCTTCTCACAGAGAAAAGAGACTTTTGTATTAAGTTGCTCAGCTCCTTCGCTTACTTACAAACCTGTCTCCTTTCACTGCCTGCCTGCATGCCGTCCATCTCTCCATCTTGCTTGAATCTCTCTTCTCCTTGGTTTCTGTGATGATATCCGCTCCTGGTTTTCCCATTTCTCTGGCCACTCCCTTTCATTTGTTTTGCTTTCAGTCTCACCCAGCTCTGATTCTTTTCTCTTATTACTCGCTGCCAGGGCATCTTTTCATTGCATCAAGTTGATCATATCACCCCCTGCTTAAAACCTCTCCATGACCAGAACAGGCAAAACTAATCTGTAGTGATACAAGTCAGAATAGTGATTACCTCTGGGCAGGGGAAATAGGAATTGATTGCAGAAGGTCATGAGGGAGCCTTCCAGGGTGCTGGAAATATTCTATATCTTGTTTCGGGTAGTGGTTACGTGGGTCTCTACATACATAAAAATTCCCTGAGCTGTACATTTTGCTCTATGTATGTTACATACCTCAAGTCTGAAAAGACAAAACCTTCAGTAGCTCTCCGTTACACCACAGGTTAAAATTCAAACTCCTTAGACTAGCCCACAGATTGCTATTCATTCCTCTCTCAAGTCTTGGCTCAAGCATCTTCCTGTGAAACCCGTCCTGGCTTTCCCAGGGTTATGACGTATAGGTCTTCCACACTCACTTAGGACCTAAGCATAGACCTATCCTATTTCTTAACAGACTGTGTTGTAACTGTACATCTTCCCTCACTAACTAGAGGCTCCCTGAGAATAGGAACATCTCTTTTCAGTTCCATTGCTCCCCTAGTGCCTTCTGCAGTGACTGCACATAGGCCCCCACTAAGTGTCTGTTGAATGAATGAATGCAAGTTCACTTTGTGTTTGCTTTGAGCTTCTTTACTGTATTGCTTCTTTACTGAAAAATTTCCCTCCTCCAGCCTGCAGGATGTTTCCTCAGTGAGAGGAAAGCTACTGCACAATGGCAGTTTTTGATACTCCCGAGGAGGCCTTTGGCGTCTTGCGTCCAGTCTGTGTTCAGCTCACGAAGACCCAGACAGTGGAGAACGTAGAGCGTCTGCAGGCACAGTTACAAGCCGTGAGTGACTCTGCCCTTCAGGAACTTCAACAGTACATCCTCTTCCCTCTGCGATTTACTCTGAAGACCCCGGGTCCCAAAAGAGAGCGCTTGATCCAGAGTGTGGTGGAATGCCTCACGTTTGTCCTCTCTTCAACGTGTGTGAAGGAACAAGAACTTCTTCAGGAACTCTTTTCGGAACTCTCTGCTTGTCTGTATTCGCCCAACTCCCAGAAACCCGCAGCTGTGTCAGAGGAGTTGAAATTGGCTGTGATCCGGGGCCTGAGCACATTAATGCACTCGGCTTATGGGGATATCATTCTGACTTTTTATGAGCCCTCCATTCTGCCTCGTTTAGGATTTGCTGTATCTTTACTGTTAGGCCTAGCAGAACAGGAGAAATCAAAGGAAATTAAAATTGCTGCCTTAAAATGTTTACAGGTTCTACTCTTTCAGTGTGATTGTCAGGACCATCCGAGATCCTTGGATGAGCTGGAGCAAAAGCAGCTGGGGGATTTGTTTGCTTCTTTTTTACCTGGAATCTCAACTGCACTGACCAGGGTTATCACAGGAGACTTTAAACAAGGGCACAGCATTGTCGTATCTTCCCTGCAGATCTTTTACAAGACAGTGAGCTTCATTATGGCTGACGAACAGCTCAGAAGAATCTCAAAGGTGCAAGCAAAGCCTGCAGTGGAGCATAGAGTAGCAGAGCTGATGGTTCACAGGGAAGCCAATTGGGTAAAAAATACTGGCGACAAGTTGACTATCCTTATTAAAAAGATAATTGAGTGTGTTTCAGTTCACCCGCACTGGAAGGTGAGGCTGGAACTGATAGAACTTGTCGAGGCCCTTCTTTTGAAGTGCAGTCAGTCACTGGTCGAATCGGCTGGTCCCCTTCTGAAGGCTTTGGTGGGTCTGGTAAATGATGAGAGTCCTAAAGTCCAAGCCCAGTGCAGTAAAGTTCTGAGACATTTTGCAGATCAGAGAGTAGTGGTGGGCAACAGGGCCTTTGCTGACATCTTGTCAGAAAACCTACATTCCCTTGCCACATCTCTTCCCCGCCTAATGAACTCCCAAGACGATCAGGGTAAATTCTCTACTCTCTCCTTGTTACTCGGGTATCTGAAACTCTTGGGCCCAAAAGTGAACTTTGTCCTCAACTCTGTGGCCCATCTCCAGCGCCTTTCCAAAGCGCTCATCCAAGTTCTGGAATTAGACGTGGCTGACATCAAAATTGTTGAAGAGCGGCGTTGGAACTCTGATCGTCTGAGTGCTTCTCCAAAGACTTCAGCTGCACGGCCATGGAGTCAAGTCCAGAGGCGGTATTTCCGCTTCTTCACTGACGAGAGAGTTTTCCTGCTTTTGCGGCAGGTTTGTCAGCTTCTTGGTTTTTATGGGAACCTCTATTTGCTGGTGGATCACTTTATGGAACTGTACCACGAATCTGTGGTTTACCGGAAGCAAGCTGCCATGATCCTTAATGAACTGGTTGCAGGGGCTGCTGGGCTGGAGGTGGAGAATCTTCATGAAAAACATATTGAAACAAGCCCCGAGGAACTGAGAGAGATTGTGACATCTATACTTGAAGAATACACGAGCCAAGACAACTGGTATTTGGTCACTTGTATTGAAGCTGAAGAAATGGGAGAGGAGCTAACAGTGAAGCAGTCAGGCCTCCAGGCTATCACATCTGGTGCCCATACCTGCCAAGTTACATCTTTTCCAGCCGTCTCAAAGCCCAGTCCCACTATTTGCTCCATGAACAGCAACATCTGGCAAATATGCATCCAGTTGGAAGGGATTGGCCACTTTGCATATGCACTAGGAAAAGACTTTCGTTTGCTCTTGATGTCAGCCCTCTATCCAGTACTGGAGAAGGCTGGAGACCAAACCCTGCTCATTAGTCAGGCTGCTACCAGCACCATGATGGACATTTGCCACGCTTGTGGCTATGACTCCCTGCAGCACCTGATCAATCAAAATTCAGACTATTTGGTGAATGAGATCTCTTTAAATCTGCGTCATCTGTCTCTGCACCCCCATACCCCAAAGGTCTTGGAAGTCATGCTGCAGAATTCAGATGCTAGCCTGCTTCCTTTGGTGGCAGATGTGGTTCAAGATGTCTTGGCCACTCTGGACCAATTCTATGATAAGAGAGCTACTTCCTTTATCAGTGTTCTGCATGCCCTGCTGGCAGCATTAGGTACATTGAAAACCCTTTTTTTTAATTAATTAATTTTTTTGTGTGTGTTAGGAAGATTAGCCCTGAGCTAACACCTGTTGTCAATCCTCTTTTTTGCTGAGGAAGATTGGCCCTGGGCTAACATCCATGCCCATCTTCCTCTACTTTATGTGGGATGCCTGCCACAGTGTGGTTTGGTAAGCGGTGTGTAGGTCCGCACCCGGGATCCAAACCTGCGAACCCTGGGCCGCCAGAAGCAGAATGTGCAAACTTAACCACTACGCCACTGGGCCAGCCCCCTGAAAACCCTTTTTAATGCTGATTTAGGGGAAGCGCTAGTATCCTTGTTTGCCTAACCTTATTTTTTTTCTTTGTTTGTGGTTAAGCTATGGAGGACATTATTTGAATAGTTGTCTATCCAGTCCCACATGTTATGGTAGAGTTTGCTACCATTGCTTTTTTTTTATGCTTTTAATAATCTCTACCGTCTGTTGAGCTCCTGCTCTGTGCTAGGGACATAAACCCTACAGACTAAATGTAAACATTATTTTACAGATAAGAACTGAGGCTTGGTGAGATCCTACTTAGCCAGGGTCACACAATTAATAAGGAGTAAAGTCAGGATTTATGACAATTTTGTTCTTTTCAATATAGCAAACTGCGTCTGACAATACTTAGAGTTAGCAATATCTATGCTAATGGAGAACAGGAATAACATGAATTATTCAGTCACAGATGATCTAGAACGGTACTGTCCAATAGAACTTTCTGTGATGACAGAGTGTTCTATATCTGTTCTGTCTAATACACAAGCCACTAGCTACATGTGGCTAGTGCAACTGAGGAACTGAATTTTTCATTTTACTTTAAATAGCCACAGGTAGCTAGTGACTGCCTTGTTGGACAGAGCAGGTCTAGAAACTTTCTTTTAACCTTTTGATTGTATGAGATGGTTTGAGTTTCTTTCCTTCCCTTTGATCCTGTTGGGTGTCTGTTGGAGGTGTTAGCCACCATTAAAATGGCAAAGTTTTGCACTATAAGAAAAGGAATTCCTCAACTGGATGGTCAATCTTTGAATGAAAAAAATAATGATCTATATACCTGTGTCCCTTTAATCAAAGAGCACATCTCCAGTACTTATTTCAGTACTGCTAATAGCCTCCAAAGGAGGTGGAAAGGTCGCTGATCTCATTTTGTCAGCTGGGAAAGCCAAGACCATGTAAGAAAGTTTCTTGCAGGAGGTGACTGGAACAGGGGCCAGTTGATAGCATTTCTGTCCTGTAGCTGAGACCATTTCCAGTGTTCATTCGTTCATTCATTCACGAACATTCACGTGCAGCGTAAATGTTCTTTTATTCATTCATTCGGTAAAGAGTGCCTCCATGTGTCAGACACTATGCCATTAATCAGGATGCAGCAGTGAACAAGACGAGTAAACTCGTGGAGCTTTCCTGCTGCAAGAGAGAGATGATAAACAAGTAAATCATTTCAGATTCTAATAAGCTCTGTGAAGAAAATAGACAACTTGAGGCAAGAGAATGACCAGGACAGGCCACTTTAAGTAGAGTGATCAGGGAGGGCCTCTCTGAGCACACTAGAGCTGAGACCTGAAGGCTGAGGACGGCCCATCAGTACATTTAGAGCTGTCACATCCTTTTTATGATTTCTAAGAACACTCGGGCAAAGGGAACAGCAGGTGCAAAGGCCTGGAGGGAAGAAAGGCTTGGGGTCTTTGGAGAAGGACAGAGAGGTCGTTGTGGAGAGAGTGGTACAAGATGAAAGTAGAAAGGTGGGCAAGGACAAATCCTGCCCCGCCTCGTAGGCCAAGGGAAGGAGTTTGGACTTAACTTTGCAGCCACTCGGAAGCCTGTACTGGACTGGTCATTGGGGCGTCAGCAGTGACCAAGAAGAACCTGGTCCCTGCCCTCCTGGAGACTCCGCTAAGACTGGCTAACTGCGTGTACATTTTAGACTGTGACTGGCTTCCATGGTCCAGATGTACCCCAGACTTCCATGTTTAGCGCTTTGGGGAACTATACTACGTGTCAATTTGAGATTTTAAAAATATGTTAAGAAAAGGCCTATTAAATATATCCTCTCAGGAGCCATCTCAATTTGGGCCTTGAAAATTGAATTGCCTCAGATTGCTGATGTCTTCAGTCATCTCTGAAGGAGAAATCCTGTGTAGCACTTTTTTTTTAAATTGAAGTGGAGGAGGAGGGGTCTCCATTGCAGAGAGGAAAATGAGGATGGTTAAGATTGACTTGAGAGCATCCTAGGAAAAGAAGCAAAATTGGGGCTAGTTTTCTGAAAGTTTTGAAATAACCCAGAATATACTTGCATTTTGCATGGTACTAAGGTGGAGTTGATGAGTCACATGAGTCAAAGTAGCACTGTATGCTGGCATTTCTGTTTGTCATCAAATTGTCTAACTGATGGCCCCTCTTTTAAGATGGGAGTAGAAGTGTGGTCTCAGAGAACTTCCAAAAGGTCTTAAAAGAACCCAGTACATGTTTTAGGAAATGGAGTTACCATCAACACAGTGTTTCCCGTGCATTGACTAAAAAGCCTTAGGTACCACACTGAGAGCAAGAACCAGCAGTTTAGTTACTGCTCAGCACCAACTACCAATTGGCTGATTATTCTAACAGCAAAAACCAGGGTAGCTTTGAAAATAAGAAAGCGTCCGTGCCACGTACCTCAGCACTTGGAGATTGTGCCATATACCATACGTGTAGGGCTGCCACATTGTTGTGATGGCTGCGTACTTTCCTATTGTGTGGCTGCACCATAATTTATTTAAGCAGTCCTTTCTTGGTGGACATTTTGGTTGTTTCCAATCTTTTGCCGCCACAAAAAATGCTGCAATGAACATCTTTGTAGGTCATTTTGAACATGTCTAAGTATAGCAATAGGGTAATTCCTAAGACAAATGCTGGCGTAGAGGGTCCTACATTTAAATTTTTGATAGAGAGTATCACATTGCTTTCCAGACGCTGCAGCACTTTAAACTCCTATCAGCCATGTAAGAGAGTACCAGTTTTGCCACACCCTCACTCACACTGTACATTACCAAGCTTTTTGATCTTTGCTAATCCAATGGGAGAAAAAAGCACCTTATTGTAGTTTAATTTGCATTAAGAGTGAGGTTGAGCTTCTTTTCATATGTTTAAAAGCCATTTGTGAGCAAAGATTTTTTAATGTCTGGCACTAGCCTTAAATCTAGAAAATCATCTTGGCAGCATGTTATTTTCGGCAGTGTAAATGGCTGGGTACTGACTTTAACTCGTTGGGAATGCAGTCCCTTAGAGTACACTGAGGGCCTGACTTATGTTTGGGGATGGGACATTAAGAAATGGCATAATCTAATCCCTACGTATAGGAACCTCCAGATACTGGATTGAAGGCTCTCATCTCCAGCATTTGCTCTCTGCTACTCCCAGTTGCCTAGCATCTCCCATCTGCTGTTGCTCTGGTTCTGTTCGGATGCTCCTTGATAGACAGGAGATTAGCAGGTGCTAATGGTTATCAGACTTTTTCCCAGCTCTCTGCAAAAGGAGAGCGAAAATTCAGGCTGTGGGGTTTTCTTGTTGTTTTGTTCTTTAAGTATTAAGAGCCTGTTTTGAAATGAAGCCCTAGGGGAACCCCAATATACAAAAATAGTTGAAATTAGAGGTGCTCTGGTTAAAGAAGGGATAGAAACCCTGGACCCACCCCCTTTAGCCTGCTGTCTCTTGGTGCCTCCCCTGTTGTGACCCTGAGACATTTCTGCAGATCCCCAGGGCTCCTCAGCGTACAATTTGAAAACCACTTGTTCAGTGATGTTTAAGGCTTATTCTTTGGTGACACATCAGAAGTATTGGAGCATCACTGAAGAAGGATAGCTTTGGGGAGAAAATGCCAGCCTTCTGAAGCATTTTATATCAGAAATACATATGTGAGACTCCATTCTCAAGGCTTTGTGGAGTCTGTCTTCCCTAATGAATAGTGTATCCTGTACTGAGAATTTTGTCACTTGTATGTGTTCTCCAGTCTAGCGTATTTATTCATTCAGCGTATATTTTTAGCACCCACTCTGTGCTGGGCATATTGGCTTTCCAGTGGTGATCAATGAGGCATAGAGTCTAATGGGAGATTCAAACACTAAGCAGTACACACAAAATGATATAATTACAAATCGTGATGAGTTGATATGAAAGGAAAGAACACGGTGCTATATAAGACAGCATATAAGGGACCTAAGTTAGATTGGGGAGTGAAGGGATGGCTTTACTAGGCAAGTTATATTTGTATTGTGACATGAGAAGTGAGTTGGAATTAGCCAGATGTGACATGGGGGGGAAGTATTCCAGACAGCGAGAATAGCATATGCAAAAGTTCTAAGGCAGGAAAACACCTGGTGCATTGGAGGAACTGGAAGATGGTCAGTTAATGGGCAAATGGGAGTGGTTAGAAGACAGGTAGGGATTGGATCATGGGAGGGCCATGCAGGCCATGGCAAAGAGCTTATTCGACTTATAAAGTATAACGCCTATTGTCAGTGACCAAGGTGATCATTGTAACACTTTATTTACAGCCCAGTGGTTCCCAGACACAAGTGATCTTGGGCAACTCCAAGAGCAAAGTATAGGGGAGGAGGGAAGTCATTTGAGCCGAAGACCAGCACATCTTGAGAAAGGACTTGAGAATACCACCACAGCCGAAGACATTGAGCAGTTTTTGCTGAACTACCTCAAGGAAAAGGATGTAGCAGATGGAAATGTCTCAGATGTTGACAATGAAGAAGGTAACTGATATTTATTTTGGCTTAGCTAGTGTTTTCTTTTTGAAGCAGATTATTGTAAAAATGATGAAACATCGTTACGGAAAGTTTGGAAATAAGTCACTCATAACCCCACCATGCTAACATAGGTTTCTCACTTTGTGTGTAATCTTTTTCCTTTCTTTTTTCTTGCAAATCTATTTTTATATGGTTGCAGCCACTGTTTAAATGCATTATATCCTTTTTTGTATTTAGTATAGAATAAGGAGCTCTCCATGTTGCTGTAGAGTTTTCATAATTAATGTTTTAATAGCTGCTACTAAGTATCCGTTCCCCTGTGGGAAGTTTAGATTGCTTCTAGCTTTTCACTCTAATAAATAGTGCTGCAGTGGATGATTCTGTGCACGTGACCTTTTCCTTCTTTTTGCATATTTCTTAATAAATCCCAGAAGTGGGATTTCTGGGTCAAGGATATGAACATTATTTTACGCTTGCCAAATTGCTTTCCAGAAAGGTTGTGTCAATTTACACCTTCCCTTCAGAAGTACAGGATTAATACTGGTTTCACCACAACCTTGCCAACACTGGCTATTACCAGTTTTATTTCTTGCTACCTTAAAATAGTTCTTGTTATTTTACTTTGCATTTCTTTGATTACTGGCAAGGTTAAACATCTTTCTGTATGCTTCTTTCCTAATAATTTTTTTCTTATGCTCCTTGTCTATTTGTATGCTTTGTCCATTTATTTATTGGTGGGAGGAGATTTCAGTGTTTTTCTTACCAATGTATATGATAAAAGAGGAGGGAGTTCAGGCTAGTTGAAGCTCTGGCCTGTTGTTTTATTCACAAGCTCAATCTGGAGCTTCAGGTCACGGAAGGATTAATAAATTATTAGTATCTCCTCTGCAAATATAAAATGCCAAGTCATAATGAGCTTGGTGGTCTCAGAACTATCCTAAATCGAACTGAGTCCCAAATTAGTTTGTTAGGTTGGAATCGAGCAGATTTCTTTTTTCTTTTTTTTTGGCAATTTCTACTCTGAGACTCTGGTGAACTGAAGCCAATACTTCCAGGATAACAGGAAATAGTAGCTCAGTGTAGCTAACTATAACAAATTCCCTCTAAATAACCAGGAAGCATCACAGGGCCCAAATAATGATTTATGCAGAGTTGAGACATGGCGCTCCCCAAAGACAGAGGTTTCTGATCAGAAATCTATCAGGCTTTTTCTTCTCAGCTTTGTTTCTTGAGCCAACCCAGTCCCTTCCTGAACTGCACCCCTCACCCAAACCTGGAAACCCTGAAGAAGGGGAGGCATCTTGATCCCTCATAATCCGGATTTGCCATTCTTGTTTGAAATTTTGGCATTGCCAGTGAATCCATTCTTTCACGATTAGGATCTTCTGGTTCTAGTTGATGTTCCCTAGGAACAGACTGAATGAATCAAACCACTCCCCCAATAATACAAAAATCCACATCCCTCTAATAACATTCTGCAGTAGGTGAATTTTAAACAACAAATCCTCCTCTGGGAAGAAAGCACAGCCTTATCATTCCTGTAATTATCATTCATCAGGTATAACCACACACTTGGCATTATAAAGAATGTTTGGCTTGATGTTGATTTGACATGCATTTTTTGTTTTAACCACAATAAAAGCACCTTGTGTATCTGAGGTCCCTTTCTCTAAGAAATCCAAGCATTGTACAAATGCATTTTCATTTATCTTTTTAGCATCTGTTAGAGACAGGTGTGGCCTCTATTATAAGATTCTGTTGTTCCAGCAGAGAAAACTAAAATGGGAAAAAGTTAAGGAAGTAATGCTTAGCTCAGTGGAAGTGAGCACAGCTGGTAATGGGGATGGGTGGGGGGCTGGAGGCTATATGTAGATCCACGAAAATTTTTCAGGGTAGGGATTTTGTCCTGGGTTCATGCAACTCTCTTTTTCTTGTTGTTTTAATATACAAATTTACACCTGTCTCATGCAACGCAACACTCTAGGCAGTGAAAGAATGATAATAGCTGGTGACATGCATCTCATTTAACTCAACAAGCAAATGAAGTATACATGCTTTATCCCTGTTTTTCTGATGAGGTAACATGGGATAAGACGAGTTGCTAATAGGTTGTGGAGGCAAGACTTGAACTGACCTCCTCTGACCCAACCCCATCCCTGTGTATTACACCAAGCTGCCCTGGTATTCTCTCTCATACAAAGATAAGTAAGGCTTGATCTTGGCCACCAAAAGACCTTACAGGCTGGTGGATATGACAGACATGTAGCCCCCTCTTCAAAGGATGAACCAAGAGGAAAAGAAGGAGGGTAAAGGACAGAGCAAAGGCCAGCTAGGGAACTGCCCAGCCTCAGGGCTCCAAATTAGAACCCTCCCTCTTGTGTTGACTATTTGTTAATGGAAATTTGGAAAAGACCAAAAGTGTAGGAAAGGAATCCATGTATTATCTCATGACCCCATCTCTGTTCATATTTTGTTGTACTTCCTTCCATGCAAAAATTTATATAATAGTGCTCACACTGTGTATGCAATTTTGTATCCTGCTTTTCTCTTTTTAACACAATATTATTTCATAAACATTTCCCCTTGTCATTAAAGCCCCTGGTAAACACAAATTTTAGGGCCCTCCTAACATGCCACTGTATGGACGTACCCTGGTTTATAGATCTGTTCCCCCTGAGTGGACGCAGAGGGTTTTTCCCCCAGGTTTTAGCTGTTACAATTAATGCAGTGGTGAATATCTTGACTCATAACTTGACCCAAATTTCACGTGGCTTCCTTAGGATCAGTTCCTAGACATTCTCCCTCATACGTCCTGTTTCTGAGTCTGAGGTGGGAAATCAAGTTGAAATGGGGCATCTCTCATGAAACACTGTCCCCAGTTATGCTCTTTTTCCAGAGGAGCAGTCAGACCCTCCCAAATTGGACGAGAATGACAGTGGTCCCGATGTGCAGCCACTGCTGCCAGTGCAGATCCAAATAGCCGTGGACGTGATGGAGCGCTGCATCCACTTGTCGTCAGATAAAAATCTGAAAATCCGCTTGAAGGTCAGTGTGGCCCTTTCCCTGCATCGACAGAGCAGCAGGACTAAGGCTTGGTCTGGTTGGCAGTGACTCCATGGATGAGCAAGTAGCTGCCCTTATCTCCTGGCCCATGTGTGGGGGCCGAGAGGAGGCATTCATCTGTGGGATGACAGTCTTACATCCTTCTGTATCAGCTCAGATGCAAAAAGGGAGCTGAGTCCCCTTTGTGGAATTAAAAACCACCAACTTTTGGAGATTCATTGAATCTCCAAGGGAAAGAAAGTCGTATGCTTTGGAAAGGATATCATTTTCTGAGCCGACTTACCATGGGATGTAGGTTTTAGTACTTTAAAGTGGTCATTCTTCCAAGCCTGATGCTAGCCCTTATCTCTGTTTCTGTTTCCATTTTCATCCTAGGAAAAACACCAACACTTTTCTTGATCTTACATCTTTGTTTGCTGGCAGATTTCCAAGCAGCATCCCTATCAGCGAGGACTTAAACTATACAGTAGTTTAGAGTCACCTGGGAGATCTTATACCCAAAGGAAAACAACGCACTCTGGCCCAGTCTTCCCCACCCCCAAGCAGGAGTGAGAGACACAACTGCCTCAGTGGATTACTGTTAGTGATGAGAGCTCATTGCCCTGCTCGGGGGTGGTGGGCTAGGAAACTCTGATCCACAGCTTATCTCAAATCTCAGGGTCTATGTTTCGTGGAGTTTGATGAGTTTTCACAGAGATACTTCCTAGCAGTCATCTTTGTTCCATTTAGCAAGCACTTTCTGAGTGCCCACTACATGCAAGGCTTTACTGTGGGTGTCTGGTTGATACACGAGCCCAGTGTCTTCCTTTTACGGAGGCTTCGTAGCAGCTGAATACACGCCATAGTGATTGAGAACATCAATACTGGAGTCAGACCTACATATCTGGGTTCAAATCCTGGCTCTACCCCTGTGACCTTGAGTAAGTTAATTCAGCTTTTTAAGCCTCAGCTTCTTCATCTGTAAAGTGGAGATGGTGGTACCTCCCTCACTGGGTTGTTGATTATAAATATGAAACAGCATCAGGTATGGCATATACATTCATTCATTCATTCACCAAATGCTTATGGAGGACTGCTGCAGGTCAGGGAGAGGGTGTCTAGAAGGAAATGAAGCAGACATGATCCCTGTCTTCAGGGAACCTCCTGTCTCTTGTGGTGAAAGAGGCGACACACACACACACACACACGGGGAGGAAATGCTCTGGAGGTAATAAGCAGGCCCTATGATAGAAAATAGTAGTTCACCCATGTGTTGGGAACCTACTTTGTACCAAATCCTGTAGAATAAGACAGAGCTTACGTTCTCATTTAGACCAGGTGCTCAAGGAAGGCTCTCTGAGGTGGGAACATTTAAGCCAAGACTTAAAGGCTGAGAAGGAGCCAGCCATGCAAAGGGACAAAGGCAGAGAGAAGAACGTTCCTGGCAGTGGGGGAAAATGTGCGTCTTTGAATCAGTGAAGTAAGATGTAACTTGCCCAATTCATGACAGAACTCAAATTCAAAGCCAATCGGTGATACCAAAGCCATTTCCACGATACTGCTCTGCTCTCTGCCTTACACTGAGCTTCCTCTTACTCCCCTGCCTAAGTCTTCACTCCTCCAGGGCAGGGCCTCTTGCGTTCTTTGTTTCTGTTCCAGTCTCAGTGTGACCAGCACATACTAGGCATCCAGTAAGGGTTTACTGCTCAGTGTTGGCAGACTTCACTCAGTCTTTCCGACTCAGACGTGCACCCTCACCTGCTCTGTGAAGGCGGGCCTGTCCGTGCAGGTCACTGTGGTGACCACTGCCTGTGACACTGAAGCAGGCTGTCAGTTTTCAGTGAGCTTTGAGATATGAGAGATTAGGAAACATTCTCAGGGAAAGTAGAAAATCCACTTTACGTCTAGGCTACCCCAAACCTGTCCTCTAAGATTGACCTGTATCTCAGCTGCGTATTGAAGCTCTCTGTTAGGAAGTAGCAGAACTTGATCTCATCCAGCCTCTCAATTTACTCCTCCTGCATTGTTCCTGTCTCGTTAAACAGCACCTGCATCTGTTCAGTGGCTAAGCCTAAACCCAAGCAGCTCTTTTTGATACTTCTCTTCATCTCCCCAGTATCAAGTCCTTCAGCAGTTGAAGCCATTTCATCTCCAAAACAGATCTCAGAGCCTTTCACTTCTCTGCCTCTGCCACCATCATGTGGCCACATCATTTTCCTCCTCTCATGTGGACGTGTGCCATGGCTTCCTAAAGGGCCCCTCACTTGTCTTTCCTGTTTCAAGTCTCTTCTCCCTTCAGCAGCTAGATGACCTGTTAAAACATGGATTGTATCACGTCGCTTTCCTGCTTAAAATGTTTTGATGGTTCCCCACTGCACTTAGTACAAAATAAAAAATTCTTAACATGACACCTTTGTGGTCCAGCACCATCTTACCCCTCCTCTGTCACGCTTGACACTGCCCTACTATCGTTAACCAAGCACTGCAAGCTCTCCCACCTCTGGGTCTTCCTCATTACTGTTACCAGTTCTAGGAACGCTCTCTACATAGCTAACTCCTACTCGTCCTTTATGTTTCCTTTTAGAAGTTACTTCCTCAGAGAAGCTCTCCCAACAGTCTATATGCTTTAGATCCCTCCCTTTAGTTTCTTTGCATTTCACCCTTTACTTTCCTTCCTAGCATTTGTCGTAATTGGTAATCATCCCTTTATCTGAGTATTAGCTACTTAAGGTCTTTCTCCAGTTGATCATAAGCCCCATGAAGGCAAGGAAACATGCATTTTGTTCCTGTGTGTCCCCCCCAGTACCTAGCAAGTACTTGGCATGTAGTCAGTAAATATTAATTCAGTTAATGAGTTTCTAAATTTTATTCTTTTAAAATGTGACTTAATCCCAGGTATCTGGTTTCAAGCCTTAACCATCTGCTGAAATCATGTCTTCTTTTTTTTCAGGTCTTGGATGTGCTGGATCTGTGTGTGGTAGTTCTACAGTCCCACAAGAACCAGCTCCTTCCCTTGGCTCATCGAGCCTGGCCCTCGCTTGTGCACCGACTCACAAATGATGACCCCCTGGCGGTGCTCAGAGCCTTCAAGGTACTGCACTGATGCCCCGCCACTGTCAGTCGTGGGCAAGGAGGGTAGTAAGCACAGAGCTCTCCACTGTCTTTTGGGATTGGTTCTCTTTTTATCTGATTGCAATGTATACCTTGAAGAAAGTATAGAAAAATAAGAAAAGCACAAAGAAGAACGTAAAAGATTCCTCTTGAATTTGAAGCAGAGTCAACTGGTAGATGAAAAGGGCCACCAGTATTTATTGAGCACCCACTATGTGCCAGGCAGTGTGTTTGGCACTTCCCCACGTGTGAGCTCATCTCCTTGCGAAAACCTACAAGGTAGATACTATTATCCCCATTTTTGACAGAGGACGAAACAAGCTCGGAGAAGGTAGGGAATTTTCTCAAGATCACACAGCTAGTAAGTATAGAACCCAGATCTGTGAGTTCATGCCCATGTTCTTTGCACCGCACAAGAGTCAAGGTGAAGGGGCCGAGGTTCTAGCAATGGGTATCCTCTGCCCAGTCAGGTGACTTTGGGCAAAGCCCGTGACCACTCATTTTCAGGTAGGGCTTAGGAACACCTGTTCCACCTTTCTCACAGTGTTATTGTCAAGGATAAAATGGGACCATTTGGTGAAATGCTTTGAAAAGGTAAAAGCCCTATGTATTTAAGGTATTATTCTCCATGACTTAGTTTGGCTTATATTAGCACACATATTTTAGCTTATTTATTTATATTCTCCCTTGTTCTAAAAAGCACTTAAGGCAACCTGCGGAGATACATTTACCGTGGCAAGCTAACATAAATTAGAAGTGGGTGAGCAAGATGAAGCAAAGAAAAAAGATGTGTAGTGATATAAAATGAAGCCAAGAATGCAACTAATGTACTTGCAAAGTACTTTGGTTTTCTGTAAGATTCTTCAGCATACACAGGACCAGAATGCAAGCTTACATTTAAAACATAAAAGTGTTAGTATTTTTTTCCAAAGCAAAATACACAAAATGACACGTGCTTGTGTGTGTGTGGTGGCGAGTAGGGGAGGGAAGGAGGGAGGCTGGGGGAAGGGGAAAGGGAGGGAGGTCTTGCTAAATCTTATTTAGATGTGCTGTTTTCCTTTATGAAAATTAATAGGTTATCTGAAATGATAGCAAGCATAGAAAAATGAAAAACTATAAAGATGTGTGTGCTGTAACTGAGGCCGCTTTTCCACTCCCAGAAACACTGATGACGCCTGAGGTCTGTAACGCCTGTGCAGTCCAGCTGAGGGACCTGAAATAGGCACCTTACTCTCTGCAGAGTCGGCAAACACTCTGTGTTGGTTATGCCTTGCTTACCAATTTTTAAAGAAATTCCTATTATCCTGTATACTCAGTCTTGTGCAGTGGGGCAAAACATTTCAATATGTTCTGCTAGAGAAAGTTTAAAACGAGACATGCAAAGAAACCACTTGTTGTGAAAGATGGAATGAGGGTGATGTACACAAGAGATTGTGCAGTGGAACAGAAGGAACTCCGACTCCGCTCTGACCACTGAGGACCCTGCCCTGTCGTAGCCAAGGGACCTCAGCCCCCACAGTCCTCGCCGTGCCTGCATATGACAGCAGCAGGGCCTCAGTGTTTGTGCTTGCTCAGCTAGCTAGAGTTAAACACACAAGTCTTTTCTTAGGGGATGTTAGGAAGATTCAAGAGATGATCTAAGTGAACTGCTTTAAGCTCTTGTTTTTTTTTTTTTAAACGAAAAAGGGAGGAAAATCAAGGTATTAATCATATTATTCATCTAACTCAAGATTCGTTTGAATTATTCTCCATGTAATCTGTATTTATGGATAGAAGCAGCCATGCCTTGGGAGCAGAGACCTCCGAATTCATAACCGTCAGAATCACAAACCACAGGCAAGGAATTAACAGCAGTAATTCTATTTTTTTTTTCAAGCAGAGACCTAGATGAATTTGAATTACCAAACACTCTTGAGCTCTCTTGCTGCCTTGGCGATGTTCAGTCACCAGGTTGGGGGCTGTTTCCGCAGGTTTTGCGTACCCTGGGAGGCAAGTGTGGCGATTTTCTAAGGAGCCGGTTCTGCAAAGATGTCCTGCCAAAGCTAGCTGGCTCCTTGGTCACCCAGGCTCCCGTCAGTGCCAGGGCTGGACCGGTTTACTCCCACACACTGGCCTTCAAGTTGCAGCTGGCCGTCTTGCAGGGCCTGGGTCCCCTCTGCGAGAAACTGGACCTAGGTAGGTACCAGCCAGTCTCACCTGGACACACACTGTGCATTCTGTCTCAGCCTCACTATTGCACTCTCTGCTTGCTCGTGCTCCCCTCGTCTCCCTTCATGTGTGCATCCTTCAGTCTTACTTAGGCCCTATTTGTCCTTTTACCTTGATGTGTTTTTTGACTTGCAGGATGGAGTAAAGAGCCCACAGCATCTTGCCTAGCTGTTTCAGTTTCATCAGATAGCATTTGGTTACTGCTCGTCCCAAATGAAGTTTGAGGGCCAATGCTTGTTTTGTTTTTCCTCCCTGCAGGTGAGGGTGACCTGAATAAAGTGGCGGATGCCTGCTTGATTTACCTCAGCGCCAAACAGCCCGTGAAATTACAAGAGGCTGCCAGGAGGTAGGTCTGCTTGATCACCCGCGTCTCTTTACGTTTGTTCTAAATTATAGATGATTTGCTAATGGTGAGCAGAGTTGAGGCATCTCTACTCTTTTCTTTTCTCTCTCTTCTTGCCAGGTTAAGATGATTTCTTTAACTGTGCCAACTCTAGAGATGGTATTTTTACTAGACGCATTTCTCTTTGCAAGTAACCTTTTCCTCTGCTGCAATGTCAGCAACAGTTCCAAAGGGGCAAAAAGCAGAAAGACTGTGCTGGAGGGGACAAAGCACTCTCCTGGTCAGAGGACAATCTGCTTCTAGGCCCTACTTGTCTGGTGACCAGGTGACCCTGGCACCTCTCTGGGCCTCAGCTCTCATCTACAAAGTGAAAGCATCGGGTTACTGAGCTGGCATACCTGGACTCCACGTGGCCTCTTAATGGGCCTCGGGTGCTCAGAACCCTCGCAAATTGTATGCACAATTGGGTGTGTGCAAGCAGACACATACGTGCCTTTTTCTAGACAGAGTCTGCACCATTCAACTGATTATAATCGGGGGTCTATGGACCAAGAAACGTTAAGAACCACTGGACTAATGACTTAAAGGTCCTTATCTGACTCTGAAATTATGTAATTCTAATTTCCAAGAGTTTTGCTAATTCAAGAATAGCTGTAACACCTCTAATGGAAGAAGCTATGTCTGGTTCCTTGAGTCCTACAAGATTTTTCTAAAAAGCTAGAACTCTGAGCACAGCAGCATTTCCCAGACATGAGACCCAAAAGGCATTCTGGCCCCCTTTCCCCAGCCCTCCTCCCAGCTGGGAGCAGCTTGCACTCTGGAACTACCAGCCCCTGGAGTCGGCTGTGGGAGCAAAAGCTGGCCTGTCTGACCTGGCATTGTGTACTGCTCTGGGCCTGTCAGCCTCACATCCC
Source organism: Diceros bicornis minor (assembly GCF_020826845.1). Lineage (NCBI taxonomy): Eukaryota > Metazoa > Chordata > Mammalia > Perissodactyla > Rhinocerotidae > Diceros > Diceros bicornis. Next base: position 22,180,041 of record NC_080758.1, read on the forward strand.
AGAGCAGAGAAACAGTCCCTCCTACTTCTTAGGCTTCTGGAAACGTGTCCCTGATCTTCCTTGGTGGGGTGGGAGTCATCTCTTTCCTGGAGGACTGAAAGTCTACTCTGACTGTGAAATGAGGAAAGCTGACTTGCTCCCTTATAAACCTTGCATTCTCTGGGAATGATGGAAATATCTTTTTGAATCGATTTATTGTCCTTTGCAATTCTTTGCTTGTGATTTCCCTGGTTCCTTTTTTTCTTTCTGTCCCTTTCCCGTCACATCCCCTAGGCCCAGAATCAGTCATGGTTTCTTGAGCACAGGGGCGCATTCCAACTAGCTTCTTATCCCCAGATCTTCTTATTCCTTAAAGAACCAACTTAGGGTGAAAATAGTCCTCCCCCAGGCAGTGTCCCTGAAGCTAATTGTGCTAATACTTAAAGTACAACTCAAGAACTTAATGAATTCATCTTGAAGTAAATTCTTTTGTGTGTCTGTTACAACCAAGAGTCACAAAGATCTGATTTTCACGTTTCCTGTCCGCTCCTTTTTCTACACCCACCCTATACCGGTCCTTCAAGTTTAGACCCATCAAACAAGCTAGTATTCACAATTCATTATCTTTTCATTTCTAATTTTCTTTTTTGCCGCTGAAAGCAATTAAACCCGGAATTGGACCCTGCTGAATCTTGAGTTGCATTCAGGGTGCCTCTGGAGGAGGAGAATGCGGCCAGACCACTAGACTGCAGCGCCTTTGTTTGCTCCACTGCATTCCGTTCCGTGTGGAGTCAGATGACCTCCCTCTTGACGGGCTGGCAGGGGAGGAAGTGCAAGGTTGATTGCTTCACAAACACATCGTCTGCAAACTTACTTTGAAGTCGGGGGGGAAAAGTCAGTGTCCTTGATCAGGAGCTGATTTGGCATCTTGATTCAGAAATTAATCAGCTTTCTAAATGGGAGAAGAAGCCTGAGACAGTGGGAAACCCGGGCTCTCTGTGAGCCTCGTTACTGAGTGGAGAGAGGGGGATGGGTGGGCCGATTAGTCCTGAAACAGTCATTCCCACGGGCTGATGAAGAGGTCCCTGAAAGAGCAGATGGCCTCCCACCCATCCAGTTATTTGTCTTTAATTCTCCTCTGTTCTTCACACCCACATCCAGTCCAGAAGTGAAGCCTGTCTACCTAACCTGCAAAATCTCCCTGCAAACTGTCTGCTTCTCTTTACCTCCAAGCCACCAGGCCAGGCTCCTCTCATCTCTTACCTGAACAACTGCGGAAGCCTCCTCACCAGCCCCCTGCTTCCGCTCCTGCTCCTCAGTGTCCCCCCAGCAGTCAGTGACACCCCCACCCACTCCTGGGGGAAGAGAGGGGTGTGTGTTCGTTGCCAGGACCCAAGGGGGTGCCCTGTAGCCAGAGGGTTACAGTCACTCGAGCCTCAGCTCAGTACTCGGAAGAACCAGTAAAGCCAGAGCTGTCCAGAGATGCCCCAGCTCTCTCAGAGGTGGGGAGTTTCCAACACTGGGCAGATGGCCCCCTGTCTGACAGAGCTGGTGAGGAAACCTGTGAGGGCTGGTGGGTGAGCAGCCGTGTCTGTGGGTCTGGCAGGGGGGCCTTGAGACCTCGGAGGGGCAGACTCCCTCAAGGTGGAATGGAGGCAAATTCAGCAGCCCCACGAAAGTTCCTGTTTGTGTCTATACAGTTGGGTTTTTCCTTCCTCCTGTTTGCTTTTCCTGGCTCCAAAGAATGACCAAGGCTGTGTTTGCTTTTTTAATTTCTCATATTAAATATAGCCTTTGTGGCAGGCTTTTACGTCCAGGCTGTAAACTCTAGAAATGGAAATTGATCAGGGGGTGGTTGATATAACCGAGGCTGTAAATGCTTAGAACGGAGATGCCATTCCAGTTTAATGCTTTTGTCTAGCGAATGTGCCTTGTGAGGAGGGACATAAATCTTGCAACTTAGGGGAGGGGTGGGGGTATGGGCAGGGTACAACCTTGCTGTATGTTACCACCAGGTGTCACTGTTAACTGGCTATGCAAGAAAAATACCAGCTCCCCAAAGTCCATCTAGTTAAATAACTTCAGTGGATAACAAATGAGAAAATCATATTTGGGGTGGGAGGAGGGGTCAGCCTACCACAAGCTGTAAATAAGACAGTGTCCTTGAGGGTAAGCACTGGATTACAAAATAACAGGTCATATCAGCTGCACCCCCTTCTCAGCCATGGCAGAGGCAAACTTAACTGATTTAAATTCCCAAGTGGCCCCCGAGATATCTCCCAGCATGCATTGGGCCTCCACAGTTCTGTGCTTTCTGGCGATGGAGCTTTTCCTTCCCATACATGGAAGGAATTTGAGATGAGAGCACATACCCCAAATTTCTGTGTTTTTCCTTCAAGCCAGTACATGCTCTCAGCCTGGTTCAACTCGACTCCGTTAAAACCACGCTCATTGGGCCTATCTCTGAGCAGCCTGCGAGGCTCCCTGTCTTTTGCAAGGAGGTCTTAAATCATCCAGTGAATCTTCCACTCTGAGGCCGAAAGGAACAAACGAGGCAATACTTATTTTTAAAGAGATGAAGTCCATACCCAACTAGTGTTCATGATGGAGAAACAATGCTTTCAGGCCACTTGGTCTCCACCCCCAGGCCTACCTCTACCTGCCAACCCCAGAACCCAGGTGGGGATGCAGGGTGCCAGCAGGGAGTGTGTGCAGGTCCTGGATGCTGCAGTCCTTGGTGTCTGTGTGTTGTAGGGCCAGGGGTCAGGTACCCCCACCGCGTCCCCTGGCTAGTCATTGTATATGAAGGCAAAGGGCTCCAGTCTTGGAGGTGGACAAACCTAGGCTCAAATCTTACTGGCTCTGTGACCTTGAGCAAATGACTTAGTTTCCTTGTGCCTCATTTCCTTCCTGTATAAACTGGGGGTGCTGATAACACCTTCCTCCCAGAGTCATTGTGCAGATGAATTGCCTTAATATGTGAGGGAGTCCATTCAGCGTTCATTCACTCTGCTGATCGCTGAGGAGCTGCTGTGTGCCAGGCACCATTCTAGGCACTGAGAATAGAGGGGAGCAAGAGAGAGAAGGCCTCTGCCCTCCAGGGCTTATGTTCCAGAGGTATAATTATGTGTGTACACAAACCTATGTGGGATATATATAAATATGCCAAACATATGATGTATTATGTATATGTTATACATACACACATACACTTGGGCATGGTATTTCTTGTTGTAAGCCTGCTTCATCTTTACTAAAATCTGAACCAAGGTTTTCTCCTCAGAATGATCTTTTTCATGTTAATTGTGCTACCTCCTCCTACCGCCCTTTGCGTGAGAAGTCAGGACCAGGTTTGAAGGTTCATTTACCAACTGACTTCCCCACTTTCTTTCTAGCAGTAGGATCCAGCCCATCAAAGAACCAGCCTGGTGCCTTCAAGCCCTGGACGCACAGAGACTGGCGCAGGCTGGTTTGTTTCATCCCCGTCAGAGCCCCAGCTCCTCTCTTCACCCACACGTGGGCCTATTATATTTGAGCGGATCAGGAGCCGCAGAGGTGATCCATTAGTTCAGCTGAGCTTGAAATTAGTAGCTCGTCCCCTTAAACGGTGTGGGCAGTCTGAGCTTGGGCTATAGAGCTGTTTCCCTTCACTTGTACCCAGCATGGAAATGAGAGCACTCCTAATATTTTTCCTTTTGACATTTGATTAATAGTTGACAAATCCAGACCCAAGTAGTTAGCTTTCCTGTTATCCATCTTTTGACAGGCATTGCTGCTTTTCTTTTCCAGGCTCATTGTTCTAAAAATACACTCAGATCTAAAGCTGTTCACTGTGCATATATAGGCATGATTTCCTGGTGTCAAAGATAAGAGACATCTGCCATGCAGATTACAAACAAAGTGGGTTGCCAGGTTTCAGATCTGAAGGCAAGGACCCCTGCGCCACTTAAATCAAATACTGCCGATCCTTTCCTTGCTTCCTTGGTGTGTCATGCGATTGACAAGCCGCCAGCGTCGACCACGACCACCCAGTGGTAAAGGCAGAGTGTGGGTGTGCATTGGCTGTACGTACTGCTGGGTTGGGAACCAGGATGCTCTTAATGCTCCTGGTAGCTGGACCACCTCCACAAAGTGGATTTCAGATATCAAAAGCCGCGGCAGACCACAGGGTAGCTATTTCATCACTTTGCAGCATCTGTGGTCTGTCCTGAGCACCTAAGAGGCTGAAGTGAATATGATGATATCAGTACCGAGTAAAGTAGCCAGGCAAGTGGCCTCGATTGTCTCATTATATGTGTATTTATTTAAAAGAGCCAAATGCTGTGTTGAGAGTTGAAAGATTTCAAAGATGAATACCAGGTTCCAGTTGACCTCACATTGCTGCTCAGTAGCAGTGTAATCTTGGTAAATAAATTGCCTTCTCAAGTCTCAGTTTCCTCTTCTATAAGACTAGAATAAGCATATCTATTGTTTTCTTCCCAATAAAATTATTACAAGGATTCAGTAAAGTTATGTATATTTCTTTAGCACAAAATATCAGCATAGAGTAAAAAGTCAATTAGTAGTTGTTATCATTATTTAAACTTCCTCCTTATTCCAGAAAAGACCTAGGGCATCAAGAGAAATAGGAAGTGAAGAAGCTGTTTAAAAGGGGAAAATAATAGGAGGGAAAAACATGGTGAAATCAGGGTTGAGGTTAATATATAAAGTGCAGACTTAGAGCTCTGCATCCCTGCTAGAGATGAGCCTTACACATGGCTCTGGGCTTCCTAACAGAGCAAAGAGGGAAATGCACCTGTTGTGCAGCTTCCAGTCATTACTGGAATAAGAAAAGGAACCTTTTCAGAAAGAAGCACAGCTTTCCTTGGTTCTGAACCCTAAGAAAATTTCTCCATGGGTCATCTTAGAAGAACACTGGGGACTGTTGTAGCTAATATCCCTTACGTCCCTGCAGTAAATACAGAACTACATTTCCTTGAGCTGCTTCTTATGGCATCCATCAGTGGAGGCTGCTGGCTTAGTGCCAAAGCGTGGGTTACAAGAAAACAATTCAGGGGGAGGGGGACAAAATAGGCAGGCTGCTATGAAGATATCTTTATCTTCAAGGGTACAACTCTTCCAGGAAGGAGCAGGAAACACTGCATGTGGCCTGAGAGTACAGCCAGCTGGGGCCAAGGCCCAGGTCAGCCGTACCACAGGGCCACGGTGAAATCTGTGCCTAGCAGGTGTTCTCATGGGACCTAGGCCTGCAGGGGGCCTGGAGGCAGGAGAGCTGGCCAGATGGAAGGGGCTGCTTTTAAATCCTGCCCCCGTGGGATTTAAACCCCTCTAAGTTCTGGCTTATTTTTGAATTGTCTGTAACAGATTGGTCCTCTCAGTGCCATATCTTTTTAAATATGCATAAGGCAGTGGAGTCATTCCACTGCATTTATGATACTGTGTCTTGGGGTACTTTAGGGGCGCAATTAGCATCGTAAGCTTCTACTGGTATTTGTGGTTTTAAATCCTGTCCCCTTTGCATTTAAATATTTCTAATATTGGTCTCTGTGTGAATATATGGGTTGGAATTAGATTGATAGATGAATGGTTTTGAACAGGTAAATATAGTTAAGTCTAACGAGTATGTATAGTTGCAAAGGTAATTGGTAGTATTTATTTGGAGACTAAATCGTTGCTTCAAGTCATAATCCTCAATTTCTAATGTTTAGAAACAAAAAACGATCTCTGTGCGGGGGAAGATAGCTAAATTGAATAGCAAGAAAGGACAGGCTTGAAATACTGGTTAACCAATGAACCGAGACCCATTAGAGTAAATTACTGAGTATAGAAACATCGCCCTACTGCTTGCTGGCTAGGACATGTCAATACTCTGAGCATCCATTTGTTTAAAAGGAAACACACAGCCTCATTTGTAGCATCAGCATGTACAGAGTCACAGAAGAGATGGCCAGAGAAAAGAAGAGTGTGGAGGCTGTTCTGCTAGAGAGGGAATAACAGAGAAGCTAAAATAACTTTGTGGATGTGCCTGCTCTCCAACAAGTGAGTTTATTTTCTGATTGCATTTAGTCATGCCCATGTAGAGACAGCCTATATCATGTTCCTAAGGAGACATCTGTGAATAACTTCTTTAGAAGCCCTAAATAAATAAATAAATAAACAAATCGCAAAGCCACAAGTTCCTTACCGCTGGCATTTATGCAGACAGCTCATGAGAGCATTTTATAAATCCAGAAAGAGACAAGGAGCAGCAGATCCCTCAAGCAAGTAATTGACAGAGAAAGGATAGCCTGTCACCCTGGAGAGCTTGAAGCTCTGCATTTCAGTTACAGTTTATTTAGCTTTACTAGGCCTCAATCAGCTGGCAGCTTTCTAGAGCTCCTTTTGAGCAGATGTTGTCTAGACCGAGATGGTGAGGACACACTGTCATATTTGCGTCTGCAGCAAAAGGGTTTCTTTTTGGTTTTGCCACTTTTAGGGGGTTAAAGGGCTGTGACCCAGCACCCATGCTTGAGAACTGCTGTGGGCTGTTGGAGCTGGAAGGGGCCTTAGAATAGATCTGATACACCCCGATGTCCCCTCCTCAGGTATCCTTCCCCAGCTCCATGTGACTTCTAGCACGGCCCTCTCCACATTGCATAGTGGGCCTCTGTAATTACTCTGTCCTCCAGGACAGGGAGTCCTGAGGCCAGAGCCTTTGTCCAACCGTCTTTGTATCCCACATGCCCAGCACAGTGCCTGGGCTGGACCACATGCTAGTAAACTACCAAGAGATGGGACCCACAGCTAGCTGACCAGATTCTGGTAGCACATTTCCTACCTTCCCAAGCCACCTCACCCCCTGGTTTGTCACTCGGAGCATCCCAATATTGATTATAAAGGAATGAGCCGCTTCTGTTGGTTTGGTGTCTGGAGTTTATTAGGTTCTTACTGATACCTGCCCATTGTAGATAGGGCTGAAGTGCAGGGAAATGGCTGCCTGTATGAAGTGAAATTCAATAAAACCGCATTTTAAGTGAAAAATCAGTATAAACACCAGGCTACTTTGCCATGGAAACAGAGGTTGCTTAGAAACTGCCTAACGGCGAGTTCTAAATTTTTTAAAGTCAAGTTATCATTTAAGCTACACGGCCCTACAGGTTATTGAGAGATAATCACTCGCCCCAGGACAGTCGGAGGCATGAGGCACAGCTGAGTGCCTCCCGAAGCTCTGGGGACCAGATAATCTCTTGATAACTGTGCTCCCTGGAGCCACTGATTTGGGCCTGGGGGAAGGAGAAAGAAATTTTTATTCAGGAGTTAAATGGTGTACATATATATTTTTTAAAGTGTTTTAAAGTGTTTGAAAAAAGATGGAGCTGGCCATTTGGCATGTTCAGCAGCCATCTCTGCTGTGTCTCAAGATGTATTGGGAACATTTTCCAGGCAGTTACCCCAATCACTTCAAAACAAAGGTCCTGCCTTTGTCTTCTGGCTTTTGATAATGCAAAAAAGGCTTTCCAGGTCTTCAGGTTTCAGCTAGTCCGTCTCCTGGAGCCCCTCTCCCCAGCTCAGGATAGGCAGGAACTGGCCCCAGGATGCAGTGGTACCAGAGTTTGGAGCAAAGCTGGGCTGTGAGCACTCAGACAAGACCTCCTGGGTCTCGGGCTCAGCTCCCAGGGGCTTCAGGCGAACAAGGGTCCAGGTTCAGAATTTGTCAGCATTTGGAGTTCAGCGGGTTGCGTGCCTTTCCCCAAGCAAGAACACAGCTATGCCTGCCAGCACATGGTTGCATGGCACGGTATTTGCTCCCGACCTCAGGCATGCAGAGGGCAAAGAATGCTGCATTCATTTCTTCCTGAAAATAATGGGCAAAATGAGAACCCCCATTGGCTGAGAATTGGGACCCACACCAAGTCAGGATGAAGGAAATTATGAGTGAAACGAAAGACAAATGTTTTGCCCTTTTCAGAGTGTCTGGGAATTTTCCATGCCGTGGCGATGCTGCTAGGGTTGGTAGTGATAATTATTCCTTAGACACACACACTCTCTCTCTGGAAGGAACTGTGTTTTCATTATACACTTCAAAGTGTTTTCCTCCTTAGAGCCTAGGAACAAACCTGTGAGGAGGTTGGGGCAGGTGTGATCATCTTCCTCTGGAGAGAGAGGAAACAGGTTCACGGAGGCAAAATAATTTGCTCCGAGCCACAGAGGTGGGGAGAAGGAACTTGCATTGCTGCCTGCCATTCTGGAGAGTCTACGCCTTTAAGAGCTAAGAAATGAGACCCAAAATAATTCTTCCAAGAGTTGGCTCTTGCTTAATAAAAGAAGGTGAACTTTGCACACATTTTTCCTTTGCTTCCCTGTTAGCATTTTATTTCGAGGTCTTGCAGAGCAAAGAGAGTGGCTTCCTTCCTTTTCCTTTCCTGCCAACGAATACAACATCTGCATTTAGCATGTTAAGAAGGACTCAGAAAATGAGCATTGCCATGTTTTCACACCGCGTAAGTCAGAGCAGAGCTATGGCTGAACTGGGCCATGACACTGCTTTGCTGTGTGTTGCCCAGATCAAAATATTCCCTGAAGCCGAGAGTGTGCCATGCTGTAGCTTGAGAAATTGTTCCAGTTCTTGAAAGGCAAAAAAAAAAAAAAAAAAAAGAAGGGAACCGTTTGCATTTTAACAGACTTTGGCACCAGGGAAAACTGTCAACTGTCACATGTAAATAGAAATCTGCTTCCCAATTTTGGTGCGTTTTTTAATCATTTCCCTTGCCACTCTAATTATCAAAGATATTTTTGTTTTTAAACAAAAACTGTCTCCCACACAGGCCCCATCTCCTTTCTGTGGTGAAGTGGAAACGATGAATGAGAATATTCTAATCACTTCTCCAGCAACCGCCACTGAGGTTATAAACATAAGATTATCCTAAGTAATGAAAACTTAAATTGTTTAGGCACAAAACATGCTAGAAAAATTTTTAAAGTGCCCGTTTCACCTGCCTCCCTTGCTCCTTAGCACATGTCTGCTAAACCCGAGGAAGAAAGCAAAACTGGCTTCACGGAGGTAAGACCCAAATCACCTGAGGGCACAGGTTTTTCATATTAACGAAATTAAAAACCAGAATTTAGCTCCGTTTAGCAAGCATTGAAGTTCCTCTTTAATGCCCAGTGGTATAGGGAGGCTCCCAGGAGTGGTGGTCGAGAGTAAAATGTGGTCCATCGATAGATACTGTCCGTGCAAGTAGATGGGGGTCGCATGTGCTAGGCGCTGGGCGGGGCTGCATCTCTGTTTTCTCGTTTAAACCTCAGCAAAACCCTGAGAAGTACGTCCTCTGTTTTTAGAAATGAGGAAACTGAGACCAGGTTGAATAATCTCCCACAGCCAGAGCTGGTGATGTCTGCGATAATGTGAATCCTGTTAGTAACGTTCCTCAGTCCTCCCTTGGTGGTGAGCCCCGAACTCTCCTTTAGATCCTCTTATAGAATGTAAATATTCCAGAGAGGATGTCATCTTAAGTCATTCGTGTGCCGCGTAATAAGTGACTTATCAAATATAAGAACCTGTTCAATCAGGTATTTGTTGAGGGCTTACCATGTGCCGTGCTAGGTGTCTGCCCTCGGGAGCTTGTATTGTGAGGAAGATGGTCAGTAGACAGATGGTTGGTAAGTGCTGGGAAGGGTGTCCTGAAACGGGAAAATAAGGGGCAACCACCCAGGCAAAATGGTCTGGGAAGGCTGACTTCTCTGAGCAGGTGATATGTGAGCTGAGATGGGCAGGATGGCCCAGAGGGAGCCAGTTAGGGGAGGGCCTCCTCCTTCCTGAGGTTGAAAAGACAAGACTCTGAATCGCCAAGTCGGCCAGGTGTATGAAGTTTACACTTGGACTGCCCAGTGCCGTGGTCCTGGGCACATGTTTGATTGTTCAGAAATGAGATATGAGCAGATAAGAAGCAAGAGTTGTGACCCCAGAGTTCAGGCAAGATACAGAACCTCACCCTAGGTGAGTATATGGCATTGGGCCCTTCAGCTCTGTCCATGTCATGTGTAGGACACCAGTGTTCTGCCTCTGCCAAAGGTCACGGGGCAGGGCTCAGGTGGTCCTGCCCTAGGAGAATAACTGGATCTAATCCCTATACAAACATATCCAGATCACCAAGAGTCCATGGCTCTTGGTGGCCAGAAAGGGGCCAACTACAGAGTTCACCAGCGAACTGGAGGGCCAGAGATGGTCCTGGAGTTGGACCAGAGATGGACCTGGAGCCTCAGAGGTTGTGGGCTTGCGCTGGCTCCCCAGGCAGGACGGGGAGCCCCTGCCCTGGGGCTGGTCCTGTGAGCCGAGTGGAGCTTGTAATGAACGGGGAAGCCCTGTGCGTTTTCTTCTTTCTGAAAACTCCTGCTTTACACCCCAGAACTTAACTGGTTTCTTTGCCAAGAGCTTGTGTGATGTCAATATTGTTCTGCTCAGACTAATTAGTTTTCTTCTCTATGTCAATGGGTATGAAACTCTACCTCTATTTCTGTTAGACCATCTGAATGGCCCTCTCTTATGAACTAAAGTGAGTTTGTTCTCTGTTTGAAGTGATTTGACATTATCATCAGTTTCTTCCCAGACAGCCCAGTCAGTGGCCTCCTGGGTAGAACCCTGACAGCCCTCCTCCCTCCTGCCCCTCACTACTTTGCATCTCTCCACAGCGTTTTCCTCCACTTGATGAAGGTAGACCCGGACTCCACCTGGTTCCTCCTGAATGAACTTTACTGTCCCACGAAGTTCACACCCCCACACCCCAGCCTCCACCCTGTGCAGCTGCGGGGGGCCACTGGGCAGCAGAACCCATACTCCACGAACGTGCTCCGCCTGCTCCAGGAGCTGCCGTGACCCCATCCCTCTCCCACAGGCAAGCAGGCGCCAGAGGAGGTCGCCTCCCCCTCTTTCCCTTCCTAGGGTGTGGGGCAGCAGCAGCAGAGAAGACTTCGAAGGTGGGTTAGACAACAGATCAATTTATAAATTGATCGATCACACAAATGCTTAGAAATTGGATTGAAGGAAAGTAGCTGACTGTTATTTATATTTCATACCTGGTGTTTCCAAATGACATTGTCTGGCAGCTCTAAGGGCTTAACTCCTTAGTTTACCACCTCTGCGGCCCCAGCTGCCTCACAGCCCTCCCCACACCGGAGAGCTTAAGGACGCGTGGGCCTGTACTCCACATCATGTGTGTCCTCCGAGTGCCTGAGGACCACGAGGAAGTATCAGCATCTGAGTCTTCAGAACGGCCCTGCATCACAGACACACCTCCCTCCCCTCGAATGATGAGACAGAACTGACGCGTTGCACCTAACCTGTTCTTTGGAAGAAAATGAAATAAAGGCACTTCTTGGATGAAAAGTATGGTCAAGAGCTCACTATGAAGTTTGTTACTTAAATTGGGCGATTTTTAAAAATGAGGTTATGTTCTTGAACAGATACTATGGAGCCGTGGTCTAAAATCCAAGCAGTCCCAAACAGAAACAGTGAAAAGTCGGTCTCCGAAGGCAAGGACACTCATCAAGATTTTTTGGATACCTTTTAGGTAGGAGATTAATTTCTAACTTTGCATTGTGGATAATAGTATCCTGAGGCCCCATGTACCCATAACCCAGCTGCACCAGGTGCCAGCGCATGCCTTGCTTTGTGGGTACCCCTCCCCACTTACTCCCCAGCCCCACCCAGCCTCTGGGTTATTTTGAAGCAAATCCCAGATGTCATATCCAAACCTTTTTTTAAATGTACAACCACAATAGCATTATCACACATAAAAAAATTAACAATGGTCCTTTAATATTGTATTCAGTCAGTGTTTAAATTCCCCCAGTGTGTTTGAATCAGGATCCAAATAAGGTATGTACTTTACTGTTATCAATATGTCCCTTAATAAATCTCTTTTAATTTATAGATTCCTGCTGCACCTCTCTCTTCTTTTCCCTGTGAGCTTTTTGCCGAGGAAACAAGGTCATTTATCCTACAGCATTTCCCGCAGTCTGGATTTACTGATTACATCCCTGTAGGGTCATTTCATGGGCTCCTCCTGTCACCTGTATTTCCTGTAAGTGGGGAGGCAGAGTAAGGGGCTTGATCAGGTTTGATTTTTTTGTTTCTGTTTTTGTCTTTTGTCAACACTCCTCCATAGGTGGTGGTATTTACTTCCATCACAGGAGTGTAATGTCTGATCTCTTCCTGTGATGTTGGCAGCCATTGGTGATCCCTTCTGGATCTGCCCGTTCATCAGGGATTGCAAAGTAGTGCTGTTCTGGTCCCACCAGTCAACTTGCCTTTAGTTAGAGTACTTGTGCAAGAGAACCTTCCTTCAGCAATCATGCGGTAACCTTGAGGGAGCATGTGTAGAAAAAGCAGGGTAAATACTTGATTTTTCTAGCTGGGGGATTTAAAACACAAAGACTATATAGATTTAGATACACGCCACACACACACACACGCACACACACCTCATGTGTGAAGGGTCCCACCCCCCCATACACACACACACACCCATGTGTAAAGGGTAAAGGGTCTCAGGAATGATGAATGCTTCCTCACCAGATGTGTGGGGAGGCACCATCCAGATAACTCCTCCAGTGACGTAGATAATCCCCAAGCTCTAAAGAATCCAGAAGGTGGTTGGCATGGGGAACATATTGGAGCAAGGTCCCCATCCAGTTCCAGAGAGGCCCCATTCATTTCCTTTTAGGGTCTTCCCTGCAAGGGCAGTGGGATGTCCAGCTCGGGTCTAGGTGGCAGCAGCCTGGCTTCTGGTCTGGCTCTGCTAGTGAGTCAGCAGGGGTGCCCCCGCTCTTTGGGCCTCAGTTCTCCCACCTGTCAAGTGGAGAGAATGGGCCAGAGAGAGAGCTCTTAATCTGTTGGGAATCTGGCCCCTCCAGGACTCTGATGAAATCTGAAGACCTCCTCCCCTGCATCCTTCAAGCCTGCAGTCAGGCACCATCTCCTCATCTGCTGGGTCTGCGTGGCTGCCCTCACAGAATTCTATGTACAATTCCAGAGACTTCACCTGTGACCCCACAGGGACCCCAAGTTAAGAACTCCTGAAAGAGAGAGATAATCACTCCACTCTCTTCCAGTCTTAAAATCCTGGGATGATTTCCTTTGGGAAAGGGAGGAAATGCCCTCTAATTGAGGGGATTGTAAAAGGATTCACAGCATTGTTTCTAATTCCACTGGGGACACAAAGTGATAGGCTAATTCAATCTCCAGGTCCTGACAAATGAGAAAACAGGTCAGAGAGGTGGCGTGACTTGTCGAGCATTACCCAGCTCCCAGTGAGATTAAAGTAGCTGGCCTTCCCGGGGCACCCGAGTGTGGCAGGCCGCGATGGTGTACCGAGTGGCAGGGCAACCTGCACATACATTCTGTGCCGTGATACAACTTGAGCTCTGGGATAGCTCGCCAGGAGATAATCTGCGTGGGAGGATGTGCTGTGGTATTCCAAAAACCCATCTGTTCCTCAAAGAGTTAAGGCATCTTGAGTTGCTTTCAGATTCCTGCAGGCAGATTGTTGCACTTGATTAAAAAAAAAAAAAACTAATTAGAATGCCTCTCCAGTTGTTATTATATTCAGGCAACTTTAATTTTGAACCTGTCCGGCTGACTCAATCTAGTCCTTGTTAACGTAGGCTTCACAAAGTGATCGTTTCCCCCTGTTAAAACTGGCTGTTGCAATGAGAGTTTCTCCTTTCATTCAGGGGGCACCAGCGTTCCGAGTGGTGGTTGGCTGGAGTTAGGGGTAGGTAAGGGATTAATAGGCAGATACTGAAAGGCCTTGAATTTCAGGTTGAGATGTTTGAGCTCTGATCTGCAGGCAGAGCAAGGCTCCTGGAGGATTCAGGGAAGGGTAGAGCTGGGTCCAGGGGATCCTGTGAAAGGTTGGATGTCCTCAGGAGGCACCATCTTGTGGAGAGAACATGAATGATCTAGAGTTGATCAGAGCTGGGGCTGATTTCTGACTCTACCTCTTAGTAACTGCGTGACCTTGGGGACTCACTTCATTTTCCCTCCTCTAAAACGGAGTTGCTGTCTTTGCCTCTCTGCGTGGCTGCGGCAGGAGGAATGAGTGCTGTAGTGCTTATGGTGTTAGCATGGTGCCTGGGGGGGGGGCACTCCGACCATGTGCATTCCTTCCCCCCTCCAGACCCCATGGCTCATGGCTTTGTTAGGGATCCAGACAATTATAGCTAAGGAAGTAGATGGTTAAATCTCAGAATGAACCCCCAGGAACTAAAGGGACCACAGCAGAGGAGGAGGTAAGGTCCTGGTAGCACAAGCAGACTTTTGGCAGGCAGAGAGGATAAAGGGCATTCCAGACAGGGAAAATAACATGCCCAGAGGCATCCGGGCATACCTGCCAATATCTGTACTCATCACAAGTCCTTCAGTTGCAACTGACAGGAGACCCAACTCAAACTGGCTGGAGCAAAAAGAAATGTCTTGGCTCATACAACCAACAGGCCCAGCTGGCTCCAGAGCCCACAGCCAGTCTCTGTCTTTTGATTCTGCTTTCCCCCGTGCTGGCTTCCTGCTCTAGCAGCCTCTCTCTATAAAGTGTCAAAGATGGCCACCGTTGGTTCCAGGCTTCTCTTCTTTCATTTTAACACACCTGGGAGAGAGTCAGGAGGAGAGCTCCTTCTGACGGCTCCAGCTCAAGTCCCAGCATTTGCACTCCTCAGCTCAGCCCCAAACCAAGCATTGTGCGTCCAAGCAGGTGTTGGCAAACTTGCTCTGTAAAGGGCCAGATGGTGACTATTTTAGGTTTTGCAGGCCACAGGGTCTCCGTGGCATCTTCTTTTTTGATTTTTTTACAATCTTTTAAAAATGTAAAAATCATTCTTAGCTCAAGGGCCTTACCAAATAGTCTGGGGGCTATTTTTTTGCCGTTGGACGTTAGTTTGCCGACCCCGATCTACAGCATTCTCGTGGGCAGGCCTGGAGGCAGGCGGTCAGGTCAGCTCAACTCACCCAAACCACATGGAGAGAGAGCTGGCGTGGAGGGCTTTCCCCGAAAGGAAGCATTGCATTTGGTTCCCAGGAAAAGAGCTGCGGGGTGGGGAGGGGCAAAAATGACAGGCATCCACCACCCTATATTTGCAGCCCATGGTGAGTGTGGCCTGGCAGTCTGGGATGGTGTGTTGGGAGGTTGTGGTCTCTGAGGCCACATTTCTGGAGGGCCTTCACTGCCAACCTGGGGATCAAGAAGTGGCTTTGGAAGGTTCTTGAACAGGTGAGTAATATACTGAAAGCAGCATTTTAGGAATATTCATCTCGTGGAAGCACACAGGAGAAATTGGCAGGGAGGGAGACTGGTGATGAAATTGTGTTTCTGAAAGTCCCAGGACGAGGAAATGTACCTCTTCCATCAGCCCCAAACTGTTTGACAGGCCGTGGTTCATGGGCAACTTGAGGCACATAAATATGTGCTTTAAAGTTTAAAAGTAAGAAGTGAGATGAATGGAACCTCTGATGAGGCTTCCTCTGGCTCGTTCTGGAGAGCTGAGAGCCCTAGAAATGATTTTCCACAGCTCCAGCTGTGATGAGCAGTGCAGGGTCCCTTTGCCTTTGTGTGACTTACCCCAGCCTCTGTGTCGGGCTTGATTGGAAGCAAAGTGCCCATATTGCCTTTCCTCCAGAGTAAGGAATAGAGGCCAAATTTCGGAAAATAATTCTGAGTGATGGCTGACTCTGTCTAAGCGTTGATTGCTTTATAAATGGCATTCTTCTCTTGGCACCCCCCACCACCACCACCACTGAAGTTTGGAGGCAGCGGCTTTTCAAATTATGCTTGAAAAGCAGCCTGATTTCCCACAGGAATCATCTCCTAGATTAGGAGCCGTTCTACCTTTTCCAACAGTTTTACCCAGAGTACAAAGCCTGTCTGCAGAGGGCGAGGAGGGAGCGGCGCCGTCCCCCCTTCAAAGCCTTCAGCACAAACCATTTATGAAAACGCCTCTCGCTGCAGCATCTCCCAGCATCAGGAAAGGGTTAAAAAGCACTGATGAATGGCTGCCTCACCACCTCCTTCCGTTTTCACTCTTGATATAATCTGCCATTCTTTTTGCACAGCAGCTCCTGGGTCTCAACCTGCTCTCCCCATCAGTACCCTCACGCCCTCAGCTTCCTCCCACACAGGCCGGCTCAGAAGTAAGGAAAACACCTTTCAGAATCTCTGAGGCCATTTCCAAGGGAAGAGATGTTGTAGGGGGAGGTGGGGAGGTGGGGTGAAGTAGAGGAGAAGAGTCAGAAGTTTCTTCATGAAATGAAACGTGTTGCACTCCACAGGGCAGAAGTAAGCAGACACAGACCTCGGTGTACCCCACCTCCCCTTCGCCCCATTTTTGAGTCCTTTCTCACCTCCTGGACCCGCCTGGGGCTCGCACACATTCCACCCAGGACACTGCCTAGTTCCCTAGAAGAGGACAGAGGGGCCAGAAATGGGCATGGATCTGTGCCTCAGGTCACAGGTGACCTTGAGCACTCCCTCCCCCTCCCTGGGCCTCAGTTTCCCTGTCTGGTAAAGGGTTTGAACCAATCAGTTTCCAAGCATCGTTCCACCTCCTAAACTGTGATTTGATAATAAAATGTTAGCAAGCATGTGGGAACACAGGTGTGTAAGTTGGTACGAGCTCTCTGGTCGGTTCGGCAGTATCTAACAAATGTAAGCGTATGCACCTTTCGACCAGCAATTCTGCCTCTAAGAATTTAATACTCACATGTGTGCACAAAGATGTACACTCATAGGCCATTCACTGCCACACTGCTCCTAATTTACAAAAACTCGCAAATATTGAATGCCCAGTATGTGCCAGGAATTATGCTTAATGCTTTACATTAATATCTCAAGAGACTGGAAGCAAAAGATAGGAAATAACCTAATCATAAGACTTAAACATCCATCCAGAAGAGACTGAAACACTCCCTGCCTCCCCATAGAAATTCTACTGAAGTATACTGAAGAATGGTACATCAAAGTCATGAAAGGTGACTGTTAACTATTTCCTAAAGTAAATATGGAGTTAAGAAGAAAGCGAGAGAAGGGGGTGGGGAGGGAGGGAGGGATGGGCTGGTCAAATGAACTACGGTGAGTCCATATAACAAAGTGAACAGAACAGCAATAGCTATCAGAATTTAAAATGCACATACCCTTTGACTCAGCAATCCTGCTTTTAGGAATTTCCTTGTCCACGTGCAAAGGGAATGAACAAAGTGTTCATTGAAGCATTGTTTGCATTAATAAAAGATTGGAAACAACCCAAAAGTCCATCCAGGGAGGCCTGGCTAAATAAGGGCCTTACTAACGTGTAGTGTGCCCTGTAGCCTTTAAAAAGAAAGAGCCAGTTCTCTGTGTATATCTCCAAGATGTATTATTAAAGAAAAAGGCAAGCAGGACAATGCCATTGTTTATGGGGATGGAGTACTGTATGTGTGGAATTTCTCTTCAAGAACACCCAAGTGGCAGCCTCCAGGCGGGGTAACAGGATCAGTGAGGAGAAGTCTTTTCACGTTAGACCCTTTCCATCTTCACATTTTTTAACCATACACACGTGTAACTTATTCACTCACAAAATATTTTATTATTAAAATATAAAACATTTGTGAGTCTATAATTCTCCGGTAAACACATTTTGGTGACAGGACCCTAACTAACATCATCTGGGTTCCCTCTCCTGTGCTTTGCCTTTCTCAAGGGGAACCAGGGCTGCGGGGAGAGGAGGCAGTGCTTAATCCAATAAGCAAAGGGATCTTGGAGGGGGTCCCTTCAGGGGACGGGTTGCACACTGTGCAGGCAGCCACCCCATGCCCCTGTGTGCATTCAGGAAGATGACCTGCCATCCATGCCCTAGCTCATCTGAGCCCCTCAGAACCCCAAGAGAAGCAGGTCGAGCCTCAGGCTTTCCTGACTGCCAGGCAGAATTTAGGGAGTCAGTGCTCTCAAGGCATTGCATGATGCCTTCTGCCCCACTCCCATCCCACCTCCAACCCCCTGCCCCCGCCTGCTCTGTCTGGGGCTTGCAGTCTTCTCCCCGTGGAGGGGTCGCATTAATGAGTGTGTCTTCAGCACCTCGGACAGGGCTGTGACTTGTGCCTTCCTCTCATCATTGGGATGACTGAGCTATCCAGTGACGGGCCCAAAGGCACCAAGTAAAGGGCAAAGATGGGATTCGAACCTGAGGCTGCTAACATCACATGCTGAGTTACATGATCAGTTCCGTCAGGTTTTTGCAACAGGATCCAAAATCTGCAGGTTGGAAATTTCAATTTAACAAGCATTTTTTAAGGCATTCTATATGCCAGGCCCAGAGACAAAAAGACATAAATGCTGCCTCCTAGGAGCTAGGCTCAGAGGAGAGCTAAACAAAACAAGTCATCGTGAGAAGGCAGCAATAAAGTCTGTATTGGGAGGAGGTTGGGAGCAGCAAGAGCGTGGGCTCCAGAGACAGACAGAGAGCACGGTGAGAATTAGACTGACACAGTGCTCAGGGCCTGGCCCCCGGGCAGTGCTTTGTAGGAGCTGGTCATCGCGAAGAAGATGATGATACCTTGAGGTATAAATGGCAGCACAGAGGCTGAACTGAAAGGAAATTGGCAGGCTTCATGGAGGAGAGGCCATCCGAGCTAGCTTTGCCCCTCAGACACAGGGGGCAGGCCCGTCTGGGCAGAGGGAACAGCCATGCAGAGGCTCACACAACACAGTCAGGGTGTTGCTCATGTCAGTGAGAGGTGAAGCTTCTGGAAAGGAGGCTGGTCTGTTTAATAGCTCAAAGGTGGCCCTGGCCTCTATGTCCAGTGGGCACTCGATAGATGCCTGAGGAGAGGGTGGGTAGCACTGCCCCGGGGAAGTTGTTCTCTGCAGCTCTTCTGCAGGGCTCTGGTTGGGTGGAGGGCAGAGTTCGCCCTTGCCAGGCCACCCCCATGCCCTCCCCTCCACCGTTCCTGAGGCCTGTCGTGGAGGCAGAACAGTCCTCCCAGAGGTGAAGGGCATGGGTGCTGAAGGCAGACTCCCTTTGCCATTTACACACCTTACAGCCATGTGACCTTTGACAGGTCAGTTTTCCCCTCTGTAAGATAGGGTTAATAAGAGTAGCTCACTCTGTAGAATTTTTTGAGGACTCAATGATTTAATGCGTGAAAAGCCCTGAGCACTGAGACTAGTATGCAGTTAGCGCTCGGGCAAAGCTAGCTGTTTCATTTCTGCAGAGCACAGTCCCTGGGAACATGAGGATGATTAAGACCCAGGGATGGCAGACCCACCTGAGGGAGCACAGACTAGGGAGAGCAACCATTTCTGCCTCGAGGATCAGAGAGGAGACGGCTCAGCTGGGGAGGAGAAAAGGCCCTGGGCAAGAGCCTCTTCTCTCCAAGCCTCAGTTCCCACAACAGCAAAGGCAGGTAATCAAGGCTACCTGGTTGGTCGTGCTGCAAGGGTTAAATGAGCTAATGCACGGCAAGGGTGAGCACAGTGTGGCCTGTGAGCACCCTCTAAGCGTGGGCTGCTTATAAGGAGAGAGGAGCCTGTTTGTTAACAAGACGGTGGGGCTGCCCCATTCTCAAAATAGACCATCTACCAGCTGTCAGTGAGGATGAAACCAACGTGTGAGCTGACACTCCCGGCTACACAGCTCCCTCTAATCTCACAACTAGCTATGAGATTGAATGTTTTGCCCATTGTACAGGGACAGAAGCTGAGCTCAGAGAGCTGAAGAGGCAGGTTCCTCGGGTCCCTCTGTGAGGGAGGACCAGGGTCCTAGCCCAGAGTACTTCCAGCTCGTGACGAGCATCTGCTTTGCTGACTTCTGGGAGGTCTGTACAAAAGAGGGGGTACAGCCCTTGAATTTACACTCGTGTGGGAGGCCAGGCCTCCCCAGAAACATTTTCACTTACTAATGGATTTAATGAGTGCAGAACTTCCTGTTTTAAACAAACAAGTGATTAGCATTGACTACAGACGTGAAAATGGGTCCTAATGAATTGCTAATTAGCCTCCTCCTCTTCCTGGGGTCTTTAGCTGGGAAATTCCCTTCCTGGCTATTGGGAGTCTTAGTCAATCTGACTGGAATTCATTCATTCACTTTTTTACTCATCCCCTCAACATACATTTCTTGAGGACCTACTATGTGTCCCTGTGAACAAGACAAGCCAGATCCTTTCCTCACAGTCTGATGGGGAAAACAGCATTAATCAACTAACGTCACAAACCTCACACAATGACACACTTATAGGACATGGAGCTGGGACAGCACGCAACAGGAGGACTTGTTCTTGTTCTGGTGTAGGGGTGGAGTGTCCCTCAGAGAAGGCTACCTAGAGGAAGGGATGTTTGAGCCACGATCTGAAGAGTAAGTAGGACTTAACTAGATGAAAGGGGATGGGAAAGAGTGAAGGAGTGTTTCAGACATCCAGAAAGGCATATGGAAGGGTCCTGTGGTGGGAGGGAGCAGGGTAAGTCTGAGGAAAAGGAAGAGGCCAGTGTGAAAGGTGTGCAAGGAGCACGTGTGTGTGTGTGTGTGTGTGTGTGTGTGTGTGATGAGGCTGGGGGTTAGGATGTTGGTCTTCTTCCTTTGTAGCAGACAGTGCCGAGAGCCCAGCCCATATCCTCAGTTCTCACCACTTCAGTGTGGTCCAGCCAACTTCCAGCTGCCCCATGTTTGCATCTCTTTGCCTGAGGACTTTCCACAGGTAAGGAAGGCCTCCATACTTGGCAGGCCAGAAGTCCTGGGGAATTAACCCCCTGGGAGCAGCCCTCAGCCAACGGCTGCTGGAAGTTGATGTATAAAAACCCCAGCCCCCAGCCCTTGGGCAGGCTGACTTTGAGCTGCGTGCTCCACAGTGGCTCCCAGAGTTCCCCAGTAGGATGGAGCCCCATTTGCTCACAGTGGTCATTCGCCTGACCGTGCACTCTTTCCTTTCTCCCTTTCCCACCCCCTACTGGTGCCTCCTGGGATCACCTCCCAAGTAAACTGCTTGCTCTTACATCTTTGTCCCAGCATCTGCTTCTGGAGGAGCTCGTACTAAAACATCCTTTAAGCAAAACAAAGATAAGTTTCTAGCCCCCTCTGCACCCTTGCCTAGATGCCTTCCTCTGTCTCATTTGCTTCCCTCGCAGAGTGTGGGGTTCACGGACCATGGTGGAGCAGCTGGGGTCTGCCTGGCATGGTGTAGACAGGCCCCTTCGCCTGCCTCTGTCTTGGTACTCTGCCTCTGTTAATACAACCTGAGATATCTTTCCTCAGGGGCAGCGCTGTCCAACAGAACTTTCTTCAATGATGGAAATGGTCTATATCCGCACTATCCAATATGGTAGCCACTAGCCACAGGTGTCTACTGAGCACTTGAAATCTGGCTAGTACAACTGGGGAACTGAATATTTTATTTTATTAATTTAGATTTAAATAGATACATGTGGCTAATGGCTACCATATTGGATACACAGTTCTGGGACATGCCCTATCCCCTGTAGGCTGCTAAGTTTCCTGTAGATCAAGCCTGATGGACTGTGGGAGGGGCAGCTGAGTGGAGCCAGCTCTCTGCTCCCAGCTCAGCCATTGGGCCCACCAGAGCTTCCTCAGGTAGGTCACCAGAAGGCAGTCACTCAGGAGGTCAGCAGTGTGGGCTCATCTACCGACCCCATCACTAGCTCCCCCTTCTTCGAATGCACCATCCTTCAACTGATCCCCACCCCCTGTGGCTGGAGCAGACAACCTGGAGAGAGGAGCCAGGGTAGCTGGTCTTGGTGGCAGGGGAAGGGGTCTGGAGGTGCTGAGTGAAACAACTCCTTACTCACCAGCCTGGTGTTCTCGTGTGCAGTGAATTGAAAGGGTTCTCCCCGGAGTTGAGGAATAAACAGGTTTTCTGCATAATATAGTATATTGAGCTCAAAGAGCCTAGCGTTCAGGACAAAGTCAGGCTCAGGGTAGGGCCTGCTAGAAGTGACCCAATATCTATCCTCCCCTTCTTCTACATAAAAGAACCCTGCTGTTTATCTAGTTGCACAGCTGGTCAGAGTAAAGGCCACATTTTCCCGGCTCCCTTGCAGCTAGATGTAGCCATTTGACGAAGTTGTGGCCCATGATAGATAAACAGAAATGACCTTCAACTTCAAGCAAGTATCGTAAAGAGAGGGTGTGCGCCCTTCTCTCCCTTTTCCTCCTTCCTGCTAGCTCAAATGCAGACCCAGTGCAGGGAGGTAGAGTGGTCATCCTGGGCTATGAAGAGAAGCCTGGCGGAAGGGATGGGGTAGATCTTGAAGTAACGGGGTAGAAATGCTGACTAGTTCAAAACAAGAGTCTTATAAAATTTAGGGAAGGAGAAAACAGGGCTCCAAAAAACTTCCTTTGGTTAGATAAGATGCAGTAGGTCCAAACTTGGACACAACCCTTATAAGCTGTTAATGTCTGTCAGAGACAAATCTTTACTCATCGATTTATTTGTTGAGTTTGTGCCATGAGCCAAGACCTGTGCTAGGCACTGAGGATGTGGCGGTAAACAGGACACTCAGGGGCTGTGCCCTCATAGAGCCTTCATTACCACACCCGGCATTTCATAGCTCAGTGTACATTCTTAAAGTGTTTTTACAGTCACCTCCTGTGAAGATGGCAGTGAGTTCATGCTTGGAAAATAACCTGCTCCTCATCCAGAAGTCTCATACATTGCAGATGGGAATGCAAAATGGTGCGGCCACTTGGAGAACCAGTCTGGAATTTTCTTATAAACATACACTTAACCATACCACCTAGTAATTCCACTCTTAGACGCTTACCCAAGAGAAATGAAAACATGTCCACACAAAGACTTGTGACTTGTGTGTGAGCGTTCATGGCAGATTTATATTTAACAGCCTCAAACTAGAAACAACTCAAATATCCATCAATAGAAGGATAAACAAATTGTGATATATCTACACAACAAAATACTACTTAACAGTAAAAAGGAATGAAGTATTGGTATACACAACATGTATAAATCTCAAAATCACTATGCTTAGTGAGAGAAGCCAAACACAAAAGAGTATATACTGTCTGATTCAATTTATATGAAATTCTAGGAAAGGCAAAAGCAATCTGTAGAAAGCAGATCAGTGGTGACCTGGGGCTGGGGTTTGGGGAAGAGGATTGATAGCAAAGGGGCACAAGGGAAGTTTGGGGGGTGATGAAAGTATTCTTTTCTTGATTGTAATGGTGATTATATGACTATATGTATTTATCAAAACTCATTGATATACACTTTAAATATGTATTTTTATTGTATATAAATCATAACTCAGTAAAACCGATGTAAGAAAAACTAACCACACTGTCTATGAATTAGTGGGAAAAAATAACCTCTGTTCATATACTATAATAATAGATAAATTATATTTTTTAAATAAGTAAAATTATATAGCCACACTCAAAAATATGATAAACTTCTCTTTGCAACAGAAAGGGAACAAAAACACAAAGATAAATGGAGGCTGAAGCCTCAGGTCTGCCAGGCTCTGGGTGTGGAAACAGGCAGAAGGGACCAGAAATTCAAGTCCTGCAGAGTAAGTGGGGGCCAAAAGGATTCTTTGAGAACTGGAGGTCTAGCATCAGACTCAGTGCTTGATATCATGTCTTAGGTAGCAGGAGGGAGCAGATTCAGGTCTGGCAATTGGGACCAGAGCAAAGCCACCTTGACTCATTAACTGCATCTGTGACATCTCTGGTATCGCACAAAACTGGGAATCCTGAGCTGCCAACAGAAAGCCTGGTTTGGGACTAGGTTCCTGAGGGTCTGGGTTTAGACAAGGGCAGAGAGAGAAAATGGACAGAAAGATTCCTCTTCAAAATAAGCCTGCAAACCAAAATTCTAAAGCACATGAAGAAAACTGACACAAAAAGAGACAGCCAACAAACTCAACTCTTAATAGATGAATTCACTTGTGATAAATGCAAATAATAGAGCAACTGGAAATTGCTTTTAAAGTTTAAGATCCTAACAAAGGTAAAAGAAAGAGTGACTTGTAAAAAGAAAAAAGTTATGAAACGAAAACAGGCAGAATTAACTGTTGATTTGAAAAAGAAACAATTAGAAACCCTGAAAATGAAAAGTATCATTATTTAAGTGAATTCAAATGGGATAAACTCTAAATCAGACACAGTTGAAGAGACAATTAGTTAATTGAAGGCTATTCCTGAATAATTCACCCAGAAAGCAGAACAGAGAAATAAAGAAATGGAAAATATGAATGAGCAGTTAAGACATTGTGAACAGACTGGAAGATCCCAAGGTATGTCTGATAGAAATTCCAGAAGGATAGAATAAATGATGTAATGGGGATACAGTATCCATTGTTCAGTATCCAGATGATGGCGAGAATATTTCAAAATGAAAAAGAAAGTCCTCAGATGGAAAGCACATACCATGTTCTAAACAGGATGGTAAAAAATAAATGTCAGCCAGAAACGTTGTAATGATAGAGTAGAATGTCAAAAAGAAAAATCTTAAAAGTTACAAGAGAATAAAGACAAATTGCCTACAAAGGAATGCCAAGTGAACTAAGAGCAGATTTCTCATCAACAGCAATGGATGACAGAGACAGAGAAGTAATATTCCCAACATACAGAGGGAAAAATACAGTCAACTTACCTCAATACACAGCTAGATGAATACTGAAAAAGGAGAACAAATTACAGACATTTTCAGACTTTCATAGATTAAGAGATTTTACCCCCTGTACCCTCACTGAAAGAATTACTAACATACGTACTTCAGCAAAAGGGAAAGTGAAAAACAGAAAACAGTAAGTACAGAAATTGGTCAAATATATTGGTAATCTAATTAATTTGTGACCATATCCATATTAATTTTTGTGGTAAATAGTGGAACTAAAATTCTAGACAATAATAAGGAAGATGGGGTTGGGAGCAGTTCAGTTGGTAGTTATTGTGTTAAAGGGGTTGTCTTGTAGAGGAAATTAGAGATATGGAATAACTAAAGTTAAGTATGTTAAAAAATTAAAATGAAACCATTAAAAGAAATGTGACTTACAGCCTTCAAATCAGTAGGGAGGAAAAGGGATGGGTGCTACAGAATGCTATCCATCAAAAGTCAAGAAAGAAGAAAAAATTAAAGTAACCACATGTGCTTTCCTCCCTCCCCCGAAATCTCCTGGTAATAGAAAACACACACAGCAACACACACACATAAAATAAGATGGTCGAAAATAAGTCCAAATAAATCAGTAATCACAATAAATGTAAATGGATTAAATTTACCTATTAAAAGACAGAGACTCAGATGAGATTTTTTTCCTAAAAATCAAAATCCAGCTATAAGCTGTGTATAAGAGATATACCTAAGACAATGACACGGTAATGTTGAAAATAGGAGAAAAAGATACCTCAGGCAAGTACTAACCAAAGAAAACTGGTTTAACAATGCTAACATCAGGTAAAATAGAATATAATGCAAAAAGTGCTACTAGGGATAAAGTGAGTCATTATATTTATGATGAAACCAAGAATCCCACCAAGAAGGTGAAAACTCATGACTTAAAACCTTCCTTAGCACTTGAATGGAGTTCTTTTGCAGCTACACTTATTCAAGAATTGATTGTTCATTAAACTGAATCTTCATGCAGGCCCGAATCCCTTAATGTGGAAAAGGATGAGGCATGAGGACAGAAGGAGATTAAAAAATAAGGTTGCTGACTAAATTATTAACCATAAAGCGATGGGCTAAATCAACATAACTGCAACTAGAACAATAAAGGCCCAGCACACCCTAAATCACTTGCATATTAAATTGGAACATTTATGTAACTGTATCCTAGAAAATGGCCTTTATTAAAATGTGCCCACAGTTAACACTTTCAGGAACCAAACTCGTGTGTCTCCAAATGCAACTTAGCAAGCCTCACCTTCTTCTCTTTGGGACAGGTGGTGAAAGGTCTGAGTTGCAGATGAAGGAGATATTAGAGGCCCAAGAGACCTGAGGCATTTGACAAAAATCACGTTTGATGACCTTGTAGACAAGAAAGAGAAATGAGCTGGATGAGGCACAATTAGGTAAATTTGTCTCGGGCCCCCAAGGGCAGCTGATTAATAGATGCTGTTAAGCAGGAAGAGAGTTCTTAACTGTAGAGTTCTATAACCCATGCTCAAATCCTGGGTCCCTCATTTATCTACCAGCTGGGTGACCTTGGGATTTTTTTTCTTTGTTTCTCTGGGCACAGCCTTGCCAGAAAGAGACAGCTGCCCATTTCAAGGGTTGTTTTGAGAATTAAATGAGATAACTCATTAAAGCACTTGGCACATAGTAAGCACTGAACAAGTGATACTTCCCATTCTATGGAAGAGGGAGAGAGTTTAAGAGACACATGTATGATATAATTTCCAAAGTTTAGGTGACATGGAGTTCAACAGTATGAAAAAGCAGTTTGTAATTTGGGCTGAAATGATAGGAGCATGATGTTGATTTTGAGGGAGATGATAGTTCTGCTCTGCTTAACACTAGTTGGACCCCGTCTTAAGTAGTGGCTTCATTTTTGGTAGCCATGTTTTTATAGGAACCTAGACGAGTGGTTCTCAAACTGTGGTCCCCGAGATCAGCAGCATCAGCATCATATGGGAATTTGTTAGAAATGCAAATTATCGGGACCGCTCGAGCTCTACTGAATATGAAACTCCAGGGGTGGAACCTAGAAATTTGTGTTTTAACAAGCTAATGTTAACAAACATTAGCATGATTCTGATGCATGGTAAAGTTTAAGAACCACTGACCTAGATAGACATACATGTTAGGGGTAGAGAAAGGTCTCAAAACCATGTGTCTTGAGTCCACTTGAAGGACCTGAAGATATTCAGCCTTGAGGAAAGAAGATCTGACCAATCTAAATAAGGGTCAGATGGAAGAATGAGCTGGCTTGTTTCTCCATGTCACCCCAATGATAGTTAGGACCAAGCACGGAAAACATAGGGGAACAAAGATATTATGATGGATTAAAGATGCTCTTGGCTGCAGGTAAAAGACAACTGACCCAACTGGCCCAAATCGTAAAGGATTTATTGATTGATAATAGGAGTCCAGCGGTAGGGAGATTCCCTATCTAGCTAATTCCCCAGATCAACCACATCCTCAAAGACCCAGGCTTTTCCTGTCAGTCATTTCTGCATCTCAGGTGGATCAGCTGCTCTCCTCATGGTTGCCCAATGTTGGAAGAAATTCCCAGACCTCATGCTCAGACACTAAGAAGCAGAGGAAGAAAGTGTGTCTTCCTCGTGTCTCCTTTTAAGAAACCTTTTGCAGGAGGGACTACTGTCTCCCTCCAGCAGATGTCCCCTTGCATCTCATTGTGAATTTGACACCCCAGGTCACATGACCCTTCCTAAGGTATTCCCCTGGCTAGGATAATGGAATTGCTGGCATTGGCTTAGACCAGGGTTTACCCACCTCTTCTGTGCCGTGGACCCCTTTGGCAGTCTGGTGAATCTATGGACTCCTTCTCAGAATACTGTTTTGAACTACATAAAATAAAATGATAGAATTACAAAGCAAACCAATTATATTGAAATATAGTTTTCAAAATATATTTTTTAAGGTGTGAATAGGAATACACTTGCTTCTTTATTAGTGCATTAAATAACAAAATCTACCAGCAGATCTAATAACAACCATAATTTTGAAGTCATGATGAGTGTAAACAATGTTCCGAGATACCTGTAATAACTATTTTGTGATGGAAAAATATTGGTGATTTCTATTGGTGACAAAGTTACAAGTTACTGCTAATGCTACTGTGGTTTGTTGCTTACATTCGTAATAGAAGGAAGTACTAGATTTCAGTTGGAGGGTAGTGAAAATAAAGGCATAGGGT
Source organism: Diceros bicornis minor (assembly GCF_020826845.1). Taxonomy (NCBI): domain Eukaryota; kingdom Metazoa; phylum Chordata; class Mammalia; order Perissodactyla; family Rhinocerotidae; genus Diceros; species Diceros bicornis. The sequence continues at coordinate 22,207,871 of NC_080758.1, forward strand.
TTTTTCCCCCATGCAAGTTGGCGAATTCCATCCATGGACTCTTGGTTGGGGTGGTCTGTGGACTTCATGATAAGAGCCCCTGGCTTAGATTAATCAAGATTCACATGCCGGGGCTAGGAGTAGGCAAGTCTTTACTGAGACAAGTGGCCTCAAAGGAGTGTGGATACCTAAACTAAATCAGAACTAAATCAAGCAAAAAAACAAGTAGGAATGGGAAGAGGATGGGAGAGTAGAGTGCAGGAGGAGTGGGGTGGACATGGCTCTCGGATCTGCTGCATGTAGTGTAGGCAAGAGCTTCCTTCAGAAAGAGAATGCGTCTCATCACCTGAGGAAGAGACCTTGTCAAGGGGACACCACATATGCACATACTAGGATTCCTGCCATCTTGGCATTCTTTCATTTCCCACATTTTATTTACTTTTGTTTCCTGATTGGTTTTCTTTAAATATTTATATGTTTCAAGTTACAGATATAATACTGGCCCTATACAAATATTCAGCCTATTGGGGTATATCCCTTCTATCCCATGTCTTAGAAATGACCACAGCTCTCAGTTTGGTGGGTATCTTTTTGGACAACTTGTATGCATATGTGATAGCCCAACAGCTCACAAATTTTCTTGTGCAGAGAAACTCATTAGCAATGCAGATTCTTGGGCCTTGCCTTCCTCCATGCTGGTGAATGAGAACAGCCTCAGTGTGCCAGATGATGAGCTCACAGTTTCCCCTTAAATTCTCCAAGGAAACTTTGAGATTCAGGGAGGGGAGGTGGACCTAACACCACATACCTTAGAAGTGGCAGAGCTGAGAATTGAACCCATATCTATCAGACACCAAAGTCCATGCCCTAAATGCCCTATCTGTTGGCTTCCAGAGCTGTACCTGAAGGTGACTAAAGTAAGGCACTTAGCATTATTCCAGAAATTTTTTCTTTTTCTTTAAGGAGTGAGCTAGGCATATTCCTGGTACCAGGCTTGGATGGTGCCCACCTGAAATGGGCATTCACACTGAAGTGTTTGGGTGCCTCATCAATAAGGTTTGAGGCTCCTAAAATATTCACAGGACACTCCAGATGTATATTTATAAGGCAGCATTGGAAACACAGGAAGCATTCACATTAAAGCTCAAAGCAAGGCAAAGATGTCCTCTAGGAGTTCTATAGTTTAACATTATCTTGGAGGTACTGGCCAATGCAATTAGACAAGAAAAAAGCGTATATAGATTGGAAAGAAATAAGGAAAATAATCTTACTTGGGGATATTATTAATCAAATGAAAAACTGTTACAAGCAATACAAATTCAATAAGGTGGCTGAATACAAAAGCTAAGATACAGAAATCAATAGCACTCACATTTATGCAAACAGCAACTAGTTAGAAGACATAACAGAGGAAAAGACTCCATCACAATAGCAACCACAACAAGTGTTTAGGAATTAATTTTAAAAAATATGCAAAGTTTTTAGGAAGAAGACTTCCAAATGTTCTCTCTCCCCTCAAGATATTATTATAAACATTTTAAACATATATAAGAATTTAAGTAATCATGCAAAGAACACTCATATACCCACAACCTAGATTCCACCATTAACATTTTTCTATCTTTCACATATAATATGCATATTAATCCATATATAATCCTTCTACTCATCCAAAAATCCATCTTATTTTTTAAATACTCTTTCGAGAAGCACACAAAAGAAGTCAAACAAAATGAGAGGGTGTGTGAGGGAGCAGAGTGTTGAGACACTATAGGAAGACATTGTCATAAATATGTAAGTTTTCACTATGTTAATTTATAAATTTAACATGATCCCAACTAAAATAACAATCGAATTCTTTTTAACTAGACAAAATGATTCTAAAGTTCACATAGAAAAGCAAAGAAGACTCTAAGCAAGTTCTGGAAACAAAAATTAAACAGAGGGGAGTAGAAAGCCTTAGAATATATTAAAATATTAATATATAAATATATTAAAATATGTTATAAAACTATAATAATTAAAACAGTGTGGTGATGACCCATTAATGAGATCAAGGGAGTCAAAAAGAAAGTTGAAAAGTAGTCCATATATATGTGGTGGTTTGATATATGATTATGATGGCATTTCATATCAGAGGGGGAGAGATAAATAGTGTTCAGATAAGAGATAGACATTGAGAAAAAAAGAAAACTGAAACCTTATCTCATACTTTAAAGCAATTTAAATTCCTGAAGGGTAAAATTTACATTTATGGAAGCGACATATAACAAAGAAATGATACAATAAAAGATTAATAGATACAAACTACTTAATAAAAAAAGTTTACTTGGAAGAAAACCACCGAAAGCAAAGTCAAAAGGCTGAGAAAATGTTTACAATTTATCTCACAAAGAGCCCTTACAAATCAATAAGATGACAACGAACAAGCCAATAAAAAATGGCCAAAGATTATGAAGTATCGGTTCACAGAAAAGAGAGTACAGTTGGTTCTTATTATTAAGTAAGCAAAAAGATGCTCAATCTCACTCATAAGAAAAATGCAAATTGAAACCACAATGAGATCCTATTTTAACCAGGAGATTGACCAAGATCAAAACATTTGATAACAGGGCTGGTGAGGGTGGGGACATCGGGCAACAGGTGTGCTCTCTCTCACACACACAGCTTGTCGGAGTATAAATTGGTCCAACTTCTGTAGAGATCAATTTGGTAATATTTACTAAAATTTAAAAAGCACAAACTCTTTGACCCAGCAATTCTAATTTCTAAATATTTATCCTACAAACATACTTGCATATGTATACACAGATTTATAATCAAAGAAATTCACTGCAACATTGTTTATAATAGCGCAATATTAGAAACAACCTCAGTATTCATCACTAGGGGACTGGCTACATAAACCATGGTCCATCCATATCATGGATATTCTACAGCCATTAAAAAACCCTTGTGGAACCATTGCCAAGGTAGATTGTAAGGTGGGAAAAGCAAGGTGCAAAACCGTGTATATAATATGCTATCATCCGTGTATTAAACACACACACACGCATACACTCACACACTGACACACATATGTGCACAGACTATAACTTCCTAATGGTGATTGTCTCTAGGGAGAATTGGGAGATGGTAGATAGGTGGGAACAGAATGTAATTCTCTATATATACTCTTTTGAACTTTTAAAATTTCATATCATGTACCCTTATTACTTATTCAAAAAAAATTTTTTTAAGACCGTCGAGATTGTGTGGGGAGAGCAATTTGATAGAATGTCTCCAACTGCAAGTGTGTATTCATCTATCTGGTGCTAGCATTCCCTGTTTAAGGATTTCCCACCCACCCTGAAATACCTCAAGTGTGCCAAGCTGTTCATAGAGCCATCCTGGAGAATCATCACCTGTAACAGCAGATCATTAGAAATAACACTGATGTCCCTCAGTAGGTGAGTGTTTGAGGTAATTGTCACGCATCCATGTGCTGGAAGGCTCTTCAGAAGCAGCAAAAACGAGATAGGTCTATGAGAGCTGGTAAGAAGCAAGGCCTGTAGCATGTGGTTAAGTGAAACAAACACCCACTGTCATAAAAAGTGTTATTATTTTTTTAGTTATGGGTGTCTGTTTCTTTAAGGGATCGTATGGTGCAATATCTCTCCAACTAAACCCCATTGGCTGCCTCCATCAGAATCCTGTTGAACATACAGATTCCTGGGCTCCCCTCTAGAACTACTGGATCAGAATCTTTGGGGACAGAGTCCCAAAACCTGGATTGGTCACAAGCTCTCAAGACTCAGATGCCTGGGGCTTGGGTGATATGTGGGCCTGGGAGGGCAGTGGACCCTGCCCACTTCCAGGGTCCCTGATGGGGCTCCTGAGTTCCCCTCCCCCTCCCCGTGGACCAGGCCTCCATCATCCCCTGCCCCAAGCTGGTTCCTCACTGAGGTGCTGAGATGATTCTGGAACTGTCCCTGTTCCTCTAGGTAGCTAGTCACATAGCCAGCACTTGCCAGGGACTAGGAGTGTGGTCAGTCCTGCCCTGAACCAGGAGGGCCTAGCCCCTGGGTTGACACTTACTGGACACTCTCTTACCTCCTGAAATGGGACATCTCTGCCTCATGCCCTGAATCCCAGGGTGAGCGATGAAGAATGGGGAGCAAAGGCCTTGTCCTTGCTGTCAGTTTCCCCCATCCCCATCCAGCAGGGGACGGAAAGGGAAGCTCTGGGACAGGGTTGACAGGGAGCCCTGAGAGGGACCCACACTTGAGGGGAGCAGGCAGCCAGGGTGGTTGGTTTGGGCCAGAATTCAGGGCCTTGGAGACCAAGGGAGCTGGGGGGCTGGAGTAACTCAGGAGCAAGAGTATAGGACACCGTCCATGGCCAGAGGTCCGTTCTCTCCCCATCACGAGAACCACCGGGGGGCACTAGTTATAGATGCTGGTGGGTGGGGATCTGGAGGCCAAGAGGGGGCCTGGACATCTGAATGCATGAACAAGCACCCCTCCCCCAGTTATTGTTATACTTGGGCACAAAGGGGAAAGTAGCCGGCAGCTAACCTGGGGTGCAAGGAGGTTTCTCTGAGCCTTCAGGACAGGGCCTGGGTACCCCCTGTAGGAACTACCCCCTCCAGGTCTCATGTTTCTCAACCAACCCCCAGCCCTACCCCCGAGGCTGCCACCACCAGCTGTGCCCTGAGGTCAGCACAGCTTGGCTTTGGCTTCCATGTAAAAATCACAGCAATATTAATAGGAGCCAGAATTTCCTAAGTGCCTCCCGTGTGCCTGGTGTGGGCGCTGTGCCGTAGTCGGGAGATCCCATTCTTTCAACAGCTTTATTGAGATGCAATTCACATACCATACAATTCACTCATGTAAAGGGTACAATACTGAAAATTCGATGGTTTCTAGTATATTTAGAGTTGTGTATCCATCACCACAATCAATTTTAGAGCATTTTCATCCCACCAAAGAGAACCCCGTACCCATCAGCAGTCACCCCCACCTCCTCTCCCCCAGCCCTGGCAACCACCAGTCTGCTTTCTGTCTGCATGGATTTTCCTATTCTGGACATTTCATATAAATAGAATCATACAATATGTGACCTTTTGTATCCGGCTGCTTTCACTTAGAATAATGTTTCCAAGGTTCATCCATGGTGTAGCATGTGTCAGTACTTCGTTCCTTTTTATTGCCAAACAATATTCCATTGCCTGGATTTTAGTCATCTATTCATCAGTTGATGGTTATTTGAGTCTTTTCCACTTTTTGGCTATTATAAATAATGCAGCTATGGGTATTCATGCACAAGTTTTTGTGTGGACATAGGTTTTCAGTTCTCTTGGGTATATACCTAGGAGTAGAATTGATGAGTCATATGGTAACTCTATGTTTGACATTCTGAGAAACTTTCAGACTGTTTTCCCAAGTGGCTGCATCATTTTATAATCCTACCAGCAGTGTATGAGGGTTCCAATTTCTCCACATCTTTGCCAATGCTTGTTATTCTCTGTCTTTTTGATTCTCGCCATCTTAGTGTGTGTGCAGTGGAATCTCATTATGATTTTGATTTGCATTTCCCTGGGAGCATCCCCATTTACAGAAAAGGAAACTGAGGCTCAGAGAGGTGAAGAGCCTTGTCCGAGGTCCTGAAGCAAAGATGAGCAGAGGCAGGATTCTAACCCAGGCACTGTCCTCTCCCCTGAGCTACATTCCCAATAGAGTGAGAAAAATCCCTCCAAGGAGGTGAGGACCCCTCTAAAGGGGGAGGGGACCGAAGATGGGACACAGGCCCTTGGGAGGGTGAAACGAGATCCTGTGGAAAACTCTTCACTAGTCCCTGGTGTGTGGTAGGTGCTCAGGACCTGGGAATATGGTTATCACTCTAGCACGAGCCAGACCTTCCCAGAGAGACCTGGGCTTTTCAGGGCCTGCCTTGCACTTGGGCATTTCTGGAAGGGACCATGTGCCTTGACTAAAGGCTGGCTGCTGGCCTGAGAGGACCACAGGTCATAGACCATCCAGCCCAGGGATACCTGGATTCTGCAACAGCGCCAGAGCCCTGCCTGCTTCATAGCCCGGTTTATTCACGTCCTCAGCCAACCAGCCATCCTCCAACCCACCCTTCTCTGGATTTGAGTTTCCTCATTTGAAGACTGAGGATACCTGCCTCCCTTTGGGGCTGCCGTGGCCTCAGCACAGGGCCTGGGGCACAATTAGTGCTCAACCAACATCGGTCATCATTTCAGCAGTTCCCAGTCCATGCCCTTGAGGGAGGCTCGTTCAGACCAGCTGGCAGGGGAGCTCAGGGACAGGCAGATGTCCCATGCTCAGTGTGGGTGGTGTCCATGGTTTCTGCAGGTGCACAGAGGAGGGACCAGCTGGCCACGCTGGCTATGAGGGCTTGTCCTGAGAGCCCCACACTGACATGCCCTCTGGCAGATTCTCAGCAGGACCGTGGTGGGTGGGACCCTTGGCTGCCATGAACCAAGGGAAGTCCAGAGCCCAGGGCATGATGAGAGAGGTGTGTGTGTGTGTTGGGAATGCAGGGGTCCAGGCCCAGCAAAGCAGAGTTCAACAACTGTGTGGGTAGCTACTTAACCTCTCTGAGCCTGTTTCCTCAACTGTAGTAAGGGGATGGCAATACCTCACTGGAGAAAATGAGGTCCCTAAAGCGCAGTGCCTGAACCTCTGACCTGGCAACTCCACCCCCGAGAACCTCGTGCTCATGTGCCCCGGGAGACGTGGACTAGAATGCTCATGGCAGTGCTGCTGGGAATAGCACCAGATGGGAACACAAATTCTTGTCAACAGTGGAGTGGATAAATGAGTTGATAAGTTGTAGGATATTCATGCAGCAATAAAAATGGACAAATTATAGACATGCAACAACATGGATGAATCTCACAAATATAGTGGTGCATGAAAGAATAGATATGGTATGATTCCACACATATAAAGTTCAAAAAGATAGAAAAACTCAACTATATTGCTTAAGATGACATACATATAGGTGGTAAAACCGTAAAAAGAACATAAAGAATGTGATTATTTTAAAAGTGAGGGTGGTGTTACCTAAGAGGGGGAGAGGGGTATGATCAGGAAGACACACAGGCTGGGCTGGGGAGTTCTGTTCTGGGGTGCTGTTTGGTAGGTGGTGGCTCACCCTTATTTGCTTTATAATTTATTTATTCACAAAACAGTGTGAACATGTTTTATGCACTCTGCTGTGCATGTGATTATTTCAAAATCTAAGAATAATTCAAGTGCCCAGTAATTGGATTGGAGCTGGACCAAGACTGGGTTTGCTTCGCCCTCTCCTTGTACCCTACCGCCAGCTCTTGTTCTGTGTTTTGGTGGCAGAGAGCAGGAGAGAGAAGATGCTGAGTGAGGCGTGGGTGCAGGCTGCCCAAGCCCTCCCCCACATCTCCCTCCCCCACCACACTGTTTCCAGACACAAATGCCCCAGAAAGACACTGCCCAGAGGTTTTTTTAAACCGCTTTATTCAGGTTGGCTGGTAGTCACGGATTGGATCATGTGTACAGGGTTACCCACACTCCCCTGGGCAAAGCCCTCGGCCTCTCCCACATCTCCCACTCCGTTGCTGAGGGGCGGCCAGAGGTTTGAGCCAGTTCTAAGGGGGTGCTGGGCCCAACAGAAATATTTACAAATCACCAGGGGTGGGTGTCCCCCTGATCAGGGATTGTGAGGGGGTTGGTATTGAGGGGCCCTTAGCTCCCAACAGCCCCAGGCCCTTGGGTGGGCTAGGCATGGGCCCCAGGTGGGGTCTGGGACATTGGGAGCTGGCAGAGGGGGGGCTCCTGGGAGAGCCTCAAAGACCCTGGAAGGGGTCCTGCTGGTGCAAAACTCTGCATGGGGCCATGGGGTCAGAGAGGAAAGGCCCTCCTTCAGACGTGCCATGTGAAGGGGCAGATTCCTGGTCCCCCTGCCTCCCCAGAAGGTGGATCAGGGAGCTGTTTCTTAGGTCTAAGGAGGCTGAACATGAACGACCCACCAGGAGGCAGTGGGGCATCTCCCTCTCCTCCCAGGGCCCCGGTGAGTGACCCTGGTAACAGCCCACCGCCCCAGAGCAATGCTCTCCTGGGGACTCTGTGCCCAGTTCGTCACCAGGGGAGAGGCCCCAGTTCTGCTCAGAAGATTCAAGTCCAAATTCGGGAAGAGGTCACTGTCCACGCCCCCAGGTCCACGCGGGGGATGGCAGGAAGGAGGGAGAGTAAGGCTGGGAGGCCCCGGCTCGGGACAGGGTGGGGACAAGCAAGCAAAGCGAAACACTGGACTCCACTGAAGCTGGTGACAGAAAGGGGGCAGCCCGGTCCCGGCAGGATGCCCCACCCCAGCGTTCGGGCGGTTGTCCCCTTGGTGCCCGGGCCCACCTCCTCCGAGGCAGGTCACCGCAGGGTCTGAAAAGGGAGGGCTGGGCGGGGCTTACATGCTGAGCGAGGGGGTGGTGTGCGGAGGGCCGGCTGGCCGCAGGCGGTCTCGGGGACGGGGAGGCTGGACCCAGGCAGTCGCGTCCCCAGCGGTCCAGCGGCTCCTCATGCACTCTGGACAGCCGGAGGGGCGCGGGGCGGGCGGGCGGCGGGTGGCCATCAGTCTAGAGGCTGCAGGCCTCCTCGTCCACCGAGCGCTTCCGCAGCTCCTTGCCCGGCTTGGGCGGCGGCGGCGCGGGCGCGGCGGGCGGGGCCTCGGGCAGGTGCAGGACCGAGTTCTCTCCCGGCTGCACCCGCAGGTAGGCTTTGACCTTGTGGTGCCGGGCCTTGCCGTCGCTGAAGTCGATGACGCGGCACTCGTAGGTGCCTTCATCCGTGGGCTTCACCCGCGACAGGCGCAGCTTGTGGGAGATGTTGCTGCCCACCACCTTGACCACCTGGGGGCGACAGAGAGACCGTGACCTGGCCATCGGGCGGCAGCTGGGAAGACCCAGGCGCTGGTCCCGGGAGGCCACTCCCAGGCTGGGGCCCTTGAGCTGCTCCCACGAGGGCGCATGGAGTTAAACAGCAAACAAGTAGAAGCAACTTCAATGTCCATCAAGAGGACGGATAAACAGGCCAGTAGTCAGGTCACTCAGGGGAATACTGCACAGCAGTTAAAAAGAACGTGCTAGAGCTAGACGTGTTAGAGCTCAGTGACATGCAGGAAGGGAGAAGATCTCATAGGAAAAACTCCTACAGTGTGATGGCATTTCTGTAAATAGACGCAGGAAAATACCCTATACAGTCGTCTCTCGGTATCCTCGGGGGATTGGTTCCAGGACCACCTGCGGATACCAAAATCCGCGGATGCGCAAGTCCCTTAGTTGTCTCTCGGTATCCGTGGTCCTGCATCCGCGGATACGGAGGACTGTCTGCACTGGTTTTAGAGACGTGTGTGCGCAGAAGTTTAAAATAGACTGGAGGGCACACAGTGGCCTCATAGCAATGGTTCTCTCTCGGGTGGAGCCCAGGGGAGGGCCGTGGACCTGGGATCGACTGCAAAGTGAAATTTTAGCTTAGTCCAAAATGTTTTGTTTCTTTAGAAAAAATAAAGGCTGATCACAAATATATCAGGATCCTAATAATTGTTCACTCCAGTCGGGGGGAGCAACAGTGTCTGTCTGTGATATTTGTCTTTGTACTTTGGCTTTTTGCTTGTTTATTTGATTGGGTTTTTAGATTTTTATTTTAAAATTGAAATTTGACTTATGTAAAGTGCATACAGCTTGATGAAATTTGACTCATGTGATGCCTGTGTGACCACCAGCCAGAGGAAGGCATGGGATGTTTATAACCCTGTAGAGCGCACCCTTGTGGCCTCTCCTGGTCAATACTCACCCCTAGGGGTTAACCACTACTCTGACTTCTCTCACCATTGATTAGTTTTGCTTGTTCTTGAACTTTCATGGGTGGCTTCTTTCACACAACATAATGCCAGCGAGATTCCTCCATGTTGTTGCATGGCTCAGTTCGTTCTTTTTCATAGTGGTGTAGTATTCCATCATATGAATATACCACCATTTGTTTATCCAGCCATCTGCTGATGGACATTTGGATAGTTTCCAGAATAGAACTCTTATGAATAAATCTGCCCTGAACATCAAGCTACTGTGAATTTTTTTCAATTAAAAGCGAAAAGGCAGGTGGATAGTTATATAAGGTATTTCAATTGGGAAAGTTGGGTGAAAGGTACAAGGGATTCTATGATCTATTTTTGCAACTTTCTGTGAATCTGCAATTCAAAATAAAAAGCTAAAAAAAGGGAGCAGGGAGTTGAGCCTATGGAGAGGGGCAGTGGGGAGGGGGCTTCCATCCATCCCTGGCCCCTTCTTACTTAGAGTCAAAAGGAGTCCACCCCACCCCCTGCAGCCCCCACCCCACCTCCTTCAGCCCCTGCCCCACCCAGACAGAACGGGAAGATCAGTCCCCAACTGCCAGCAGGGAACCCCCTTCCCAATGATCTTACCACCAGCTGGCATTACGGGCTGGCCAGGCCCAGGCGGAGCTGAGTGCACTTCACACCTGTGGCCCTGGCCCTGAGCCCTACCGGTCCCTCTCCCCTGGGGGGGCGATGGGGACGGACAACCAGCCTGCCTGTTCTTGCCCAGCCCCCACCCCTGGAGGGGAAGCCCCTGCTGATCACCCGTGTGGTGAGGAGGCCAGGATGAGAAAGAGGACAGTCTCTGAGGGGTGCATTCACCCCGCAGCTGGGCCCTCTCACACGTGACTTCTGATCATCCCCCGAATCTGCCCTGGCTTCCCGGGCCCCTTCTCATCTCCTCCCAGATGCCAAGCTCTTTCTGACCTCGCAGCCTTTGCACATGCTGGTCTCTCTTCCCCATCTCTCTTCACCTGCTTGACTCCCATTCATTCTCAAACATCACCTCCTCCAAGAACCTTCCATCACAACCCCCTATTTCCTTCCTGGCAGTCGTCACAATTTAAGAACCATGTAATTTATGTCTGTTGACTTGATTTTTGTTTCTCTCTCTGGCTAAACTATAAACTCCATGACGGCAGGGATGACGTCTATTTTGTTCATCTTAGTGACCATCAGAGGGCCTGGTACCCTGTAAATAATAATAATAAACACAGTTGTTGAAGGAATGGACTCACTCTAGTTCCTTCTTTCTCCAAATGAAGTGGTACCCAGATATCATGCTTTCTAATTGTAGGTCACAGACACATGATTACACCCATCTCATAGCTGGTGAAACTAAGGCTCTGATAGAAGTGACTTTCCCACAGGCACTGAGTCAGTGAGTGGCAGCGTGGGGAACTGAACCCAGGCCTGCCTCCATGCACTCTGACCCTCCAAATGGCATGACAGGTCCACAGAGGGTCACCCAGAGCTGGCAGGGCCACAGAAGGCTTCCCAGGCTCCAGAAGAGAAGAGCATGGGTGGGCAGCACCTGGGAGCCTGGCCCATCCTCCCTTATTCTGAGCCTTCCTGGCTGGTCATCATCCCCCATGAAGCAGGAAAACGTGGAATTATGGTGAGGCAGGAGGTGAGATACAGGCAGAACTTCCCAAGAGCAAGCGGTGGGAAACGCTTCCAGCCACCTCTGTTGCTGTGGGGCACCCCCTCCCCAGTACAGCCGGCTGGGTCCAGCTGGAGGCCATCAGCCCGGCTGACGCCATCACCTCTGACCAAGGGCACGGAGAGGTCCTGCGGCCCTGCCACACTCTCAGGCGAGTTAGGAGATGCTGTTGCAAATGCGCAGCAGGGAGCGAATTACCTCAACATCTGTTTCCCTCATGGATATTAATTATCCTTCATTTGTCAACCCTACAAGGCGCTAATGGAGTAATAATGCAGAGCGCTGGGAGCAGCCGCTCCTAGGGAGGGCGCACCAAGCGAGGCCCACCCTCCACCCACCTCTCCCATCCCCGGACCTGTCGCTGGGGCCCGGACCGCCTCTCCCCGGGAGCAGCCAGCTCCCTCCCCCGTCACCCCCTGCCAGCAAACACGGTGGCCTTCAGAAGTAGAGCTCCTCCCCTCTCAGGAGCGGGGCAGCGGGCACCACAGGGGGCACTGGGAGGCTGGCTTCTGATCACACAAGTCACAGCACCCTGGCCTCGGTTTGCTTGGCTCGATTCATCCATTCATTCGACAAACATTTAGCAAGCGCCCACCCCGAGTTGGACCCTGTATGCTGTGATCCAGCCAGACCCCAGCAAGGCCCGTGCGGGCTGGAGGTCTAAAGGGGAACCCAGACCTCACGCCCATAACCAAGCACCTCAGGGAGCTTGATTCCAACAGGACGAAGGGAGAGGACACACATCAGCCTCTGCTCCCTCCCCACCCCAGTGGTCCGCACCCGTGAGCACCATCTGGAGAAGGCAGATAATAAAAACACTAACAACAGTAACAGTAGTGCTGGCAGCTGGTGTTTATGGAGCCCCTGGTCACTGTGAGATGATGTGCTCAAGCTTCATACATCTTATTTAAACCTCACATAACCCCGTGATGTAGGCCCTGCTAGGATACACAGAGCATGGCCAGGAAACTGAGGCTCAGAGAGGTGGAGTGATTTGCCCAAGGCCACCCAGCTGGTGACAGAGACCAGGTCTTAACCACATCTCTGGGGAGCCTCCCACGACCAGTGAACCGCAGGTCTGTCTCTCCATCCCCTCCCACCTCATTCCCCAGGCCCCCAACCCTTCAGGTCTTGGGGGAGCTGGCCGTCCTCAGCAGCATATCCAGTGGAGGGGCCCATCATCCTGCCCCAGCTTCTCGGGGGTGGTGGGAGCAGCCTGTTGGATTTCATCATTCACAAATTGGGCAGAAAATCCTGCGGCCCAGCCCTCCCGCGACCGGAGAGGCCATGAGGAGAGAGACCCCCACGCAGCAGCCTGGCTGTAAATCATAATCACCGGGGCGCAGGCATCGACAGGCCTTAGCAATGCAATTAGGCACCTAATTACGCTGAAAGAGACAAGGCGAGTCCACGCTGTGACCAAGCTCAGCCTCCTCGCTGCTCGCCCACGGCCCAGGCCTTTCCGGACATGGCAGGGGCCCCTCAGCCATCAGGTGGGCAGGCTGGGATCTTCCTCCCCAGCTGTGCCAGGAAGAATGGGCGGTACCAATTTGCCTCCATGGTGCCAGATCTTTCCCATATGGGGCCTCCTGGCTGAGGCCTAAGAGTGACGTGGTGGCCCCAGGAAGGTGCTGGGGTCAGATGGTCCCTGCCCTAGGCTCGGCCCTGCTCTGAGCTCCGCCACTCCTGTGCCTCCATCAGCAACACCCGGCCACTTCACCAGCCCCTCGGCATCTTCAAAACCCAACTCAGGATCCCCTCAAATCTGGGCCCCAGAAGGCCTCACCCACTCCAGCCAGACCCTCTCCAGTTACAGCCCCATTGCTCCTCCCACACTCCAGCACAATCCATCCTTGAATCCCATTGATTTTCCCTCTAAATATCACTGGGCCCCCTCCCCTTCTCTCTCGAATCCAGATGCCCCTGCACTGGCCAGGGCAAGGTCCCAGCTTCTCTCATCTGGGTCATCACCCCAGCCTCCTCCCGGGTCTCCCCAAAGCCACTCTGGCACCTTCCAATCTGCTCTCCCATGATGAACAGATAGATTTTTTTAAAATGCCTCCAACTTAGAACCCTTCCTTCAATGACTCCCTGCAGTGGCCACCTGGGGTCGGGGGGAAGTTTCAGGGTCTCATCCCCACCTGCCCCTCGGCCACACCAGCCTCCACCAGTCCCTCCAACACACACACTCAGCGAACTTCCCCGTGCTTCTCGTTGACTCTTCTACACTTCCGTGCCCACTTCAAACAGCACCTCCTCCAGGAAGCCCTCCAGACCTCCTAGACTAGGTCAGGTCCTCCGTTATAGGCTTAGACCCCTGGGCAGCTCTCCTTTTCATTTTGATGGTTGCAGTTGTAATTTGCTTTTTATCGTATGTGATTATTGGATTAATGTCCATCACCCACACTGGTTGGGACACCCTGAGGGCAGGGACTGGGTGTATGTGACCGTGGCCTTCACAGAGGCATCTTCGTGACCCCCGACCACAAGCTGGCTGCTCTCTGGATATTTCAAAGGATTCCTAAGATGGATGGAGTGATTTTTGACTCCACATGAGTCTTGCCTCCTTGGCAGACTTCAGAACGTAATGCCCTGTGTATATTGCGGATCACTGCAGGAATTTCAAGAAAACATAGAAACGTCTGCAGCAGAAAATAAAATCATAGAGTAAACCGTGACCCACCGCTCGGCCTGTTAATCCTTTGTGAAGGATGCAGACCTCGTGTGCTGCTCCAGTGGCACCCGCCCTCCCAGAAACCATGCGGTATCCACACGTGTGCAGCACACGTGGGGGGCAGCCAGGTGGGGTAGTCGGGCGCTTGGGCGGCAGAGCCACTTGGTTGATCTGACAAATGTGCTGCCTTGTAACCATCCATGGGGACTCGGGACGGGGCCGCACGGTGCTTCCTGAGGGCTCTTCGGCTGTGGCTTTTAGGGCTGGAGAGGAGGCGGGGGTCAGGATGAGTGGGCCAGGGCACTGGGCCACACGTACATGGGGACCCAGGCTGCCCACGGCTGTTTCAGACTGAAGCAGGTTACATGAACTGAATCTACAGCACAAACAACTTCTGTTAGACCAAAGGAGGGACTTACAGTGATGAAGGCAGGAGAGGCCCCTGGAAAGAAGGTATGTGCGGAGAATTTCACCTTGTCTTAAAATTAGGAAGCTGGGGCACATGTCTACTTGCAAAATGAGTTAAGGAAAATTAACCTAAATTCTAAAACAAAGAACTTCAGTTAGATCAAAAGAAAAACACCAGAACTTGAAAATGGCCAATAAGCAGAATTCGCCTGAGCCATAGGACTGAGGCCCTCACAGTGGAATCCTCAGCATATGGAAGCTACCCGGGGAGATGTTTTAGGCCAGAGGCCTTCCCCAGGCCCAAGTTAAATGAGATAATTCATGCAAAGTACTCATCGTGTTCCTGACATATGGCAGACACTCAATAAATGTTAGTTGCTATATTATTATTATTATTATTTTATCACAGATGCCTGTGCCCCCACATAAACGATCCCCCTAAGAGATTCTGAGCTCTTTCCTTCCCTCGCCCAGTTCCTGCAGAGAAGCTGGGCCTTCTTTCATGGCACCAGCCCCCTGCATGCTTTGCAAACTCATGTTAAGTTTCTACTCGAGTAACCACTGTCATTTACACAGCCCAATCCCTAGGACTTTACAGTTTCTAAAGTGTTTTTGTATGAGCCTCAGACAACAGTGAGTGGGGAAAGGGAGGCATGGGAGGTGCAGAGCTGGAGCCAGGACTCAGCTCCCGGGATGCTCAGCGGTGGCCCCACTGCATCCTCACCATCCCAAGCGGGCACTCAGCACGGCAGACTCTGAACCTTCCCAGGGTTCCAAACCCTCTGAACCTTCCCATGGCGGCCCCGGCAGGTCACGGACCTCCCCACACCAGCTCCTGGAAGCTGACGGTACTTCCTCCCCAGAACCTGAGACCCACGGGCACTGACGCTGCCCAGCAGGTAGATCTGCTGTGCTGGTACCACGGTGTTTTCTGCAAATCAAATTAGGTCCCAACAGTTAAAAATCGGGACATACTCCAGCGAAATCGAGACATTCTTAGAAGACGTGGGACTGCTGGGCTGGAATTCCCGCCTGGCTCAGTTGGGTCCTGCAGATACGGGGTCTGGGCTCTCCAGGTCCCACGGTCCCCACACGAGCCCCTTCACACCTTCATGTCACCTGGACACGTACACGTACAGGCACGGACGTCCGTCATGTTGGCGTGTCTGCGCACCAAAATCTGTCTGGATTTACACCCCCGTTGGCCTGGGCGTGTGTTTGTGTGTGTGACAGTCATTCGGTAATTTTTTACTGGGCACCTCCCCCGTGCCAGGCTCTGTGCTAGGCTCTGGAAATGTAGCAGTCAGGCAGGCAGGCACAGTGTGCCCCACGGTCCCCAGGGGAGATGACAGGAAGCTCTCTGACCGTCTCACACACATGATAATTACAGATGGAAATGCAGCCAGGAGGGAAAAGTAAGGGGGGCCGGCTGAGTCACAGGGTCAAGGCAGGCTTCCTGAGCTGAGCTCTGAAGGAAGAGAGAGGAACAGTTTTCTCGGCAGAGGGACTGGCCTGTGCAAAGACCTGGAGGTGGGAAGGAATGGGAAGGCGGAAAGGCAGCCAGGTTGGGAGAGGATGGGGTGAAGCAAGATGAGATGAGCCCCGAGGGTGCACAGAGCGAGTTCCACAGAGCCTTGGAGGCCATGGAGATGATTCTGAGCCTTCTCCTAGACTGCAGGAAACTAGGGTGCGCATACTGTTTACAGGTGCCGGCCATCTCCACGTCTGTGTATCTAAGAACAGTCAAGCGTGTGACGCCGTCTGCACGAGGAGCCGGGTCTACGCCTGTCTCTGGGTTTCCTAACCAGACCCCGGAGCCCCAGCTGGTGCAGGAAATGCAGGGGCTGAGGGCTGGGGTAGGGGGGAGCTGGCGGGTTGGGGAGTGATTGTGCAATCACGCTGAGCGAGCACATTTATTTTATTTAACTAATTAGCATCTTCACATTCCCCTCACGTGGGGCCCAGCAGCTTTGAATTCTAATCCTCTAAGTCAATTAGATTATTCTCTCCTTTGCCTGAGATGCTCCTTAAACCCCAAACAAAATCATAGGAGAGAGAGGTGCGAGGAACGGGGTATATTAACATACACAGATCTCTACCTGCCCGGGCTCACCTGGTAGCTGTCTGGGCAAGAAACGGGGCATTACATATGGATGTGCCCTTGGCAGAGAGTGAAGGTGAGGGGCCAGGGGCATAGAGAGGGTGGACCAGCAGCTGCCCTAAACTGGAAATGGCTCCAATTTCCAGACCCCAACTTGGACAGGCCCTGGGCCAGATGGCACAAATGCTTTGAGGCCCTTGTTCTCTCATCTGCCCACTCTTGCCTGGGTGGCTTCGGGGCCTCCTCCTCGGCCTCTCTGCCTCCGCTCTGCCACCCCCAATGCCCAGCCCTGCACCCCCGTGCCTCCCGGTGCCCACTCTTTACACTGTGACTTCTCCATGGGGCGAGGCTCCTCTGTGTGTCTGTGTCTCATTCGCCTTGGGTCCTGAGCTCCCCTACAAGTCCTTGAAAAGTTGTGGAAGACACAGCAGGAAAGCGTGAACCTGGAGGTCACTCCCCACACACACACTCACACCCCTGCGGGTACCCACATTTTCTGAGTGTGTTGCTGGTGAACTTCTAGCCTCCCGCCAGGCTGACCTCATGCCCCATGCACAAACCCAGCTTGGTCCCATGGCCACACGTGTCCCCAGGCTGGTCCCCTCAGTCCTGCCTGCCTCTTCCAGGCCCCACTCTGGGTGCTCCTCCTCCAAAAAAACTGTCACTCCCTGAGCCACCAGGGTGCCCCTGCCTCCCTGGGCTCCAGCAAAGCCCGGAGACAAAGAGCTCGAGGCAGCCCAGCCACGCCATGACCTTCAGCAAATCTTTGACCCCTCGAAGCCTCAGTTGCCCCACATGTAAAAGGGGCGAATGCTTGCCCTTCCCCATAGAGGTACAGCAAGGATAAAACGGTCAATGCACAACGAGGCCGGCCTGTCTTGAAATTCCTAGTCTGTAGCTCCCCTGCCTGTCTTACTACCAGGAGCCAGGTGACCCAAGTGACCGTGAGAAGCGGCAGCAGTCAGTCACAGTGGGCCGAAAACCGCCGGCTCAGGCTCATTAGACCCTGCTGGTTCTCCAAGTAAAAAGTGCCGCTGAGCCCGACACGAAGCCTCAGGGACGCGCACAGCCTTGGCCCCGACAGGAGGGAGTGCGTCTTCTCTCCCCCTGTCATTTTTTGTGCCTGTCATTCAATGAACTTGAAAAATCTCTGGCTTTTAAAACACAGAGCAGGACCATTTTTCCCCTTCTCTTTCTCTCCTCCTCCATCTTCTTGCCCAAGCTCCCTGCTGAACCAGACCAAAAAAAATTTTTTTAAATGACAGCTGTGTCCTCCATTAGAGCCCTTGCGAGAAGTCATTATCAAAACTCACACTTATTTTGGTCGCGTCCTTCCCCGAGTCTTCCTGCTGCGATGCTTTTAGCTGTTGGGAGCGGGAGGGGCAGAGAGAGCAGAGACAAGGCGTTAGCATCACGGGGTGGGGTACGGACAACAGTGAAGATTCCAGCTAAGGCAGGTGACGCTCTGGGGCCGCAGGGTCTGGAGTGGGGGAGTCCCTCAGCTCTGTGTCCGCTCAGGGGATAAGGGTGAGTCAGAGCAAAGGAAGATACAGGAGGTGCCTGTAAACCGACTGAGCGTGTGCTATGCATGTAGATACTCGGGTATTTGAGGATATATGGGGTGGGTACATGTGAACAGGAAAAATGTGAGTCTGCTTGGTGTGTCTGTAGGAGTGTCTGTCTCTGCACAAGTGTTTGTGTTTTCAGGTGTGTCACACACATGGGTGTGTGTAACAGATGCTCCTGGAACCCTGACCACACGACATGCCCTGCTGCTGACCCCGGAGGCTTCCAACTGCAAATACCTACAACTCTGTCTACGGGCTCTTTCCGACCACTGGGTCCTCTAAGTCTGTGAGGCGGGCTGGAAGTGTTGGCGGGTTGACACCTCCAGGAGCCAGACAGAGTGTAATACGTATCTGTGAATATGTTAGAGGCTATTTCACCAACATGCGAGAATGTGTGAGCACACCCATGTGTGCAGATGAAGGTGTGTAAACACACTGTACACATGGGTGGGCAGATATGTGTCAGAGTTTGCATATTATTTGTGTCTGCACGAGTAGAAGAATGGAAGTGTCTTGGTTTGGGTTCCCCCAGAAGCAGACCTTGAGACAAAGCTTCAGGTGCAAGCAGTTTATCTGGGAGGTGGTCCCGGGAAACGTGGGTAGAGAGTGTGGGCGAGTGAGACCACAAAGCGAAGGAAGTCAATAACGGCTGTGTTATCAGGCCAGTTACCACTGTGGGCAGCAGGAACTTACTCCCGCTGGGCATCTCGGGGAGAGAGTGTAGAACATGCTTCAGTCATCCCAAGTGAGGGTCGAGGGAGCTGGGGCTTGACCCTCCAACGCCTGTCAGTCATTGGTGCAGCGCCCCTCCAGGCTGCCTTGCTGGCCAGCAGGCTCTGTTGTCCACGGAAAACCCTCAGGCAGCGTCGCAGGTGCCGAGGGCAGGGGGCGAGTGGCAGGGGATGATGCGTGCCCCCGCGTGTGGGAGGCACCTACAGCATCCACTCTAGCGGTGTGTGCATGTGAGCGTGTCCGTGCGTAGAGGCGAATGCGTGTGCAGTGGCTGGCTGCAGGAGTGTGCATGTGTGCTCGGGCGGGACTGAACGCGGCAGCAATGCCGCCTGGTGTTGGCAGCTTGAAGACGTGATAGAAGGTGAGTCAGGAGACCCACCTGGCCCGTAACCTGGAGCCAGCTGCTGTCCCTCTGGCCTCAGTTTCCTGACCTGTACACTGAAGGGAGAGACTCTGTGCTCTTTAGAGGGCCCTTCTTGCTGAGGTCGTCCCAGGTGCTCAGCCGACCTCTGCCTCCTGCTCCCAGGTGATGAGGGGCAGAGACACCCCTACCCTGGGGGCCAGGATTCTCCCAGCCCAACTCGTGTCTCCCCAGGGGCGGTACCTGGTTCGAGGCCCACGCCTGCTTGTCAGTCCAGTCCCTGTGGCTCCGCACGTACCACCACTGGATCTCCAGCGAGTAGGAGGGGGAGCCGCTGCCGCGGAAGGAGCAGGCCATCTCCACGTCCTCGCCCGTCCGCGCCGTCATGTCGTGGGGCGTCTCTGTGAACAGGGCTGTGCGGAGAAACGGGGAGGAGTGGACGGGGCTCAGGACGCAGCAGGGCCAGCAGGCACAGGGCTTGGGGGAGAGGTGGAGAGTGGGAGCAGCCAGGCCTGCAGGTGGGAACGGGCTGGCGTCAGGTGGGGCACCTGCCGGAGCTCGGCGAGGCTGGGTGTGCAGCAGCAGCTGGCAGGACGTGGGGATGAAGGAGTAGGTCTAGGGCCCTGGATGCCCCACTCGAGCTGGGCCTCTATCCCAGAGCCTGTGGGCACCATGGGAGTCTCACGCAGGGGAGCGATGGATCCGAGGAGGGCTTGGTTGCAAGGTGTGAGCAGGGAGCCCAGGAAGCGGGGAGGAAGCTGCTGTTTTCATCAATTCTTCAAGAGTTTTCCAGCCGCCCCACCCAGTTTCCCTCTCCAGTTATTCCCAACCCCAGTGCACAGCAGCCAGCACCGTCTGTGTAAAGCCAAATCAGACTTGGCCACCCCCTGCTCAGAGCCCTCCCTAGCTCCCCACTGCACAGAGGATAAAGCCCACCAGGCTAGGGGGTCAGGCCCTGCCCACTTCCCCCTGGTCTCCTCTCTGTCCCATGAACGTGCCTCGCTGTCCCACCTCGCTTTTGCCCTGGCTGCTCCCAATGCCCAGAATGTTCTTTCCTTGGCCCCTCTTTGCCTGGCAAGTCACTCAAAGCTCAGCTCAAACTTGGCCCCCTCACAGAGGCCTCCTTGACCACCCTAGGTAGGTTCCCTCACCCCTACGCCCTGCCTACCCTGGTCACGGTCACTCTCTGTTCACTGCATGCAGCGCCTGTCACACACAGGGACCCGGAGCTCCCGGCGGCTACAGGTTTCCGGGCACCTAGTAGGTGCCCCGAATGGGTGGAACATTCTCCATCCTCTCAGTACCCCCGGGGTGCAGTGGGAGGAGCCACACGTGTCTCCTGTCCCCGCAGGGCCCAGCTCCCCGACCAAATCCCAGGGCAGGCAGTTCCCCTGACCCAGTAGGAGACCCCCCACCCGCCACCCCTGCCATGCCGCCCGGTAAACGAGAAAACAGATCCCCACTCGACGCAGCCCAGCGCCCCTCCCCACCATATGTTCTGTCTCTCGTCTCTCCAAACAAATATTGTCCTGAGATGTAATTAGAATTCTTTCCTCTTCTCAGGAGAGATTATCTCGCCCTGGAAAGACGCCTGGCAACGTGCAGGTCACTCAGGGAATACTGTGCCTGTCAGGCCCCCACCCCGTGGCCTGCCTTGTTGCTGCAGCCAGCAGGCGCCCTCCACCCAGCGGGGCAGACACTCCTGCCTCCCACCCCCGTGGTCCCTCCCGGCCCCTCCTGGCCCCGCTCAGCTCAGGCAGGAGGAAGAGGGAGCCCTGGGCTGGGAGGGGGCTTCCTGCTGTGGGGCCACCTACTTCTCCCCCCCTGACACTGAGGGCTTCCCGAGGAGAGGGGTTGACGGAGGCCTCCATCCTGAAGCTTCTGCTTTTTCTGTTCTACACACAAGGTTTCCATGCCAGCTTGACTCTAGCAATGGGTTTCTGGGCTAAGAGAAAGTTCGCAACGTCCCTGACCCCCGAGGTCAAAGGTTCGGGCTTCCCAAGTTCTCTGAGGTCTGGCAGGGACTGGCCGCTGTTACATAAACAAAGCCTCTTTAATAAGGATGAGTGTTGTTTGAATGACTGAGCACACGCCAGGTGTGGTGCACGGTGTCACCTGAAAGCCGGGACTGTCCTTCCCACTGGGCAGGAGACGAGACCGGATGCTGGGGGGAAGATCCTCGCCCACCTTCGCCTTCCAGGTCCCCAGGCCCAAAGCTTAGAGCCGTCCCTGCCTCCCTCCCTCTTTCTTATGCCCCCTTCAGTCTTCAGGGGACCCTGTGCGTTCTGCCCCCAGAACATGTCCAGAATCCGGCCCCTTCTCCCCAGCTCCGCTGCCCCACGCTGGACCAGCCACCATCACCTCTCACCTCTAACAGTGCAGTAGCCTCCTCACTGGCTTCCCTGTTGCCACCTGTCCTCCCCAACGATCTATTTTCAACACAGCAGCCAGAGGTATTTTGGCAAAACACAAATCAATCCCTGTCCCTTCTTTCCTTGGAACTCTCCCACGGCGTCCTCTCACTAAGAGTCAAAGCCAAAGTCCTTACAATGGCAGACAAGGCCCTCCACGTTTGTGCCAGTCCCACTGGTGTCAGCTTCTGCCTTTCCCTTCACTCATTCTATTCCCGCCACAATATTTCCCTTGTTGTTCCCAAACATTCCAGCCGAGATGCGACCTCGGGACCTTTGCACTTGCCATTCCCTCTGCCTAGGACACTCTTCCCCTAGATTCCCACACAGCTCCCTCCCTTCCTACTTCAAGACTCTGCTCAAATGTCACCTCCTCAGTGAGCCCTGCCCTGACCACCTCACTTAAAATTGCATCTCCTGCCCCAGCCCAGTGCTTCAAATCACTCTGCCAACACACTATCAGTGCTGTCCATAGAATTTTCTGCAACGAGGAAAATGTTCTATATCTGAGCTAGTACAGTAGCCACCAGCACCATACGTCTCTTGAGCACTTGAAATGTGGCTAGTGTGAATGAGGAACTGGATTTTAAATTGTATTTCATTTTAATTCATTTAACTTAAATGTAAAACTTGTAGGTAACGTCTACTGTTTTAGACAACACAGCTAATATTATTCTACTCATGTTTATTGTCTGCTCTCCCTTCTAGGAGGCAAGGATTGTGTCTGTCTTGTCCATCAATCTATCCCAGGCTCCTACGACAGTGCCTGGCACACAGTAGGTGCTCAATAAATACTTTTTGAATGAATGAATGAGTGGACGTGGCTGGGCAGTGGTGGAACAGGGTCCAGAGCCAGGAGGGCCCCACTCTGAGAGTCTGGGGCCAGGCCCAGCCCTCCCCACCTTCCCTGATGCCGACCTGCCAACTCGAGCAGGACTGAAGGGGGCTGTCGAGGATCTGAGCCACCAGGAGGGGCTGGGGGGGATCAGAGTGAGCGGTCGGCCCCCTGCCCTGGGACAGCCGGGATGTGCCTTGATCCAGGCCCCTCCCCGCCCCACACCCTTTGCAAACAGAGGAAGGAGGAGAGTGGCAAGACCCCTCGCTGGATCCGAGGTGACCAGCAGTGTGACCCTGGCTGTCCAAGAGATAGTGGGAGGGACAGCTGTGACCTCCTCCAGGTGCTGTTGCCTGAGCCATGGGAATCAGAAGGTACCTACCATCTTCCCTCCTGCAAATGGGGAAAAGGGGTCCAGAGCTGTCAGAGGGTTTCTCATGGCAGGATCACAGACCAGGAAGGAGCCAGCCCTGGAACCCGGGCCTGTGTGACGCAGCCACCACGCTTCTCCTCCCAGAGACGGGTGCGTGGGGCGGGGGGGCATGTCTGGCTGGCAGGAGGATGGGAAATGGCTTGTGTGGGTCTCATGGGCCGTCCTTGGGCAGGGGGTGGGGTTCCATGGGGGTGACCTGGGGAGGGGCCGGGCCTCCATCCACCCTCACTCAGCCTCCCTCTGCCCACAGGCCCCCCAAACTGATGGGAAACCCTGACGTTGGCCCACCAGCTCTTTCTACTGATGCGGGAAGGAAGGCTCTGAGACAGCGGCGTCTGGCCTGGGGCTACTCAGCGGCCAGGGGTCAGCAAGGTCAGGCCCCAGGCCCGAGTCCTTGGCCAGGCCTTCTCACCCCCACACAGCCTCGGCGGAGGGCCCCACCACACAGCCACTTGCCCCCCGAATCCTAGAAACAGTCTTCTAGAGGGCGCCGTCCAACAGAAACAGAAAGCGAGCTACACGCACGAGGCACATATAGAATTTTCAATTTTCTAGTAGCCACGTTAAAAAAAGTAAAACAAAAAGATTCTTAAACAGGAGAAATTAATTTTAATAATGTATTTTATTTAACCCAAGATATCAAAAAATTATCATTTCAACATGTAATAAAAATTATTAATGAGGTATTTTACATCCTTTTTTGTGCTAAGTCTTGGAAATCCACATGTATTTTACACGATTACAGCACATCTCCATTTAGACCAGCCAATTCCCAGTGATCGGCTGTCACGTGTGGGGGCGTCCTAGCAGATGACTCTGGGCAGCCTCAGTTCCCCTCCCCCTCACACGTCCCCACAGCTCAGGGGAGGCAGCCAAAGCCCCTGGCCTTTCAAAGCCACACGGCAGAGCCTGGATTGGAACACAGGCCTGTCTGACTCCAAGGCCATGTTCTTCTCAGAGTATTCAAACTCTTTTTGGCTGTAGAGCTCTTTCTTAAGAAGGAACAGTCCACGATGGCCAACCTTCAGGGTCCTGTGAGACAGGGTGGGGAGTCTCTTTTGTTCCGAGTGCAAAGGCTTGGGCACAGAGGAGGCAGTTCACCCAGCCTGAAGCAATCAGGGGAGGCCTCCCAGAGGAAGTGTTGCCCATCCCCTCAAGCCCCAGGTGGGGCAGGTGGTCCTGAGCCAGGAGTGGGGAGGGGCTTTGGGTGGGAGGCTGGATTGAAATCTGGCTCCGAGAACTCATGGAGCCAGGTGAGTTAGCTATCGGTGCAGCCACCAGCTCTCCCGCCCACAGTGGACTCTAGTCCCAGGATCTCTCTGATCCCCTCAGTCCCTGCCGGGAGCTGCCTAGGTGAGGTAGGGGAGGGAAGGCCCCTCTAACATCCCATTGGTTCCGACCTCAGTGGTGAAGGGGGCAGTGTGTCTGCAAGACAAGTAGGGAAATCGAGGCTCTGGACATCTGATGGCATATCTGAGTCTCCGTATTCACAGGCAGCAACATAAAGAAGGCCTGTCCCAGGCCCCATCACAAGAAGCCCCCTTGAGCGAGAAGCCATGTGTGCAGGTAGGCACCAGGTGCACAGGACTGGGAGCCTGGGATGGGGGACTGAGCCTGTTTCTGCCAACAGACTTGCTACTTGCTGTGTGAACTTGGGAGAATCTCTCCCCCTCTCTGAGCCTCACTTTGGTCCTCTGTACAATGGGGGTTAGAACTCATGGACTGAGAGCCCCACCAGCTCAGACAATGTGAGGGAGAAAGTGATGTATGTCCTAAGGCCCATGCCCTGGGCACTTCCACTTAGGACAGAAAGGGAATCTGGGAAAGCTCCAGAGAGGAGGAACATGTAAGCCAGGCCCTGAAGGATGGGGGGAAGCTGACAAGCAGAGGCGAGGAGAAAAGGACCAGTGTGAGCCAAGGCAGGGAGGAGGGAAACCCAGAGAGCTTTGTTTAAAAAAAAAAAAGTCCACACCATTTATTGAGCACCTACTGCATGCCTAGCACTATGCAGACATTGCCTCTAATACTCTCGAACCCACTCACTCCCATTTGATGGATTAGGAAAATGAGGCTCAGACCTGCCCAAGACTCACACAGAGTTGGGTTTTGAACCAGGACGCAGGGGTCCCTCAGCCCGTCAGGATTTGGTCTGAATGATCAGGTGAAGTTCAGCCATCAGGCTCCACACTTCTGCATCCCACTCGCACACCTCCGGAGATGGGGTGCTCAGTCCCTCCTCCCTCCACTGAGGGTGGGCAGCTCTAATCAGTGAGAGGTTTTTGCTCCCTCGCCCAACTCTGTGAGAGAGGACTCTGCATCAGGACCAGAAACTGGAAGGTGACCCACACTAATTTTGATGACAATGATGATGACTCAATAATAACCTCTAAGAAACAGACAGCACTTGCTTTGTAGCAAGCACAATGCCAAGCCCTCTACATAGTTTCTCATGCTCCCACCATGATGCTGTGGGGTAGGTGTGAGCATGATTATGCCCATTTTTCAGATGGGGAAGCTGAGGCTCAGAGAGGTTAAGCGAGTTGCCCAAGGCCACAGAGTAAGTGGTTGCATTTGAGCCCAGGTCTGGACTCTAGAGTGGGAGCCCGTAGCTTCTAGAGCTTGCTCCTGCAGCGCCTCTTCCCAGCCCCCACCCCACTCCTTCCCTCCAGCCACCCAGACCCCTGTCTCCACATTAGCATCGCTGTGGAGTTTGGGACCTAACATCCATTTCTCCTCTTTGACTCCCCATCCCTGAGCCCTCTCCCTGCTCAGGAAACTCCTCCCAGCAGGCCCCGGGAGGCCGGTATGATTATAGATTTTTGAGAAGGATGCAACTGTGTCCTCCAGCCCCAGGGCCCGAGAAGGGCTGGGCTTGCTGGGAAGACAATGAAAACCGCCGTCCACAAATCAGGATTCTGCAAGAGAAGGAGAAACGGGCTTGACTGAATGCAACAGCTCCTTCCTTTCTGCTTTTAATTGGGGGCGTGATGTATTAATTAACCCCAGGCCCGGTTATTGGGCGTCGCCTGCAGGAATCAGCTCTGTGGCCCTGGCCGAGTCACGGGGTTTGGCTTCTGGTTAAGGCCGAGGATGACCTGGAAGATCTTGCCGGCCCTTCAAGACGAGGGCCTGACCTCCTTCCTAACCTTCCAGGCCCTGTTCAGCACAAACATCTAGGGCTTTGCCTCAGGCCTGGGTTCGAATCCTGTTTCCTCCACTCCCTAGCTGTGTGACCTGGACAAGCCCCTTTGCCTCTCTGAACCTCAGTTTCTTTATCTGAAAAGAAGGGAGAATGAGAGGATGGAGGGAAGGATAACACACGGCAACATATGCCTCATGCCCGGCACTTAGTAGGTGCTCAACCAAGAGCACTCCTTTCCCTCACCTTCCAGCTCGAAAATTCTATCGTCTCCAGAAAGGTTTTTAAAGAGGCCTCGTTGGAGCCTCCTCAGACCAGGCAGTGGATGCAACATCTGTATTTCATGCACGCCTGGGCCCCGAGACCTCTCATCCATCAGTCCTGTACTCTTCTCCTTCCTCATTTGCTCCCGACACCACCCCTCCCTCCACCTGGCAGCCAGTGGGACTCACACAGGCCACAGGGGCTTGTCCCCAAAGGCAGCCCCAGCCCAGCCCCCAGCTCCCTCCATCTCTGAGCTCAGATTCCCCTCTGGTCCAGCCCCAAATCTCCTTTCTCCCTCTGCACAGTCTTCCTTGCCCATCCAGTCTTCAAATCTCTGGTTTGAGGCTGCCTCCTCCAGGAAGCTTGCAGGGACTGGACCCCAGCCCACCCATCAGTCTCTGCCGGAACAAGAGCAGGGCTCCCCTTGGGGACAGGTGGCAGGGGCAGCTCGTAGTCAGGGGACCCAAGGCAGAGCTTCAGCTCGACAGAGGGAAAGGGGGCAGAGCCCTTGGTCACCCCTCAGCCCAGGCACCATCTCTTGCCAGGACATCCTGAGTCACTGTCTGCTCAAAATCCTCCACTGATGAATGGAGAAACAGAATGTGGTCTCTCCATACAATGGGATATTACTCAGCCTTAAAAAGGAAGGACATTCTGACACATGCTACAACGTGGATGAACCTTGAGGACGGTATGCTGAGTGGAATAAGCCAGTCATAAAAGGACAAATACTGTGTGATTCCACTCATATGAGGTCCCTGGAGTAGTCCAGTTCAGAGAGACAGAAGGCAGAATGGTGGGGGGCAGGGGCAGGGGGAGGGGAGTATGGGGGGAGGTTAGTGTTTAATGAGAACAGAGTTTCATTTTGGGATGATGAAAAATTTCTGGAAATAGATAGCAGTGATGGTTGCACAACAACCTGAATGTATTTGATGCTGCTGAACTGTACACTTAAAAATGGTTAAAGTGGGGGCCGGCCCGGTGGTGCAAGCGGTTAAGTGTGCACGCTCCGCTGCGGCGGCCCGGGGTTCGAAGGTTCGGATCCCGGGTGCACACTGACGCACTGCTTGGTAGGCTATGCTGTGGTGGCGTCCCATATAAAGCAGAGGAAGATGGGCACGGATGTCAGCCCAGGGCCAATCTTCCTCAAGAAAAAAGGGGAGGATTGGCATCGGATGTTAGCTCAGGGCTAGTCCTCCTCACCAAAAAAAAAAAAAAGGTTAAAATGGTAAATTTTACGTTAGGTATATTTTACCACAATTAAAAAAAAATGCCCCCCATGGCGTCCCAGACCTGCCACAGTGGTTTCCATGCAACAAAAACTCCCCTGGCCTCGTGCCTGGACTGCGCCTCACCCCTACGTCCACAGGCTCCTTGCTTCTTTCAAGTCCTTGCTCACAGGTCACCGCCTGAGTCTTCCCTGCCCCCCAGTCCCCCTTGTCTCTGCTTCACGTTTTTCCCCACCACTGATCACTAACATATACATTCTCACTTATTTATCTCACTTATGCCCATCTTCCACTTTGCGGAAGCCTCTCAAAAGCAGGAGGTTGGAGTCTGTTTTGTTACTGCTGCATCCTGGCAGCTAGAAGGACACCAGGCACGTAGTGGGTGTCGGTTGAACGCTTTGCTGTGTAGACAAGACACACAGCAGCTCTGGCGGAGGCAGAGAAAGGACCCCCTCCTCCCTGCTCGGGCCGCCTGGGCACTCCAGGGAGCGCTCTCCCTGGGGGCGCCCCACTGGGAAGCTGCCAGCTCTCAGGATCAGTCAGGCTCCGGGTTGGGCATCCGCCTGCGGCTCTGGCTCTGCCGGACCCCAACTGCGGCCCCTCCTGCACCCCCACGGCCACTTACATGTGTCCCCCTTGGGCACAGCCTGCACATGGTTCCTGGAATCTCAGCTCACGGCTGGCCCTCTGCCTGGAGACACACTCCCTCCGGGGCCAGGGTGGAGGCCATCCTTGGCGCCCTTGATGGTCTCCGAGTGCCCCTCTCACTGCCCCACTGGAGTGTGTCAGATGACAGATACTGAGGGGTCTGTGTCTCCCCCCAGCCTGAGGACCCCCCAGGGCAGGGCCCCTGCATTGCCCAGCGTGGAGCAGGCACACAGGGGGTGCTGTTAGGCATGTGCTGAATGAATGAATGAATGAATGAATGAATGAATGGAGTGAGAAAGGAAGTTCAGACAAAAACCCAGAGGACTTAAGTCAAAAACTGTAAGACAAAAACAAGAGAGATTGACATCATTCCTTCATTCCTGCACTCACACATTCATTGGGCACCGACTAGGTGCCAGACTGCAGCTGGGGGAGGACTGAGTCCACAAGAGCGGGGATGGGCACAGACATAGGGACAGCATGCCACAGGCAACCGGCAGGCCCTGAGTCAGGCCCCAGCCGGCCAGCCCCTCCCGCCCCTCCTTCTGGCCCTCCTCACCACCAGCCCCCAAGCCCAGCCTGGCCCATGTGGGCCCAGCCGAGGGGGCTCCCAGCCACGCTGACAGGCCAGCTGGAGGGTCCCCGAGAGGACCCATAAAGTTGTCATGTGAAGGCAACCAAGAATGAGACGGCAATAAATAAATAAAGGCCGACAGTGCCAGGAAGGGGTGGCTTCACTGGCAGCTCTCCCACCCTTGAGGCCTCGGCGCAGCCCTATCAGCCCTGCGGGATCATCTTTCTGATGGAAGGACCACACTAGCCAGAAAGTTGATGTGCCTGATGCCACATAATCCTCATAGCAACACTGCAGGGCAGGGATCATTGTTCTTGTATCACAGGCACGGAAACCAAGGCTCCAGAGAACCTGGGGGCCACTGGGGCCAGTCCCCTGTCCTGGTGTTAAAGAAAGGAAACCCCTCCTATGTGCCAGGCACTGTATACAGGACCCCAACTTCATCCTCCCAAAGACTTGATGAGGTGGTACTATTTATTATCAGCCCATTTCACAGAGGGAGGTACCAAGGCTCAGAGAGGGAGTCTCAGTGCTTGAGGCCACACAGCATCAAGAGACAAAGTCAGATTTCAGTCCCAAGGCTGACTGCATTATTTCCCAACCAAAACCTGAGTCTTCTCTAAGCCCCTTCTCCCCTTTCGACTCTAAAAAGTGTGACGCTCTGGGGGCCATTTCCAGAAAGGCTGCCCTGTGCCCAGCTCAGCTGGGTGCTGGGACTGCGAGGGTATGTGGCACAGGGTCAGGGGGGCAGAAGGGGGCAAGGCTGCAGAGGGGTGTTTCATGAAGCCCCAGCTCGCCTGTGGATCTCGCCGCGCTCCTGAAATCAGGATAAAGAAACCGTCCGTAGAGGAAAACGGGAGAAACGGGAGGGAAAGGCCCCCGAGACAGAGAAGGCTGGCTGCGTGGAGGGAGCCCTCTCCTCCAGGGCTGGGTGCAGAGTGTCTGCCCCGGGGTGGGCCCAGGGGAGGCAGCCGAGGGATCTCTCTATTTGCTCCTGGGCAGCCCCAGCCTCTGGCAGGCTGCCTGCAGCAAGAGGGATCGAGATGTGAGTCGATGAGGGCTGTTTCATCTTGGAGTGGACAAGCTTTCCTCTTCTCAAGAAGTGGAGAGGAAGGCACTTTGTACAACAGCTTAAGGAACGGCAGTGTGTCTCAGTGGGAAGATGGCGGCCTGGGCATGGAATAGGAGCTCAAATCCTCCCCGCCAGAAGGAACCAAAGATCAACCTTCACGGACCCCTACCCCGGGGCCAGGCCCCGTGCTGGGCTTTCCAAGATGGTCAGACCAGGCCCTGGCCCTCAAGGGCCTGGCCACAGTCCACAGGAGGGCCAGACACACAGACCAGTGACTGTTGTATGGACAATGGCTGGGACTGAGCCTGGATTGCCATGTACAGTTGTTCAGGGTGTGCACCATTCACATAGCTGCGAACCGTAATGCTCCCCAGAGTTGTGCAGGGCACAGCAGGATGCAGAAGCTCTGGATGGAGGTGCAAGTGCTGGGAGAGGAAAAGGCAGGTGCACGTCTGCCCGGAGAGTCAGGGAAGGCTTCTAGGAGGAGGAGGCACACTTGGACTTGAATGCTGAGTGAACAGGACAGGGACTACCAGAGAGAGAGTTCCCCAAGTCCACCCTCTCGGGGGACCACCTTTATCTTTTCTGCAGGATCCCTCTACCACCTGCACTCTTACTTACTTAATATTTATTTTCAAAGCATCTTTCCCTTTTTACTTAAATAAATTCAGCTTAAAAGGAGATTTTATTACTGCCATAAACAGAAAATCAGCATCACTTGCCATAAATAGAGGGTAACTGTAAAAATAAACAGTATGAAAACCAAGCAGCCTTCATAAATTCTAACCAGGGAAGTTTGCTTGCTGAAGGCTACGAGCCTCGGTCTCCATTTGCTCTCATTAACGAGGGAGATGGGTGGGAGTTAGGCGTTACATTCAGAGCAGCACCAAGCAGAGACTTTCTTCTTGATCAAAAGGGGCTTGGGATGTTGGCCCCACCGAGTGTGGACACCAGGGGCAGCCTCCCCCACCACCATCACGGTGGGGCTCTGGCTTCCTCAGCCACTGGCGCAATCCCACCATTCGTCTCTGGTCCCACCGCCAAGACTTCGCCTGCGCTGGCCCATCTACCTGGACGCCCTCCCTGCCGCCCGCCTGGCAGAATCCCACTGACTCTTGTGGTCTTGCTGCTGGGCCGCCTCCTGTCTGCCTACCGTGAGGTTCCCTGTGCCTGCACCTGGTGAGGACCGACACCCCTTCCTGGACCCAGGAGGCCCGAGTGCGCCCATAGAATGAATGAATGAATACAGAGATGAATGGAGATGGTCTGTGCTGTTCAAACTGGGGGAGGACCTTCCTGAGGCATCGATATTCCTCCCCCAAATGAGGAAAGAACATTATTTTTGTATTAAAATAAACATGAATATATTATGGCATAGGATACAGAATTCATGAATTTTGAATGAACTAGGAGACATCAAAGAAACGCTGGCCCTGGTGGGGAGCTGTTTAC